>NC_063340.1:34690725-34707423 GCF_021869965.1 Rhincodon typus | reverse complement strand
ATGCTGCTTGGCCTGCTGTGTTCATCCAGCCCTGCACCTTGTTGTCTAGAAATATTATTGAGTCAGGTTTTGCCATCTGACTCAAAATTTTGCCAAAAATTCTGATTTGCGCCAAGTTTTGAATTCAAAAATTATGGCAACGAAAGGAAACACTTGCTTTAAGTTGTCAAAAGGCCGGTTTCCCCACAATCTCAATGTCATTCTGTAGAAGTTCCAGGGTGTTCTCAAAGTGTTTCCAGTGCTATATTTAGATTTAGGCTTTATTGTCACATACTCCTGTATGGGGTGCAAGAGTACAATGAAAAGTGTACAAAGTACCTAGGTACAAAATCCTGGTAACAGAAATAAAGAAATGTCAAAGTTCAGCACTATAGTCATCTTGGCATAAAATTAGAAAAATAAAGTTAAAATGTCAAACATTATAGTCCTTTCTTAAGCCATGGGCCTGCAGATGGGAAAGCTCAGCTTGGAACAAGAGGGCTCATTGCCACCCACTCCCACCCAGGGCTGTCATCCACCCTGGGCTAAGACCTGCCTGGGCTTGCCAGGCTTTGTCACTGCTCGCATGCAAGATTTCAGCCCCAACTGCCCCCTCACAGCTAACTGTTGTTCCTCGCAGCTGGCCACCATCCGGACTTGCACTGCTGCCATTCTGCCGCTGCCTCCATGGCTCCAGTTTAATGACGGCTTGAGGTCCACGCTGGGCCTACTGTCCTCTGTACTCGGCTCACTTGGTCTGCGCTGGGTTGCTTGAGGTCTGCTGCCGATGCCACCTTAGCTCAAGGTAAGTAAGGAAAATACAAGATAGAAAAGAAAAGCCTTCGGAACGGATGAGCTCCGGCTTAGGAGCCCTACTCCACTGCCATTTTGCTTAGCCATGTGAAGAGCTGATAAATTTAACACTGGGTCTCATCCCTATTTTGATGCCAATTTCAGCAGAAGTAGTAAGCCTCGGAGGTGAGGCAGAGGATTGTGGAACAGGTTACACACACTCCTTATGTGGTGCTACAGATATTTGCAATTATAATAAAAATAAAACTGTTCATGAGCTCTGTTAAAAATTGTTTCCAACCATTTTTGAAGTGTAACGGTTGTTAAATTGTAGAAAATGTGACTTGCCAATTTGCCTGTGACTGCACAATTTGTTGGCATTAATTACTGTAAGATTTCATAGAACACATCAGAAACGGTCTTATAGATCCTAACACATGGGAGCAGAAGTGTGCCATTTGGCCCATCAAGTCTACTACACCATTCAATGACTGATCTGATATTCCTCAACTTCATTTTCCTGCCATTTCGTTTTACCCTTGATAAGGGTATGGCATGGTGACTCAGTGGTTATCGCTCTCAGTGCCAGGGACCAAGGTTTGATTCCACCCTCGGGCAACTGTCTGTGTGAAATTTGCTCATACTTCCCATGTCTATGTGGGTTTCCTCAGAGTCGTCCAGTTTCCTCCTGCAGTCCAAAGATATGCCAGTTGGGTGGATTGGATATGCTAAATTGCCCAGTGTCCAGGGTTGTGTAGGCTACGTGAATTAGACATGGGAAATGCAGAGTAACAGGAATAGGGTGGGGGAGAGCTAGGTCTGGGCGGGATGCTGTTTGGAGTCCAATGGTGTAGACTCAATGGGCTGAATGACCTGCTTCCACACTGGAGGGATTCTACGATTGATTACCTTACTGATTTTAGAAATCTCTGTTTCAGCCTTGGATGTTCTGAATGTAAAAGGATAACTAGGGGAAGAGTACAGTACATTAAGAACTACAGTGATAATTTGTTTATGGTTTTGGAGGATGTGGATAGAGTTCTAAATGAACATTTCTATTGGTGCTCACTAGGGAGAGAGATAACTCAGCAATAGAAACCATGGAGACAGACTGATATAATTAAAGAAATTGGCGCATACAGGGCGGAGGTTCTGAGTGGACTGGCAGCCTTAAAAGTAGATAAATATACAGAATCAGATAAAATGTATCCCAGGCTGTTGAGTGAGACAAGGGAGGCTAGCAATAATTTTCAGTTCCCCTTCCTCCACAGGGGAGGTGGTAGATCCTGGAGGACAGCCAACGTGGTACTCTTATTAAAGAAGAGAACAAGGGGTAAACCAGAAAACTACAGACCAGTCAGTCAAATCTGTGTTGGGGAAATTATTGGAAGCAATTCTGAGGGACAGAATTAATCTGAATTTGGAGACGCAGTGTTGAATCAAGAACAGTTGGCATGGTTTTGTTCAGGGGAGGTCATGTCTGACCAACTTGATTTGAATATTTTTTGAAGAAGTGACCATGGATATTTAGATGAGCGCAATGCTTGTGATGTAGTCTATTTAGCTTCAGGAAGGCTTTTGATAAGGTTCCACATGGGAGATTGATATCCAAGTTAAGAGCACATAAGATCCAAGGAAATTTGGCTAATTAGATCCAGAATTGGCAAAGTGGCAGGAAGCAGAGAGTGTTGATTGGGGGGGGGGTGTGGTGGTGCTATGTGTGTGTGTAGCACGCGCACTGGCATTTTGCAGGGCTCATTGTTGGGGCCTTTGCTATTTCTGGTATATATAAATGATTTTAGATTTGAATGTAGGAGTGTTGATCATTAAGTTTGTAGATGAAATCAAAATTTGGTGGATTGGCAAAGAGTGAAGAGGGTAGCCTTAGATTGCAGGCGGCTATAGATGGGCTGATAAATGGAGTTCTATACAGATAAATGTAGGGTGATGCACTTGGGCAAGACAAGCAAGGCAGGGGAATACATGAAGAATGAAGGACCCTAGGAAGAACTGATGATCAGAAGGACATTGGTGTGCATGTCAACCATCCCTTTGTGTAAGAAGCAGATGGGATACTTGCCTTTATTAACTGAGGTATAGAGCTTGAGAGCAGGGAGGTTTTGTTGGAACTGTAGAAAATATTGCTTAGGCCACAGCTACAATACTGTGTAATTCTGGAATCCACATTCCCAGAGAGGTGTGACAGGACTGGAGAAGGTGCAGAGGAGATGTACCAAGTTGTTGCCTGGCTGGAGAATTTTAGTTATGAATAGTTTGGAAAGACTGGAGTTGTTTTCCCTGGAGCAGAGGAAACTGAGGTGGGGCGTGATTTAAGATGAATAAAATTGAGGGACATAGACAGGAAGATTCCCTGACTAGTGCAGACTTGATGGGCTGGGGGCCCTTTTTGTATGCTGTTGACCTCTGACTCTACAACCCCGCATCCACCTCTCTCACTGGTAAACAGTTACACTGTTTAGTATTTTTAAATGCTCTACAACTACATCCTTTGTATTGGAATTGAATATTTTCCAATGACTGATGTTAAACTAACTGGCCCACAAGTACCTATTTTCTTGTATCCTTCCCTTTTTGATTAAAGTCGTTACGTTGGCAGTTTTCCAATCCTCTGCGACTTTTTCAGAATTTAAGGATTCTGTGCTATCTCTCTGGCTACTCCTCTGCTGTCTTAGGATGCAACCCTTTGGACAGAGGGGACTTGTTGACCTTTATCCCCATTAGTTTCCCTAGCATTTTTTTCTCTAGTGATAATTATTGTTTATATCCTCTTCCTCTTGATTGGGTAATGTTTTTGAATGCTATTAAAGTTGTCTTCTGTGGAGACTGAAGCAAATTATGCAATGTAATCCTCTCCCATTTCTTTTATTTCCTGGTATTATTTTGCTCGTTATGGGCCAGAACCCCACCCCCAGTATTATAAGGAGATAGCCTAGACCCTAAATTTTTATTTGTTTGAAGGCAAATGTAAGGTGCTATGATCCAGGTTTGATTCAATTAGTGCACCACTAGGCGTTAATCAAAATGCACCTTATTCTGATAGCAGTTAAAATACAAACAAAAATTGGCATGACCTTAACCCTGTTGAAATATTTAACAAGATAACACATTATCTATTAATCATCAACTGTTTAAATGTAGGCAGCATCCCATAAGCACATCCTTCAGCAAAAATGCAATTCAGCAAAACAGTTAGGATTCTCACATGCTGTCTTTCTCAGGTCCAGAAGAAACAATCCACTGCTTTTGACTTAAGAGAAAGCCTCGCTGTCTAGGACTCTAGCAGCAGAGAACTCGTGGCTTTAGCTTCAGCAGCCAGCAGAAAACTTTTCATTAGCTGAAAGTAAAAGTTTTCCTGGGTTTGAGAGCCCTGATTCTGCCCACTCATTCTTTTGTCCTTTTGATAAAAACACACAGGGAGAACTCAAAAGCTATTTATGAACTGCCTGTCCAAAAGAGACATTTTGACAACACCGTGGCAACCTCCTCTGCAAGAGAAGCAGCACAGAACACCCACCTCTTAAAAACACGGTACTGTCACACTAGCCTCACTCTTTAAGCAATTGGTGTTCACTTTGGTCTCTGTTCCATTTCATATATTTAAGGAAGCTCTTATCTGTGTTTATATTACTTGGTAGTTCACTTCAATTTATTTTCTGCTATTATGTTATTGTTTGACTTTTAAGACTTCAGTGTAAAGTAAAGTATAAAGTAAAGTATGGCAATGTAAAGTTTGTGAAAATGCATAAGACCTTCCCAATTGCCTGCCATTACTCTAGCACCAGATTCCTGGAAGCACTGCAGAAATTGTGTAACACAATTTATGCCATTTTTTTTCAAACAAAAACATTTCTTACAATTCTGAGGTTTTGCAGATCTTCCGTCAATTGTTTGGCAGACAATCAGGAGAAACCATTTAAATATCCATTTACGACAAGGGCTGATTGTTCCAACTATAGGTACTTAGAACATAACACTTGCAGCTTTTTAAATTTAAGAAAAAAGTGTTTGTACAAGAAACATTACTAGTATTACAATTATAATAGCCTGGTCAAAATTGCATCTGGAAGGATTACAGTGCAAACATGGTGCTAAATGCAGTATTCTGATTTGAAAACTGTTGCTGCTACATTCTCAGCCCACTGACTGAATTAAACTTGTTAATTTTCACCTTGACTGAAATAGGTGCTCATTCCCTGCCTGGCTGGGGATTTTGTTATGGGAGTCATGAGACCCCTGTGCTATGAACGAATTGCAGTATGGTGTGGTGTAAAGATAACAATCTCTCCCTTAATGATCAGCTCTTTAGCTTTGCTGATATCAAATTCAGGAAGCAAGGAGGAAGGCACGCACCTATCTACGTCAATGGAGCTAAGGTGGAGATGGTAGAGAGCTTCAAGTTCTTAGGAGTGACGATCACCAACAATCTGTCCTGGACCACCAATGTTGATGCGGTGATCAAGAAGGCACAACAATGCCCCTTCTTTCTCAGGAGGCTATGGAGACTAGGAAACTTCTATGATTCATCCTTTTTCTCCAAATGTGGGTGGAAATTAGAACTCGGGGGAGGGGGGGTGCGGGGGTGCGGGGGGGGGGGGGAGGAAGTCACTGATAGGCATAGTCTATACGCCACCAAATAACAACATAACGGTGGGGTTTGCAAGAAACAACAAAGAAATAACTGATGCATGTGAAAAGGGAACAAAAACAAAGTGCTGGAAAAGCTCAGCAGGTCTGGCAGCTCCGCTGAAGAACAAATCAGAGATAACGTTTCAGGTCCGGTTACCCTTCCTCAGAACAGATGGTGGCTGGGAAAATGAGATAACCAGGTTTAGAGCTGGATGAACACAGCAGGCCAAGCAGCATCAGAGGAACAGGAAGGCTGACGTTTCAGGCCTAGACCCTTCTTCAGAAATGGGGGAAGGGAAGGGGGCTCTGAAATAAATAGGGAGAGGGGGAGGCGCATGGAAGATGGATAAAGGAGAAGATAGGTGGAGAGGAGACCGACAGGTCAAAGAGGCGAGGATGGAGCCAGTAAAGGTGAGTGTAGGTGGGGAGTTAGGGAGGATATAGGTCAGTCCAGGGAGGACAGACAGGTCATGGGGGTGGGGCTTGAGGTGGGAGGAAGGACAAGTTAGGGAGGCGGGGACAAGCTGGGCTGGTTTTGGGATGCGGTGGGGGGAGGGGAGATTTTGAAGCTTGTGAAGTCCACATTGATACCATTGGGCTGCAGGGTTCCCAAGCGGAATAGGAGGTGCTGTTCCTACAACGTTTCAGGTGGCATCGTTGTGGCACTGCAGGAGGCCCAGGATGGACATGTTGTCTGAGGAATGGGAGGGGGAGTTGAAATGGTTTGCGACTGGGAGGTGCAGTTGTTTAGTGTGAACCGAGCGTAGGTGTTCTGCAAAGCAGTCCCCAAGCCTCCACTTGGTTTCCCCAATGTAGAGGAGGCCACAACAGGAACAGTGGATACAGTATACCACATTAGCAGATGTGCAGGTGAACATCTGTTTGATGTAGAAAGTCTTCTTGGGGGTGAGGGGGGGGAGGTGTAGGGGCAGGTGTAGCACTTCCTGTGGTCGCAGGGAAAAGTGCCGGGTGTGGTGGAGCTGGAGGGGAGTGTGGAGCGGACAAGAGTCCCGGAGAGAGTGGTCCCTCCGGAAAGCAGATAAGGGTGGGGAGGGAAAAATGTCTTTGGTGGTGGGGTCGGATTGCAGATGGCGGAAGTGTCGGAGGATGATGCATTGGATCCGGTGGTTGGTGGGGTGGTACGTGAGGATGAGGGGGATTCTGTCTTGGTTGTTATTGCGGGGAGGGGGTGTGAGGAATGAGTTGCAGGACATACGGGAGACACGGTTGAGGGCGTTCTCGACCACTGGGGGCGGGGGGATGTTGTGGTCCTTGAAAAACGAGGACACCTGAGATGTACGGGAGTGGAATGCCTCATCCTGGGAGCAGATGCGGCGGAAGCGAAGGAATTGGGAATAGGGGATGGCATTTTTGCAGGAAGGTGGGTGGGAGGAGGTGTATTCTAGGTAGCTGTGGGAGTCGGTGGGCTTGAAATAGATATCTGTTTCCAGGTGGTTGCCAGAGATGGAAACAGAGGTCCAGGAAGGAGAGAGAGGTATTAGAGATTCTGGGAAGTGCAGGTGAAGTGTTGCTTCACCTGAAAGGTATGTTTGAGGATAGAGGAGGTAAATGGGCAGATGCTGCAACTTTGCAGGGCAAGGTGCCGTAGGGCTGTGGGGAGGCGGTGTTGGAGGTGAGGGAAGAGTGGACCAGGGTGTCCCTGAAGCAACAGTCCCTGCGGAAGGCAAACAAGGGAGGGGAGGGGAATGTGTGTCTGGAGGTGGCGGAAATGGCATCTGATCTTCCGGATGTGGTTACTGGTGAGATGGTAGCTATCGCTGTTGCAGGAGAGAAGAGAAGGGGTGAAGGCGGAAGTGGGGTTGGTCCTGGTTGAGAGCCCTGTTGACAACAGTGCTGGGGAATCTTTCGTTGAGGAAGAAGGTGGACGTTTTGGAGGCTCCCTTGTCGAAGTTGGCCCCATCTGAACATATGTGACACAGGCAGAGGAACTGGGAGAACGGGATACAGCCTTTACGGGAAGCAGTTTGTGAGGCTATATAGTCCAGGTAGCTGTGGGAGTCAGTGGGTTTATAGTTGGTATTAGTGGCCAGTCTATCCCCAGAAATGGAAACAGAGATGTTGAGGAAGTGAAGAGAGGAGTCAGTCTGGACCAGCTGAAAGTGAGGGCAGGGTGGAAATTGGAAGAGAGATCTGTATGAATTTTCCCAATTCCGGATGAGGGAGGGAAGCGGCATCGATGTATCCGAGAAAGAGTTGTGGTTGGGGGCCAGAATAGGACTGGAACAAGGAACGTTCATGAAGGAACGTACCTCATGAAGAGACCAGTGTAACTGGTGCCTATGCGGGTACCTGGGGCAACCGCTCTGACCTGAAGAAAATGAGGAGTTAAGAGAAGTTGTTGAGGGTGAGGACAAGTGGAGGAGGGTTGTGGTGGGTGGGGACGGTTCAGGTCTTCGCTCCAGGAAGAAACGGAGAGCCCTAAAACCCTCCTGGTGGGGAATGGACATGTGAACAGATTGCATGTCCATGGTAAAGAGGCCTTTGACCTGCATTCGACCTGTTCATTGAGATGTGACTCTGTAATGAGACAGTCTCAATTAATGATCTCATTATAGTTAGAGATCTTCTCGGTAGGTGCAATCACTGTATGGTTGAATTTAAAATACGGATGGAGGATGAGAAGGTAAAATCCAATACCAGTGTCTTGTGCTTCAACGAAGGAGACTACAATGGGATGCGAAAAGAGTTGGTTAAAGTAGTCTGAGAGCAAAGACTATATGGTGGGACAGCCGAGGAACAGTGGAAGACTTTAGCAGTGATTTTTTTTTTCAGTGCTCAGCACAAGGTATATAACCAGTGAAAAGTAAGCACTGTAGGAAAAGGGCTAATCAGCTGCGAAAACAAAGCAAATAAAGGAGTGTTTCAAATTGAAAACTAATGCATACGAAGTGGCAGATTATTGGGAAATGTTTTAAAGGTGAACAGAAAGCCATGAAAAAAGATATAATGAAAAGTAAGATCCAGTGTAAACTAGCTCAATACAAAAAGCAGATAGCCACTTTTTCATTATATATTTGTAGAAAAGTTTGCTAAGGTAAACTTTTTGGTCTTTTAGGAGATGAGCAAATGGCTGAGGAGTTGAACAGTTATTTTATGATGGTCTTCAGTGGAAGATGCAAATAACAGAACAATAATTGACCGAGGCTATGACACGTGAGGACCTAAGAATAATCATTATCACTAAAGAGGTTGTGTTGGCTCAACTAATGGAGCTAAAGGTAGACAAGTCTCCAGGACCTGATGGAATGCATCCCAGCGTCTAAAAGAGATGGCAGGGGAAATGGCAAATGCGCTTGTGGTAATTTAACAAAATTTGCTGGACTCTTAGGCGGTTATGGCACATTGGTGTCACATTTGCTGTTTTCCACTCCTTTTAAAAAGTGAGGTAGACAAAGGCAGTTAACTATAGGCTCATCAGCTTAACGTCTGGAGTGGGAAAATGCTTGAATCTATAACAAGGAAGAAATAGTGAGACATCTGGATAGAAATGGTCCCATCAGTCAGATGCAACATGGGTTCTGGAAAGGCAGGTCATGTTTGACTAATTTACTGGAATTCTGAGGACATATGAGCGTGGTGGGCAGTGGGGAACTGGCGGATGTAGTGTATGTGGATTTGCAGAAGGCCTTTGAAAAGGTTGCTGCATTAGATAAAGGTGCACAATGTTATGGGTAATGTGTTAGCATGGATAGAAGGTCGGTTAACTCACAGAGTAAAGCGTTGGGGATAAATGGGTGTTTTTCTGGCTTGCAATCAGTGGCTAGTGGTATGACTCTTGGATCAGTGTTGCGACTGCAATTGATTATAATTTACTTAGATGATTTAGAGTTGGGGACCAAATGTTGTGTGTCATGGTTTGTAGATGACACTAAAATGAGTGATAGAGCAAAGCGTGCAGAGGACACAGTCTGCAGAGGGATATAGATAGGTTAAGTGAGTGGGCAAGGGTATGCAGGTGGAGGACAATGTTGGTAAATGTTAGGTCATCCATTTTGGTAGGAATAACCACGAAATTGACTATTATTTAAATGGTGAAAAATTGCAGCATGCTGCTGTGCAGAGGGACCTGCATGTCCTTGTGCATGAATTCCAAAACATTGGTTTGCAGGTGCAGCAGGTAGTTAAGGCAAATGGAATATTGTTTTTCATTTGTAGAAGGATTGAGTTTAAAAACAGGGAGGTTATGTTGCAGTTGTTTAGGGCACTCACGAGGCTTCACCTGGAGTACTATGTACAGTTTGGTCTCCTTACTTGAGAAAAGATGTACTGGCACTGGAGGGGGTGCAGAGGAGGTTTACTACGTTGATTCTGGAGTTGTGTGTTGGCTTGTGAAGAGAGATTGAGTAGACTAGGACTATGTTCATTGGAACTTTGAAAAATGATGGGGGTATCTTTATAGCAACATATAAAATTGTGAAGGGAATAGATAAGATAGAAGCAGGGAGGTTATTTCTACTGGCATGTGGAACTAGAACTAGGGGGCATAGCCTCAAAATGAGGGGGAGCAGATTTAGGACTCAGTTGAAGCAGAACTTCTTTACCCAAAGTGTTGTGAAGGTTGTGGAGTTCCCTGTCCAGTGAAGTAGTTAAGGCTACCCCCATTGTTTTAAGGCAAAAATAGATCTTTGAACAGTAAGGGAATTAAGGGTTAACAGACGGGTAAGTGGAGGGGAGTCCATGAAAAGATCAGCCATGATCTTATTGAATGGCAGAGCAGGATTGACGGGCCAGATTGCCTACTGCTCCAATTCTTATGTTCTTATGAATTTCGGCATGTCCATAAGGACTCTTACCAACTTCTGTAGATGCACCATAGAAAGCATTTTATCTAGAGGCATCACGGCTTGGTACGGCAACTGTTCTGCCCAGGACCATAAACTGAGAGTTGTGAACACAGCCCAGTCCATCACGCAAGCCAACCTTTTATCCGTGGACTCCATCTACACTTCTCGCTGCCTTGGAAAGGCAGCCAACATCATCAAAGACTCCTCCACCCTGGTTATAATCTCTTCCACTTTTTCCATCAGGCAGAACATAGAGAAGCTTGAAGATAAGTACCAAAAAGTTCAAGAACAGCTTCTTTCCCCACTGCCATTAGATTTCTGGATGGACCGCTCAAATTTCAGACATGTGATCTTTGTATGGTATGATCTGCCTGTCCTACATGCCAAACAAAACTTTTCACTACCTAGGTACATGTAACAATAATAAATCAAATCAATATGTTGATCTGTTATATTGGACTTGCACTGAATGTGAAACAGGAATGATTTTGCTTTTACTGACTGTGCACCTTTCCATCCTTCATCGGGGCCCTTGCACCTCTGAAGCTACTTATTTTCTTAAAATACTGACCCCATACAAATCATCTTCCTTCTTCAATATTCAAAATTAAATATGCCACAGTTTTTATTTATATAAGTGATTTGAGTCCAAGTTGCTTCTCCTGCCTCATCTCTAGAACACTTGTTTTACAGAGAGGATTTAGGAAAGGTAAGCAGGAACATTTAAACAAAATATTGATTAGAACAGCCCTAGCCTCATACCTCTGCACCTTCGAGACTCTTACATTCATGACCTTGGAGCTTTGACAGTAGATCTGATTAGACCTTGAACATGTATGTAGGGTCAGAAAAGGAAATGGTGAGTGGGTGAGTCAGAACTGCAAAGGCCACCATGGTTGAGTGACAATAAGAAGGTGGGTTACTGCATGGGAGAAGCTGCAAGTTAGAGGTTCAACAAGGGAAAGGGTCTGCAATGACCAGAAGTGTTGGAAGTGGGATGTGTGGTGAACAGAATTGAAAGCGATCAATCAGTAGAAAGCTACTGTATTTATTATGGTTTTGAGTGTTAAATTCTTCTTATTTTGGCAAATGAAATAAATAACTTACTTTTTGTTTTGAAACATTTCAACGTACAGGGTATAATGCTTTGATATTTTTTTTTCTAGTGGGAAAGGTCTTGCAGCGCCTTGCTATAGTTTTTTTTCACCTTGGTTTTGATAGGAAAGTCTGATCATCATGAAGGACTCTCCTTAACCTCTCACCTCACCGGTGACCCTCTGGTTAAACCACCATCAGATGTGTCTGTCTGACGAGAGAGCCGCCCTATGGTCTGTAAAGACTGTGGTGACTTTGCTTTTACTTGCTTCAGCATTGCTTCAACTGAAATTGGCTCATTCCTCATGGTGTGAGAACTAAATTGACATATAATTCAGACAGTGTTTAAACCCAGTCATTAGGAGAAAGTGTTTTTTTAAAAATAATAAAATATTTTGCAATTATTAAGCAGCTATGATAAAAGCTGTAACGAAACATACAAATTGCTATCATTTCTCCCCTCTCCAACCTCTGAGGTAGGGGTTATAACATTGTTCTACAAACATTAATGCTAGTATTGCACTCCAAGGTGCCTCAAACCCTCCATGTATGCAGACACAATACAGTGTAGCTGGAGGAACACAGCAGAGCAGGTCAGAGAAGCCAGGAATATTGACGTTTCTGGTTGGGACCTGTCTTCAGAAATGGGGAGGGGGAAAGGAGCTGGGAAATAAATGGAGGGAGGAGGGGTGGGGCTGGGGCTGGGGCTGGGGCTGGGGAAGGTAGGTGGGATGGTGATAGGTGAGTGCAGGTAGGGAGTGGTGGGGATTGGTCTGTGGGATGGGTGGGGTGGATAGGTGGGAAAGAAGAAGGACAGGTTGTGTCAGGTCTAAGAGGCGGAGATGAGAGGGAGGGTTGGACATAGGATGAGGCTGGGGTTGGGGAGATCTTGAAACTGGTGAATTCCACATTTTAGACCATCGGGCTGTAGGCTCCTAAGGTGGAATATGAGGTCTCTGACCCCAGCATCTGCAGTGCTTGATATCTCCATGTATGCATGTGCTTTTCATGTAATCTGCCAAATATCTCATGTTTAATCTTTATTGATGGTTTTTTGTTTTCTAGACATTACAAACCTTAAATAGTATTTCTAAGTACTCTGTTACAACTATTCTTAACTTCATGATCTCTATCTAATCCCCATATTTTTCTCTATTCTAATAAAAATAACTCCAGTATTTCAACTCACTGAGATAGCAGGAACTGCCGAAGCTGGAGTCTGAGGTAGCAAGGTATGGAGCTGTGGACCTTACTGAAGAAGGGTCCAGACCCAAAACGTCAGCTTTCCTGCTCCTCTGATGCTGCCTGGTCTGCTGTGTTCATCCAGCTCCACACCTTGTTATTCCAGTGTTACAAGTTGTGTGTCTTCATTAAAAGGCTGCATGCTAGAGAATCTGTTCTCTATGGCCTTTCTGATAAGGCATTAGATTAAAGTTTTCTCTCCAGATATGAGAGATTCTATGGCTATCCCAAGCGTTGGACCAACTCAACAGGTTTGCTGACACTGGTTCTGTTTCTCTCTTCTTAACATTTCAAGTTTAATATAACTTTGTCAGAACTGAAAGGAGGTGCTGCTCCCCCTCTGTCAACAACTGGAACGAGTGAAGATGCCCAGAACAAAAGACAAAAGGAGTGTTAATGGTGGTAAAGAAGAGATTGAGATGTAAAATAGATCAAAATGCTAAGTGTGGAAAAAGTTGGAACATTGCAGCAGGTCCAAGACAGAAATAGTAGCATAGTTTATTGAAGTAGTGAGCAACTGGAAGATCAGGGCTGTTGTTATGGACAGTGGAATTGTTCTGCATTGACGTCATCCAGTCTGCGTTTGTTCTCACCAATGTGGTGGTCTTTACATTTCACACAGCAAATACAGTTGATTAGGTTTGGCTGGGTAGGCATTTATTGCCTTTCCGTAATTGCCCAGAGGGCAGTTGAAAGTCAACCACGTTGTTGGATAGACAGAGTAAGGATGGCAGCTTCCTTCCCTAAAGGATATTAGTGATGGGCTTTTCCAACAATTGACAATGGATTCACAGTCATTAGACTCGTAATTCCAGATATTTATTGGATTCAAATTCCACCATCTGCTGTGGTGGGATTCGAACCTGGGTCCCTTGAATAACAGTCCAGTGAGAAAACCACTAGGCCATCACCTCCCTTCTGTATCATCTGGAAGAATAGCACCTTGGTTTGATTTGATTTTATTGTCACTATTTATTACAATACAGTGAGAAGTGTTGCTTAGTATTCACTCTCTGGTGACAACTTAAAACACAGTTTCATTTTGTAGTTTTACCTCAAAACTTTAGGTGGTCTTTGGTACAGCTCCCACTTCTAGCTCTGCTTCATCAAGGTTGGCCCAGCGTGAACTCACGGCACTCTTGGTGGCGAGATGGTGCCAGAAATTGGTGACTTCCTTCCAGTGGCAGCGTGGCGAAGCACGATTGCAGACTACACTGCTGCAGTCGCGCTTCATCCTGCCACCTCTGGAAGAAAGTCGCCACTCTCTCTGGTACCATCTTGCCGCTGCCGTGAGTTAACCCTGGGCCAACCTCGCCCATGCATCTGTTGTTGGTGCTGCAGGGTCCTGCACTGGGACCAGACTTGCCTTTGCTGCCCCGCCATCTGGCACCCAGACCTCGCTGTGGACCTGGAGCCTTGGTTCTGCTTGTGAGTCTGGACCAGGGGATTAAGCCTGCTTGCTTGCTGGGAGACCTTGGGCTGGGCTGGAGCCACATTCGCCTTGATCTTGCTGCTGCTGCTGCCGCCACCAGATGCCTTCTCCACCACCATCTACTTGCCTGTGCTGCCATCTTCATCTGCCATTCCCTGGAGGGCTCAGTTTCGCTGATGCTGCTGCTGTCTCTGATCCAGTCATTTCCTGCTTGGGAACTCTTTACAGCCTTCCGGACTCCATATTGAATTCAACAATTTTGCAGCTTGAGCATCATGTCTTATGTCTTTACCCAAACCACCACATACCAGGCCTTGTCATCCTGTGGTCTCCCACTGCACACAACCCATTGCCAACTACTAATAGTTCTCACTAGCAGCTGGTCATTCTCCCAGGCTGACCATTGCCCAGTCCATTGTGTGACAACTGTTGTTCTCCCTTTTGGGCTATAACTCCATGTATTGTTTACTCTTCTTCTGCAATCTTCTGCATAATTACCATCCTTGTCCTGGCTACCATTAGTTCTGAAGAAGGGCCACTGAACCTAAAAAAATGTTACTGTTTTCTCTCTGCAGATGCTGTCAGAACTGAGTTTTATTTTTCCTGCAATCTCTGTTGTTTGCATATGGAAGGTGCATTTGAGGCCTTGGACAGTGAGGAAGAAGGAGTTGAAAGGGCGACTATTATACTTTTCAACAAAATTCAATGTAAACTAGGGCACCACATTTTCTAAAGAGGCATTTTATAGTCTCCAGAACTCCATGTTGAGTGCACCAATTTGAGAGCATGCGCTCTGTCTTCCACCTTGATTAGTGACTCTTCCCCATCCCCCTCAACCCCAGAATCATGTCCTAGTCATGTGTTGATGGCTTTGCTCTCAGCAGAGTCAATCTATTTCCTACTTTTCACACCTATTGTGCACCAGACCTGCCAATCCAGTTGACTCTTAACTGTTCATGGAAGAGCTGAGACTCTTCCATAAACCTCATTTCACTCAGATTGGTTATGTTGATGTATTGGCCAAATACTCTGGCTTTGAAGGCTGTTCTGCACTCTGGTCTTGTATTGTTGTCCAGCATTGTTTTGACATTCCATGAACTGAGCCTCAGACAATATCTAGTGGTCTTGATTTTTATATTTTGACCATGATGAATGGCTGATCAGCCAGGGCCTGTAGCCTGGCTGATGTGAGGAGAACTGGATGTGTTTGTGTTCTTTTTGCTTCCCATCCCTGGACTAGCGACAGTAATGCTGTACTTTGGAACCAGACCTGCTTTGTTGCCTCGGAAGGATACAAACTGCACATCTGCGGCAATCCCTGGCAAATGGCTATTGCTGAAATCTAGTATCTGCAGGCTTGAGACTGAAGACTGTCAATAGCATCCTTTGCTGGTCCCTGTTGCTAATTCTTCATTGCCATAGGGCTTGATATGTTGTGTTCTGATGGGTAACTTGCTGAACAAACTGCACGTTGTGTATATTTATGTGGGGTGGGATCTGCAGAGAGACTGTGGAGCACTCCCGTGTCCAAGGCTACAACAGTGTAAGGGGGTATATCTCCAGAGGTGGAGCAGCTGGAAGGACATAGGTTTAATTTTGGAGTTTTCTCCCAAGATGAACTGCAGAGCAGGCTCTTCCTTTTGATATCACTATCTAGCCCGATTTGTGATCTTCTCCACTGTCAATTGATCTATACCTTGTTAGTTAATTTATAGTTGTGGGTTTTGGAAATCAGTGCTATCTCTTTGTAGGCTGCACATTAGGGCTAATGAGCTCTAACAGCCATAGCTGTCCAAAGGTCCCAAACATCCCAAACACTGAGCATGTAGGACTTTAAGGATGAAGACAAACTCAACATAATCTTTCATGACCCTTTGACCCGAAAGGACATATGTAATTTCCGGGAATTATGATTTGGAATAAAGAGCTTAGTCTGAAGAAAAATGTGCTGTTTTTAGGTCCTGTAAATTTCAGTGTCAGTTGATGCGATCCACCCTTGAGAACAGTTCCTAGTTCCCTGATGTCTGTCTAGTTCTGTGTTGATTGTTGGGTACATGAGTGTCTTGGCAGGTAGCGGCATGATAATCTATGTTTACATGAGCACCTCTAGATGTTGGTAACTGGTTATCTTAGTATCTGATGCCCAACAGTTGAAGTGGCCCTTACAAATGAACAAATGAATCATTAGCTATTCTTGAGCTGAAACTAAATTCAGCTTTTTGTTTGGCACTGAATTTGTAACATCCCACTGGAGGATATAAATTAATGAAGTTTGCTTTAGCAATGGTTACCATTGTGTTAGCAGTAGACTTTCAAATGTTTTCCTCCAGATATACTGTTATTCTTGTTAATGTTTTTAAATTGGTTTGAATTTATGCTGTTGCACTTTTCTTCAAAACAGCTGGAGATAAAATTGTGTTTTTTGTTTTTGATTGAGCCAACGTATAACTGACAGCAATAAATGTGGTTTGTTAGTATGAGAATTTCTCTCAAATGATCAGAAGACTGCCGCATCCCCAACCTTTTTTGCTTTCCAAATCTGAATATTGAGGCTAAATCCCTCCAGCTAATTTCAGAGGTGAAAATCTTGTCAGCTGAAAGCTGGTGCATTTTAATCAAGAGAATAATTATAAGTAGTTTTCTGATATTTGGAAAAAGGTTATTTGGTTTTTTTTGTTTTATATATAAAACAAAAAAAACCAAATA
>NC_063340.1:34588104-34690325 GCF_021869965.1 Rhincodon typus | reverse complement strand
CAGCTCTACACCTTGTTATCTCAGATTCTCCAGCATCTGCAGTTCCTGCTATCTCTGGCTGGAAAAGCTCCACAGGGCTGAAGCATCTATGGAGAGGAAACAGTTGACATTTCGGGACCAGTGACCCTTCTTCAGAAGGTGAGTTTTTCCAGCAATTTATGTTTTTGTTTCCGATTCCTTGTTATGATTATTACAATGAGGTGAGAAGGGATGAATCAGTGTCCCTGTTTTCAACCTCCTAGGCTGGTTGAAATAAACATTTAATATATTTTTGGCATGAAGTTATACTTCAGTCTAATTAGCACAGTTATCTAATTGGTTCTTTACTGATGCAATACAAATCAGAATTTTACTTGTGAAAGTGCATTGCAATTTTATTATTTGCTAGCCCCAAGAAAAGAAACGATAAAGTTATCAAGCATACATAAACACAGTTACAAAGTTAAAAAGGAATGATTTTTTAGCACAAAAGGAAGGCAAAACTAAATTATGGTTTAAAGGCCTTAGGGTATCTGTTTTATCTCAGCTGTGGTTGTTTAGTTGATGTCCTGAATCATCAGCTTAAAAATGTTGCAGATATCACTTTTAAAATCCGTGTCCTGATGTTTCCAATCAGCACTGTCACTAGCCACTTTTTCTCTTAAGAGGCAGAGAGAGAGCCCTGTCCCTAGCAGGTTCCAGATGTGCAATCAAAAATCTATCTGTCCTCTTTCAAAGCAGTTCCTTGAAATATGAGTGTGTTTGGTGCATTCTGTCTCAAGGGTTTTTTTTTAGGTGTGCTAATCATGGAGGAGGTTCCATTTCAAGCAGATGAAAATTCTCCTAAATGTATAGAATAGGAGACAAAGGCCTTTTCACAACTGACTGCACTGACTAGTTTCTGCATCCTATGATAATGTTAATTTCAGTTTAGACTTCCTTCCTTTTATTCCATGTCGGTTTTATGAAGCTTGGTTAGTTGTGTGATTGGGTGTCTGTTGTGGTCATTTTAAGTTAATGTTTTATCCCTTTTCAAAACTATTTTAGTGTGTGAAACTCCCAGTATTAAAATCAGATGGAATTTGAAAATGAATGGTCCATATACCATGTGACATGGTATAAATAGACAGACTTGTATGGAATGCAGTGCTTTCTCTACCTTCTACCGCCACCCCATTCAAGATCTTTGCTCCCAGTTCCAAAACTGCTTCCTTTGTTTTATATTGGGCTTCCCCTCTGAACAACCCATAATTGTCCTTTTTGCAAATAAAAAACATTATTTTGTTTACAAATCTCTCAAATATTTACAAATATGGATAATTTAGTAGATGCTATTTGTGCAGATGCAGATTGATTGATTATAAATCCCTCGTTGAAAAATAGATTTTCAACTTTAGGGATAGACTGACTCCATGAATCTACTTACATTTATTTATGTACATGTCATTTTCCTACACTTAATGCTTTAAGTAGACCACTAAATCCATTAATGAATGGCTAAAAGCTGCCCGCTGTGTACTATTAAGATGGCACCTGTGTCCTTATTAATATGCCATTACATGGATTCCTAAGGGATGATTGGTTACATGAAAGAATTTGTCTTTTCCAGCTTTTTCTTTGGGCCCAAATTTAATGACGCAGCAACAAAGCAAATTAAATTATTGATTGGTGTTGCACTTGAATTAGCTGCATTAATTTTATAACAAGATTATATTGGTAATGTTAATAATGTAAATAGTAATTATGAAATCTGAGTCTAATCGTGATTTATGCTAAGAGTCAGCTGATTGTGGATTAATGGTTTGGTCTGGGTCTCAGCTGCGCAACTGGAGGGAGGTGCTGTGAGGCCTTCAGATGAGGGAAGGAAATAGACTGAGTAGCTGCTGTTGTGTGCCACCTGCTGTCACACTGACATGACTCTTTTCCTTGTATTTTATAGCTTTATGATTTTGGGAAGTTCTAATGAAGAAATAAACTACAGGAAAGAGGGAGTTGCCTATGTTACTAAGGCAGACCAGTGGTAATCTGAATTTGGCAACTAGTCTTTTGATCATTCCATGGAATAATTGATACTGATACTATGTAGAAGTTAATGTAGCTAGAAGAAGTTTATTCATGACCACCTGAGCCGGAAAAACAAAAACTTGATTGAGTTAATTTGAAGGTTTAAATACAACTTAAACAGTTAGTTATATGAATGATAATTTATATTCGATCTAATTGGTGAGATTCATAAAATCATAGAAAATAGGAGCAGGAAGAAGCAATGTGGCTCTTCCAACCTGCTCTGCCATTCAATAGGATTTTAGACCACCATCCAACACGCTACCTTTTTTTTCCTGCTTTCTCCTCATACCCTTTAGCCCCTTTAGCCCTAAGGACCATATCTAACTCCTTGAAAGCATTCATTGTATTAGCTTCAACTGCTTTCTGTAGCAGAGAATTCCACAAGTTTATCACTTGCTGGGTGAAGAAATTTCTTTTCATCTCAGTTCTAAATGACCACTGTAGTACCCTTCCACATTTTCATAATATTCATTCTAGGATTGGGCATCTTTTAACTTGCAAAACATAAAATCAAGGTCCTCACCAAGGTGATTTTCTATCTTTCTGGGGAGAAATTCTTTGATTAGAATGTGTGTAAACAATGGGTGTACTTTTGTAATGCATTTGTTTTGTCATTCTATGTTCAGCAAGGCACATATGCACAATTCAATTATTGATGCAAATAGTGAAGATTGTCTGCTTCAGTGATTTGAAGGATTCTAGAATGTACCACTGCAAGTAACTTGTCCAGAGGAAGTATGACTAGATTTCTGGAGTGTAGCAATAATAGAAATTTGAAACACGGGAAAATGGGAGACGGAGTCAGATTCTAGTGAAATCTGACAGAAATTTTACAGAATGGATGAGGTGAGGGGGGAATAGACTGAGACTTGGAGGAAGAAATGTTACCAGTGAAGACTCTGAGAACTTGGTAAGTGATCATTTTGCTCTTATCTGTCAAAACCCTGTCAACTCATGGTTGGCTTCTCTTGTCACGACTCCTTACTTTTATCTGTCAAATTGAATGACTGTTTACGAGATCAACCTTCTTACTCTCTGCCCAGCCTTGTGCTTCATTTCCTCTTTTACCCCTCCAATATTTTATAGCTTACCATTCTATCCCAACTTACCTAACTTTTGATTTTCTTCCCCCTAAGCTTCCCAGCCATCCTTGGAATCATTGATTATGTAACTAATTTGAAGTTCCGTAACAACAAACTCTAGTGTGTGTTCGTCTGCTCTGAAAATTACATCATTAAGGCAGACACCAACAAACCTTCATCTTGCTGCCCTACTTGAAATTACTTTATACGATTCAATAGTTGTAAGAAGTTGTATTTAAATATTGTATGCACATTACTGGAAAAAAAAAACGCTATGTAATAGTTAGGAATATAACACAGAATTTGGATACTGCCAGTCACGCTGCATCTCCAGCAGTGTCACTTTGGCAATGTTTTAAATCTAGCACCATAGTTGGGTTCTGCTTGCTTCTTCCATTATGACTTCTGGTCCTCTCAGTTCTGGTTGTTTTTGTAACGCATGAATTCTATTAAAACCAGTTTGTTGATATTTGTCATTAAATATCCTGTATGCAACTTCTTAGTACAAAACAAATTGTTTTCTAATTATTTTTGAGTGGTCAGATGGTGTCCCTATCTAACATCTTCTCTGACTGCACTGAAGAGTGGTGTGCTCATGTTCCCTGGATTATTAATCACCAAATGCTGCGGACCCTGGTACCACATCCTCTCTGCCGAACTGTAGGAAATTCACCTTCATATTAACCTTGTAACCAATCCTCTGTGTTGTCAAATCCCTCTATTTTCTTCATTGATGCACCATACCTGTGGTGCTGCACTTTAAGGAAAAGCCTCCAGTATGTTTAGGGTCATAGTCAGACAGATTTATAGCACAGAAAAAAGCCCTTTGGCCCATTACGAATATGCGGGTCAAAAAGAGCCAACTAACTTTTTTGCAGGATTTGGCCCATTGCTTTGTATGCCATGGCATCACAAGTGCATATCTAAATACTGCTTAAATGTTATGAAGGTTTATACCTCTACCACCCTTGCAGGCAGCAAGTTCCAGATTCCTATAGTTTTGTAATGAGATCAGCCAGCTGGACGTTATAGAACGAGTTCCCTGATTGGGGATGTCAGTCTGGTCCAGTTAGGGAGCTCTGACTGACAGAAAGAGGTGTCAGAGATTATAGCACTCTGATAGTGGACTCGAGTCGCATTACTAAAGTCAAGGATTTTTCATGTGTAAATAAAGGGTGACTTGGTGACAGGATACTGGCCTCTGTGGAGTTAGTTCAATTCCCACTACCCTGCAGGTTAAAAAATGTTTTTCTCTCATCTCTAATCTTTTTGCCTCTTAACTTAAGTCTATGCCTCCTGGTCACTGGAGAATGGGAGAAGTTTCTTCCTTTTCTACCCTGCCTAGGTCCCTCATAATTTTAAACATCCTGTTAAATCTTCTGTGAACCCCCTCCAGTGTCATCACATCCCTCCTATAATGCAGATTTCAGAACTGCACATTGTTTTTATGTGGTTCATTGTGTAAAATCATTGAGAATCGAAATACAATTAAGCCAGACTTTGTGGAATGGACAGGTGTCAATTGAACATGGTTTGATGTTAAACTACCTGTTTTTGTCATTATTGGCCCTCGGAGGCCAATCCCAATCCCAGGATGTTGTACTGATGAATGGAGCAATTCTGAAGTCGCAACTTCTCACTGAGGCTCAGCCGCAGACTGCATTAGAGAGCTGCTACCCAAATGAATTCCCTGCCCCGTGTCAGTCTTTCAAAACAATGAGAATTGCAACTTCCCTGCTCTCTTTTTATTATTGTTTGAACAACCTTTTGTGGGGTTTTATCAGTGTAACAAGGTACTGACAGTGATGTATACAATTTTGTATAATAGAACTCCTCATAGAATCCGTACAGTGTGGACACAGGCCCTTTGGCCCAACAAGTCCACACCAACCCTGAAAGCATCTCCCCCAGATTCCCCCCCCCCCCCCCCCATTAACCCACCTAATCTACACATCCCTGAACACTACAGGCAATTTAGCATGGCCAATCCATCTAGCCTGCACATCTTTGGACTGTGGGAGGAAACCAGAGCACCTGGAGGAAACCCACGCAGACGTGGGGAGAATGTGCAACTCCACACACAGTCACCTGAGGATGGAATCGAACTCGGGTCGCTGGTGCTGTGAGGCAGCAGTGCTAACCGCTGAGCCACTGTGCCGGAAAAAAGTAATATGTTATGGAGCATTCTTAAATGATTAGTTATTTTTAAGCTAAGTTTTTTTTCTAGAACTAATTGCAGAATGTTGTAGTTCTTATTACGTATTTATATCAAAATCTTCAATTTGGTCCATGTTTGAAAAAGTTATGTTTCCTATGTAAGTTGGACTGTGAAAACCCTTTAATGTGATTGGCTGCTTGGAGAGCCTGATGATATCACAGGAGGCTGTGAATATCCAGTATGCTGCAATCAATTATAGTTAGGTGAGATTCTTTATCATAAAGATCATTGGAGTGAGATTTAGTTCAAGGCAATAGCGAGTGCCTTTGTTTCACCAATAAATAAAGGTCTGAGCCTTTTTGTATCATAAGACCTTGGAGCAGAATGCATTGCTGTAGTTAGGCATTGGAAAATTAAATGTAATGAGACAGAGTAAGTACGGAGTCTCTGAATCCACAAAATGTGGTAGGTCAGGGAGTAGATTTCGAAGCTCTAGGCTGAGCACACTTGTTATTGGAGGCTGAACTTGGGGAGCATTTGTTGCAGAGAAGTATAATGAATCTGAGATAACAAGGTGTAGAGCTGGATGAGCACAGCAGGCCGAGCAGCATCAGAAGATCTTCTCTGAAGAAGGGTCTAGGCCTGAAACGTCAGCCTTCCTGCTCCTCTGATGCTGCTTGGCCTGCTGTGTTCATCCAGCTCTACACCTTGTTATCTCAGATTCTCCAGCATCTGCAGTTCCTACTATCTCTGAAACAGTATAATGAATGTGTCTATTGTTAAAATTGGCCTAAAAATTGAGTAGCTCTTCTCTTTTTTTAAAAAACAAAATGTGAAATATTTATCTGAATGGCCCTGTTTGAAATAAAATCTTTCAAACACAAAGGCAGAAATGATTTGTTGAAGTGATTGGGGTTGCAGTTTGCTATATATAGTTTGATAAGTTATTTATTTGTCAAGAATTGCTCTAGTTTGTGACTGTATGAGACAGCAGTTTTGTTTCTATTTTTAAAAGCTTCACTTGAAAGTTTGTGAATGTGAATTTGAGCTGAACTTGTTCAGATACAAATTACTTTTGAACGTAAAATATAGAACTACTCAAAAATCACTGAATCTTTGTTCGTTCAGAGCTCTGAAAGCTTTCCTGATTGAGCACTCATGGTAATTCTGGTATGCAGAGTCTTACAACAGCCCAGTCATACGTGTATTCCCTTAGGCCTGTGAAACATTGTGGCAGGCTGTGTGGAGTAATCATTTGAAGCAGTTGGTGGAAAGTCACTTTGGTTTGCATTTTTTTCTCTGCTCTTTCAACCAGTGGAAAAGTTGAAGATGTTTGGGTGTAACTAATGAAAATATGTTCAGTGTAAAAAGCATTTCCAGCATTTAACGGTTGAACTGTGTACAGTATTATTCACACAGATCCACTAGCAAGACACTTTAAATCACTTGTCAGAGTTTGGAAGTTTAATCCCAGCATTTCAAAAGTGAGATTCACAGGTGGGTAAAGGGCTGCTGTCTGAATATTGCTCAAAAAGACAATTATTATTTGTGGTGGAACAACAATGCCAAACTTTGTCAAATGTGTACCATATTAAAAGCAATTATTTGTTCTGTTCATGTAAGTTTGAGTGCAGGGTAATTTGAAATTTTAGAAGTTTCTTTACCTTCAGGTCAGATATTTGATAGATAAAATGGTATTTTTTAAAGTTCTTCTGTGCTTTTCCTATACCATAAGTAGTATAGCCTCAGCCTTCAGTTAGCTGCTTTAGGGGAGACTGCACTGAGTTGGTGCACGATGCAAAACTGAGTGCTACCTGTGGATAGGTTCTCTGTGTGATTTCCAACATTTATGCTCTAAAAAGCACTTCTTGCCCATCCTTGGTTGCTGTGGAAGTAGGTGACAAGCTGACTTCTTGAACCACTACAGTCTATTTTGTGTAGGTACACCAATAATGCTGTTAAGGAGGGAGTTACAGAAAATGACAAATGCTGGAGATCATAATGGGTCAGGCAGTGTCCATGGAGAGACAGCAAGCTAACATTTTGAGTCTAGATGACTCGTCAGACCTGAAGTCGAGTTACAGAATGTTGACTCAGCGAGAATGGAAAAAAGTGATATTTCCACGTCGTAATGATGAGCGGTTTGGAGAGGAACTTGCAAGTGGACATGTTCCCATGTATCTGCTGCCCTTGTCTTTTTTAGGTGGCAGTGATTTTGAGTTTGGAAAGTGCTGTTTAAGGAGCTTCGATGAACTTCTGCAGTGCATCTTGTAGATAGTAACAGCAGTGTACAGTGAGCATTGGTGGATAGGGTGAATGTTTTCGGATAAGTGCTAGATTGTTTGTTTTTGTTTGTTTGTTTCCACTGATTACGATATTCAGGTAACTTGTAGTAGTGGGAGTTGGGTAAGTAAGAAGTAAAAGCACACGAGATCCAAGATAAGTTGACAAGTTGGATCCAAAATTGATTTAGTCCTAGGAGATGGAAGGCTATTTGTGTGACTGGATGCCCTTGTGCAATGGTGTACCACAGGAATCAGTGCTGGGTCCCTTTATTGTTCATGATATATCTGTGAGCGATTTTTCAAGAAAACACCGGGGTGGGGAAGGGGATGATTAAGTTTGTGGATGATGCAAAAATTGGCTGAGTGGATAGGTGATAAAGAAGGCCTTCAGTTACAGGTGGATACGGGCAGATCAATGGTTGATGAAATTTAAACCTGATAATTGTGAGATGATGCACTTCGTAAGAAGGAAGAAGACAAGGTACTCAGTAAATTGCAGGACACTAAGAAGCTGAGGGATCTGGGGGTGCTTGTCTACAGACCCCTAAAAGTGGCAAGACTGGTTATTCACATAATTAAGACAGCATACAAGATGCTTGCCTTTCGCAGTTGTGACATAGTATCGTCCCTCCTCTTATAATCTTCGAGCTATACAGAACTTTGCTTAGGCCACAGCTAGGGTGTTGTATGCAGTTCGGGGTCATTGCACAATAGGAAGCATGTGATTTGCACTGGAGGGGATGTGGAGGACATTCATCAGCCTGCTGCCTGGGATGGAGCAGTTTATCTATGAAGAGCGCTGGATAGGCTTTGGGTGTTTTCTTTAGAGCAGAGAAGGCTGAAAGGAGATTTGATAGAGGTGTAGAAGATCATGAGGGGCATAGGGTGGATAGAAAGCAGTTGTTCCCCTTAGTTGAAGAACCAATAACAAAGGGGCATAATTTTAAGATGAAAGACAGGAAGTATTTCACCCAGAGGGTGGTAGAAATCTGGAGTGCACTGTCTGGGAAGGTAGTCAAGAGAGGAAACCTCACCACCTTTTAAAATTACTTGAATAAGCATCTGAAAAGCCATAACATTAGGCTATGGGTCAAGTGTTGGAATATGGGACTAGTGTAGATTTAGAGTAATTTTTATTATCTGTACAGACTTGATGGGCTGAAAGGCTTCTTCTGTGCTGTATGATTCAATGATCTCAAACCAGTACCTAATGCAGGAAAATTCAAGGTTGTCTGAATATCACTCATTATTTAGGCAGTGCACAATTGCCAGTAACTTATTATCTGCAATCAGTCTAAATGATTTATATTCCTGATCACTCATACAGAAATACATTCACATAACTGGAGGTTTCTTGGATTCAGTATTAAGTCTCTCAATTTTTTATAAATCTGCTCAAATCCACATACACAAAGTTTTTTCACCAATCATCTGTTACGGCACAGCTTGGAAGGTAGCATTTCCTTGCACGCTTCTGCAACTGGCTTTCATTGCTCCAAACTATTGACTCAGCAATGCAATAAATACTCAATGCGGTGTTATGCGTATCCTGTGGTCCTTGAAGTAAGATTATGTATAAGTTTGAATATTGTTCCCTTTAGTTTCTGCTTTTTCCAATTTTAAAAAACATCAGCGGCATAATTTCATGGTTTAAACAAGATAAAAGGTTAGTTCATAAACAGCTTTTAATCATTGTTTAAGTAAAATATGATAAAGCTTTTTAGCTAAAATATAGAAACAAAAATTTTGGACACTCTTGTAAATAACAGACAAAACTCCATGGCCTTGCTGTTCTGGGTCAATAGTAGCATCTAGTATTTAAATTGGTCTGCCAGTATTTGAAAAATGACAATATTTGGGTTCAGGCTTTGATGGGAGACAGTTAGATCGCCACTCCTATATATATATTTAAAAAGTGTTTAAAATTAATAATGTTCCCATCTCATTAGTCTACCATTTATATAATATGGGTTTGAAATCTTGTTCTAAAGCTGTTTTCCAAATACAATCAATTTTCTCCCCAAATGTTTAATTGGAACTTGGGCTATTTAGTAGACATAGAAGATTGAAACTTATTTTACGTAGTTTTAATATTTTAATTTTCTTTTTGAAAGAAATGTTCAATAAGCTGCTGATAAGTCTTAAATTTCTTCATTTATTTATGTATAGAAGTCTTGGAATACTGTGCCTGAACTGTTGTTTTCAGATAGCTAACAAAGTTCCTGTTATCACCTTAACTTCTTTCTCTATCACTGTAAGTGACAGCACTGCAGGTGCCATTTTTGTCTTTATTTTCCACTTCAGAGTAGCCATGCCAAGTCATTGTCGACTTCTCAACCTTCTATGATGTTTAAGAGGCAGCACTGCTTAAAACCACTTCTCAAAACTGAATTAGGATTGGATCAATTGTCTAAATTGCCAAAAAGTGGGAAAACATATGCTCCAGGTAGAGCTGCTCATGGGGATAGTAGGAACTGCCGATGCTGGAGTCTGAGATAACAAGGTGTAGAGCTGGATGAACACAGCAGGCCAGGCAGCATCCAAGCAGCAGGAAAGCTCATGTTTTGGGTCTGGACCCTTCTTCAGAAATGGGGGAGGGGAAGGGGACTCTGAAATAAATAGAGAGAGTGGGGGAGACGATGATGGAAGGTGGATAAAGGAGCAGATAGGTGGAGAGAGGATGGACAGATCAAGGAGGTGGGGATGGAGCCAGTAAAGGTGAGTGTAGGTAGGGAGTTGGGTGGGGAGTTGGTCAGTTGAGGGAAGACTGACCGGTCAAGGAGACGGGGATGAGGCTTGTAGGTAGGAAGTGGGGGTGGGGCGTTGGTCACTGAGGTGGGAGGAACGGATAGGTGGGAGAAAAGGCGGACAGGTCAAGGAGGCGGGGACTAGGTGGGCTGGTCTTGGGATGAGATCAGGGGTGGGGAGATTTTGCAGCTTGTTTGCATCTGTTGTTGTAAATGGTTGCAATTAAATCCATCTGTTACAACTTGTCTGTGCCTGCTGAATAATGCCAATATCTGTGTAATTATCATTTTAAGTTAGCCTAGAGGTGTGACATTCAATGACAACCTGAGGACGGGCATATGTTTCTGAGAGCGACTTTTGCAACATATGCTACCTAACCAGTCTTTGGTCCAATCTTCATTGATCCAAACTTTTGCATGTTCATGGATGATTGCACCTTGTGAACTTGAATTCTGTGGGAGAATTTTTTGTCTGAAGGTAACATGAGTCAGGACAAAGAAGCTGTCATCATGTGCTATAAGTATGAAATTGGAAAAATTCATTTTCAGAAACTGGCAATGAAAAGATCCATTTTCTGCTTTTCGATATCTATGGCTTGACTAAGTGGAGAGTCAGATATGAGGTGTGTCAGTTCTGTGTTGGTGATGTGGGAGGGTGCCATTTGTTTTTTTTCAGAGCTTTTGTGACCCGTTATGCTCATTGTCTTCAAAAGCTTCTGTTGTACGTTGTTTGATAGCAGTGCATCATGTGTCAGTATCTCATACCTTTCCTTGAAGAGATACCACTATTTTGGAGATGTTTTAAGGTTGTTGTCAAAATCTTTTTTGATTTTAAAGGACTTTGAGACAAATTTCTACAGTGCTGACTGCCTATTTACTTGGTGAATATATTTCAGAAGTTGCTGCTTGAACTGCAAGTGCTGAACCTTTCTTCCACACTGTAGACTTGGCTTGCCTGCGTTTTGAGTTTAGCAAAACTCTAATATTTGCCTCATTTAACATTGAATTCTCATGCTGCTATTTTGCAGTAGTTTTCAGTAATTTCTATCATGAGCTTGACTGCTATTTAACTTGATATTTTCTATGCTAATAGTTAACATTTTAACTCGGTGGTAGTCAAAATATTCCTATCTCTTGAGAGTCATGTGCTACCTTTTGGTTTAAATGTGTGGAATCCAACTAGCCTGTAAAGTAGGGTGGGTGTGAGACCTAAAGGTATTACCTTCCATTTCACTTACATTTAATTTTAGAATTTATTTTACTTTATTACTTTGAATACAGTGTAAGTTCTAAAAAAAAACTCTTCTTTGTGTTCTGAACAGATTGACCGTTTTCATAGACTCGTAGAAAAGTTACAGCACAGAAAGAAGCCATTCAGCCCATTGGGTCTGTGCCAGGTGAAAAGACAAGCTACCCATTTAAATTCCACTTCCCGAGCATCTAGTTTGTAACCTTGCAAGCTGTAGCATTTCATGTGCAGATCCAGGTACCTTTTTAAAATGAGTAACATATTTCCATTTCAACCACCAAACTAGGCAGCAAGTACCAGACACGTTGTACTCTAGGTGAGTAAGACCATAGGAGTAGAAGTAGGCCATTCTGCCCATGGAGTCTGGTGTACCAATGCTCTACTCCACTTTACTGAGTAAATTGTCTTTTTTTGGCCTTGAATACGTTCAACAACCCAACCTTGACATCTCCCTTTGGCAAAGAAATTCAGATTCTTTACCCTTGAAAGAAACTCCTCCTTATCTGTCTTAAATGGGTGTCTCTTTACTCTGACATTATATCTTCTGGTCCTAAACTCTCCCAAAAAGGGAACAACTTCTCTGCATCTACCCCTTCAAACACTGAAGAATTTTGTATGTTTCAATCATTCTTCTTAACCTGTCTATTTCCCTCTGTAGAATGTTTTGGTCGTCTTAACCAAATGGATTCCCACTTATGGGTTATCTGCAAACTTGGCAATTGTACATTCACCTTCCTCCTCCATGTCATCAAAGTATATCATAAATGATTGTGGCCTGACCACTGATCCTGTGGCATTAGTTTCAGGCTTTCATGCTGAAAATGCCCCCCCTTTATAGCAACTCCATCTTCTATTCGTCAGTTTTTTTTTCTAAAAAGTAGCCTTACATGTGATACTTTACTGAATACCTTTGGGAAAGCCAAATATATTACATCGACTGATTACCCCTTTATCTGTCCTGCTTGTTACCTCAAATAATTCTAATTAATTTCTTAGGCATAATTTCACCTTCTTCAAGTTGTGCTTACTCTGCTTGATTATATCATGTATTTCTAAATGTTCTGCTGCTATATCCTACTCTAACATTTTTCTAATAGTTGTTAGGCTAGCTGGCCTATAGTTATATAGGGTTTTTTTTATTACCATCTCTCTTTTTTGAATAAGAATGTTACATTGGCAATTTTCCAATCCTTTGGCATTTCTTGAGAATCATAGGATTCTTGGAAAATGACAATCAGTGCATTCACAATCCCTAGTTACTTTCTTTTAATACCTTAAGATGCAACCTGTCGGGTCTAGGGCATTTATTAGCATTTAGACTCATTAGTTTCCTTAGTTTTTTTGCCTTTGATATTTACTGTATTTATTTCCTCCATCTTTTACCCCTTAGTTTAGTAGTTTTGGAATGCTATTGGTGTCCTCTGCTGTAAAGAAGAATGTGAAATATTTACTCAACTCCTTTGCTATATTTGCATTATCATTTCCCCAACCTTGTTTTGTACAGGGCCTATGTTCACTCAGGACGCTCTTCGTTTTTATATTTAATCGTTTGTTTACCCTCAGTTTATTTTTTTCCTCTTTCTTCGTCATCTTTGGCTTTTAAAACTTTTACAAGCTTTTGATTTACTATTGATTTTTGCCATGTCGAGTATTTTTTTCTTTCAATTTGACACTATCCTTAACTTTATTGTGAACCATGGTTGTTTTACCTCTTCCTCCAATTCTCCTTCCTCACTGAAATATATCTCTGCAATGTGAAATGAAGTTTTTTTTAAAAAATGTCTTCCATTGTTCATTATTTGCATTTTCCGCTAAACTTATTTCCCAGTCCACCCCAGCAGTCTCTGCCCTCATTCATTTGTAATTACCCCTATTTAAGTTTAGCTTAGTGGTTTCTCACTCTGAAACTGAAATGCTAAATTCTGTCATGTTTCAATCTCTGTTCCATAGGAATCTTTTACTCTTGATACCACTTTTTAAACCTGGCTAATTACACATTACCAGATCCAAAATAGCCCCTCTCCCTGTTTGGATCCACAACATTTTGCTCTAAGGAACTGTCCTCCAAACACTCTTCATAAATTCTTCCTCATGGCTACCTCTGCCATTTTGACTTTTCCCAATTTACATGAAGTACAAAGTCTCTCCCATGATTAATATACAGCCTTTCACGTGCCCCATTGTCACCTGATTTATTTTTCTGTCCAACAGAATGATCAGTGTAAGAGGCCTATAAACTATTCCCATGAACGTCATCTTCCCCTTTATTTCTTACCTCCATGTGGATTTGATATCTTCTGGTCCAAGATAATTTCTTGCTGTCACACTTATTCCCTCTTGTACTAATAAACTACCCCAGCACCCTTTTCCTTTCTGCTTGTCCTTTCAAAAAGTCACATCTCTGAATATTTACTTCTCCGCTTTGATCACCGTATAAACATGTCTCTGTAATGCCTATAAGATCATACTAATTAACCTCTATTTGTACCGTTAATTTGTTCATTGTTTTGAATACTGTGTGCATTTAAGTAATGAGCCATTAACTTAGCATTTTTACCTTATTTAAATACCTTGGACTTTGTTTACTGCCTTTATTTATGTTTATTCTCTGCCCCACTCTGGGTACATTACGTAAATAGTTGCCCTGCAAAGCTGCCACGTCCTTTGCTTTGTAAGCCTGCTTACCGCTTCTGCAGAATCTTCCTTCCTCTACAGGGTCATTGCCAACATGGTCTGCTCTGCTCTGGGATCGGTGATTCACCCCGACCAAGCCTGTGTTGTACTGATCAGGATGATCTCAGAGCCTCGGGGATACGATTGTCTACATGCAGGACAGAGGGGTACACGTCTGCTCATCAGCCTAGACCAGGAGAAGGCCTTTGACAGGATATCGTGCACGTATGTGTGGGATGTGGTCTCCAAAATGGGCTTTGGGGAGGGAATTCACAACTGGATTCAATTGCTCTACTCTAGCATCGTTAGGGCAGTCTCGATCAACGGATGGGAATCGGAAAGCTTCCTGATACGGAGTCAGGCAGGGATGCCCACTCTCTCCTACCTTGTTTGTGTTGTATAGAGCCTTTTGCTGAGCCTATCCAGAAGGATGCAAGCCTGAGAGGGGTAGCTCTTCCAGGCAGCGGAGACCTGCAGGTCAAAGCCTCCCTGTACATGGACAACATCGCTGTTTTTTTGCTTGGATCTGCTGTCAGTGCGCAGACTCATGAGTATCTGCAACCAGTTTGAACTGGTCTTGGGAGCCAAGGTAAACTGAGGCAAGAGCAAGGCCATGTTCTTTGGGAATTGGGCCAACCAATACTTTATCCCCTTCACTGTGAGGACAGATTACCTGAATGTGTTGGGAATATGGTTCTGAAAGGTGTGTGCAAAATCTTGGGAGGAGCACATTGCCAAGGCAAAGCAGAAACTGGTCTTTTGGGAGCATTGCGCACTCTCCATGGTGGGTAAAAACCTGATCATCACGTGTGAGGTACTCTGTTGTATGTGGCACAGATCTGGCCTATTCCCTGAAACTGCATCGTTGCAGCCACCCGAGCTATCTTCTACTTCATCTGGGGATCTAAGATGGACCATGTCTGCAGGTACTCCATGTATAAAAATCTGGATAAGGGGGTGGGCAAGAATGTACCCAAAGTCACCCTCCCCTGATGGCCACCTCTGTGTGTGGCTGCATCAAGCTGTGCATAAACTGTTTATATGCAAACACTAAGTGCCACTACTTACTGAGGTTCTACCTGTATCCGGTGTTGCGAAGGATTGGACTGGCCTTGTTGCTGCAGAATGCTCCCAAATAGTTGGACTTTCCGTATCGCCTGTTTCTCATGGAGAAATTTGCAAAGAAAAACACCTTTGACTACCAGTCCATCAGGAAGTGGTCAGCATGTAGCGTCCTTGGGATCCTGAGGGAAAAGGAGAGTGGATCCTATCAAGTTTCTTGAGCAGACTATCAAAGTCATTTGGAAGAATGTCTCATCACCAGAACTTTCTAAGAAGCACCAAGACATCAATTGGCCGGTGGTGAGATCCTTCATGTACACCGTCAGTTTATTTTCTTCCTCTTTTTTCTTTATCATCTTTGGCTTTTAAAACTTTTACAATCCTCTGGTTTACCATTAATCTTTGCCACGTCAAGTATATTTTCTTTCAATTTGACACTACCCTTAACTTTATTGATGAACCATGGTTGTTTTATCTCCTTCCTACAATTCTCCTGCCCCACTAGGATATATCTCTGCTATGTGAAATGAAGTGTGTTTTTAAATATCTTAAATGTGAGATTCATTATTCATTAACTGCATTTTCTGCTAAACTCATTTTCCAGTCCACTCCAGCTGTCTGTGCTCTCATTCATTTGTAATTACCCTTATTTAAGTTTAGTTTAGTTGTTTCTGTCACATCCTTCATGTACATCTGGTCTGCCTGTGCCACTGCACACTGCCCTTGAAACAGCTGCAAGGGGGGATTGAGATTGTTGCACGTTTCCTTCCGGAATGTGCCTTTGCAAAGTAAGTTTGGAGAAAGATGCAGTGGTTTTTATTGAAGTTCATCCTAAGGAGCTCCGTGATGTAGGACCCCGCGCCATGGTCTGTTTGCTGGGACGTGCACTGGGACAAACATCTACTGTGCCTGGAGGGCCATCAACTCTGTGAAAGATGCTCTTTGGTCTGCCCAAAATATGTTGGCCTTGCAGAAAAAGGAATTGACCCTGACTGAGTGTTGCAGACTGGCACGTTCCAAGGGCCAGGACTACATCCTGAGGGACACACTGGGGCAGCTGCCACCGAGGCATAGTGGGGAGAGGCCACCATCCGAGATCCTTCTGCTGAAGTTAAATGGGGCTCTGTTCAGTTACTGCACCCTTTCTGTACTTCAAATGCATGTAAATATAGTCTTGTGTGTATAAAAGATGCCTTCTGGTTTGTTTGGATAGTGTCAAGCTCCAATCTTTGTTTGTCTGATGTGCTTCTGTACAGAACCAAACTGCATTTGTGATTGTGTGTGTGTGTGTGTGTGTGTGTATATATAAAGATAAAATATATTATTTCAAAAATATTTATGAATTTTTTTATTCACTAACGAGATGCAGGCTTCTCTTGCTAGGCCAGCATTTGTTGCCCATCCCTAATTGCCCAGAGAGCAGTTCAGAGTCAAACACATTGCTGTGGACCTGGAGCCACACGTAGGCCAGACCAGATGAGATGGCAGTTCTCTTCCGTAGAGGACATTAGTGAACCAGATAGAAATTTAGAATTAGACCAAAAGTCTAGAAATTGGTCCAGAATACCATATCATATATTACAACATTGTGCTCTTTTACCCCCTCAAGAAAAACCGCATCACTGTGTTATTTGCTTGAAACGCAATACTAAACAGGAAAATATAAGCCTAAGGAGCATATCAAACAGTACTTTGGTTAGATTGTACCTCAAGAACTGTACACTTTTTTTTGACTTGCAAAGACATTGTAGATCAATCTTAATGTCTCTTTTAAGGTATAGAGTTGTGCAGCAATGCAGCTATCTGAAGTATATCTCAGTGCAGTAAATTGAGTACAGCTGGAGTTCCCTTCAAGTTCACATGTGCACAAGCATTGCTGAGGAGAAACCTTTATAAAGGGTTTCACAGTGCAACAAACAGACCACACAAAACAGAAAAATTACAGGGAATGTTGAACTGAAAGCAATGCAATATTCAGGCTGATTACAGAAACTTGGGTTTTTTAGCCTGTAATGAAGGTATTTAATAGATAATCTTAGAGGTGCCTATAAGATAGAAGTGCTTAAAAAGAGTGAATCTAGGCTAATAACTTAGAAAATAACACTAAAAGGTAAGGTTTGTCCTGATAGTTAGAAAGTCTTGAGAGCATAATAAACATCTTGTAGGCTGAGACAAAGGTATGGGATTGAAAACTCTGAGCGTGTAAGGTACAGTTGGAGATTGCACTGAGAGGAACTCAACATTCTTGTTAGATGGTTCAAATGCCCTTCCTCAACTGTAACCAACTATTAAGCTTCTTTTTTCGTCAAGTCTTAGAAAAATGACTCTGGCCTGATGCTTCCAAAAGGGCCTTCAAACAAGTTTTAAAAATTTCAGCTCGTTATTTTTACAAATATTAAGCATTAGACCCTTTCTAGACTTACGGCACCCAGCAGTTAATATTTGCAGAATAATTATAAAAAATGTGACTAAGTCCATATTTGCATGATAACTTGCATATACTTTTGCTAGTGTTATACCTCCCTCTCTGATGAACAAATCTGTCTCTTTTGAATATATTTGAGTCTTTTTGAATATTTTCTAATCCATATATCGGCGTGGTTATGGGTTTCATAACAAGAGTGGCTGCCTACTCATGAGACTGTTAGGAGTCCTGTCCTGGTGGTCATTAACCACTATTCCTCAAGCAACATGTGGTATCAGTTATCATTCTTTTGGTATGGTGTATCGCTAACCACCTTGTTTAATGCCATGATGCAATGAGATTGTGCCTCAAAATATTAAGCATATGCTTTACATTGTACAACTTAAGTTAGAGATCCGGAAGACGGAAGACTAAAAACTTAAAACATGGCATTGTGATGTCTAATCTAAACAGCAATAGTTCATTAAATCTAGGGTAAATACTAAGAGGAAACATGATCTATGCTACCTCTCACTTGTGGGAAGCTGGTGGGGAAATGCACATAATGGAATGGGAAGTCTCAGGAGTTGCAAAGAATGATGGGTGGAGTATCTTAATTGGGTGAGAGTTCAAAATCAGGAGTCTCAAAAGTAAGATAAAATTTAATAATTACTTTCTCTGACCTTGAAAAGTGGATTGATCTTCCCAATGGCATGTTGGGAAGCTTTTAATGTAATGTATTTGCATCTCATTAAAAGAACAAGTCATCAGAATGAAATGCTCTGTCCCAGTTACATCCTAGCTTATCAACAAATCGATACATTCAGATACCATGTTGCATGTAAGGTACATGCATCTGGTGAGTTTGACTTCTTCCAGGAATTTGGAGAAAATTTTTGCTACTTTGTCTGTTGTGGTGATATGGCTATGATTTGGAGGTTAGAATGCATTGTACTCTGAGGTCTCCAAGTAGACTGAAAGTGGCAAAGGGGAGAGGGTCAGTGGGACGTGAGTGAAGTACTGCCTATCTGGGGGTGGAAGTATGGCTATTCTACCCTATGCTGCCCTTAGTTCATTTGGGGGATGACTGGAAGGATATGTCACAGAGGGCTGCGTATTCAAGGTGTGGTCGTGCTGTAGTAAATTAATGCCTTGGGGGTCTTTGGTATTGTGCAGCAATGGAAATGGTGACAGAAATGGAGGTAGGGAATAGATTAGGTAGGTTGGGAGTTGAAGATCACATGAGGATTGTAAACTAGTGGGACGGTCATGGAAAATGTGGCAGGTGACCTCAAATGGGAAGGAAGAGAGACAGACTTCCCTATTTAACTGAGCCCTATGTATAAATGGTTGGGATCTGCGGAAACTGGGGAGGTTCAAGAGTAATAGTGGTGACGTGAATGATGACAGCATGGGTGAAAGAGTGGTGAAAACCTGATGCCTGACTGACCATAAAAATGTGTTCATTCTTACAGAGAAGCTGAATTGCACAATTGTTATGTTACTATATTTAAAGTGGGGTGAATTTTCTTTGGGTAGGCAGAGTTGAGGTTTACAATTTTTGGCTGTCTTTGGGAGGTGAAAATGCTTCCTTCCAAACAGCCCAGGAATTTGTGAGGTTCCCCTTGGATGCATGGAGCCAAGCAGACAGGATGGCAGGCTTTGCTGCAGAAGTGGCTTTCCCACAGGTGCCAGGTGAGAGAGATTGCACCCATGCTATCATTGGATCACTGTGGCAACTACCAGCTCTGTATTAACAGCAATGAGTTCCATTCCATTAATGTGCAGCTAATACAAGACTGCACAAGGCAAATATTTCAGGTTTGTGTTTGATACCCAAGTAGTTATTATGAGTTGTGCACTCTTGAGCTGGCTAGATACTCAGAGACCAGAAACAATGGAGGATTGGTGATATAATTGCAAGTCAGTATTGTGTATCTTTCTAGAACTTATGAAAGGTGATAATGGGAGACCAGCATAACGTTCTGGTGGGAGAGGGTGTTCTATTTCTTTAGATTTCAGCCAACCACGCCAGCACCTATTGGTATAATGTGATAGCAAATGTGGCAAGTGAAGATTTATTTCCAGATTCCAGAGGGCTCCAGCTTGTTGTTGGTGTCCTGCACAATAGTGCACCCTCCCTGGTTTGACCAACAGATGGTATTGAGAGTGGGGAGATGGAGAGGCAGGGCACTTCTTGAGTGTCCTGAGATGAAATCTCTGGCATGCTGGCTGGCGCTCTTCCTCCCATTTGGGTAACCCTTTGACGCCACACAAACTCCTTTTGTTGTGAACAAACACCTGGAGGGAGGTCAAAGTGCCTTATCCCCTTCTCTCTATGTCTTTGCTGAGCACTTGTAGCTAGCATGTTGGAATGCATGTCCAAGCGCATAACTGGCAGCCATTGTATGTTCTGTTGGGCCTCTACTGAAGCTGCCATCTTTTCCAAGGAAGCAGCAAGTATTTGCATGCTGGATCCATGGCAGTGGGTAGACATTGGATGGTCCAACTTTTTCTCTGGTCGCACTGCTTGATGTTCTCATGCCTGTCTCTGCATCTGCAGCATGTTGCTTATGGCCCAATAGAGGCCCATCATCTGATTGAAGCTGCCCAGCTGTCTGGTCTCCAGCAGTCCTCTGACTGACTGTGAACTGATATTAATGATGTACTCACCAGACTGTGACCCTGAGTTAACCCTAGACAGTGGACCCGCTGACATGAATCTTTCCGTGCTGGGGCCTCCTTTGAGAGACAGTGTCAGCTCAAAAATGCGTCAACCTTGTAAGTGGAGGGCTGTCCAGGTGACCTTTAAAGATGATATCCAGACTTTTGACCCCAGAAGGTTACAGCAGGGCAAGAACCTCCAACCTGCACCTAGCCCATAAGATTGATCATAGCAATAAGTTGCATCATGTAGACCGAGCTGAAAACTGCATTGCCACTTGGGAAAGAAAAATAAAACTCCACCTTCCCCCATGAAGAAGTGACAACCACTAACTTAGACTACATTATGTCTTTCCATAGTAAGTCATGCTGACTAGTGGTGCCAAGTGCTTGTATTCCAATGTTAATAGTAGTCCTACTTGTATTATTATTATCTTCCTGAGAATATACTTGCTGTAAAGTAGGAATGAATTCAGGAACTTGATGGAGCAAACTGTCTATGAAATTTAAGGAACCTGCCTAGAATTGAATTGAGATAACTGGTCCATAGAATGTAGAAAATGCCTGTTTATGATGTGATTATGGTATGTATAATGCAATTTATTTATATCGTTCATAGCATACTATTAAATGTGTTGTTAACCTATCTACTGGGGACAGGCAGGGAAGTGGAGATGAGAAAACAATTCGATCAGCAAGGATCTTATTAAATGGCAGAGCAGCCTGGAGGCCAAATGGCCTACTCCATTCCTAATTCATATGCTGTATATGCCTAAAGTAATACACCTTCCATGCTGTAGGGATATTTTTAAACTGTGAAGACAAATTACTGCTAGATACAGTAAGTATGAAAATAAATCCCTTTTCTTCTGTTAGAATTTTGAAGCACATTTTTTCCTCAGCAAAGTAGGGATTATTGAATTAGAATGAGAATTACCTTTTACCTTTAGCTTTAGCTTTATTGTCACATACACTGAAATGAGTCCAGTAAAAAGTTTATACTTTGCCATTTAGAGCACCATCTTAGATATAAAGGTACCTAGGTTACAGCTGCTACAGAAAATAGAGAGATAAAATGTCGAGCATCGCAGAACTGGTAAGTCCAGAAGAGCGGTCTTCCAACCATACCTTGCTGGCACCTAGCCTCCAGTCCGCGCCAGGCACTGGCTCCAGACTGCAGTTGGTTTCACCTCGAGGATCATGAGGCTGAGTCCCAGCATGAAATTATAGAATAATAACCTTTTCACAAGTATTATAATCTTATCAGATTTGTATGCATGCATTTTAACAGCACATTAAATACATCAAATGGAGTGCAAGACATGGGTAATTGGACAATTTTAAATCAAGACTAAACAAAGCCATAGAAAATCTATTGTATAAACTACCTTGTGGCTCACGTAATTAAAAAAAGCACCATTTTATTTCTTTGTGTTCAAAGGTTATATAATTTTATGCAATCCTCATTACTCCTATACTAACTAGTGACAGATTTTCATCAATCAGATGAAGTTGAAATTCAAATTTAATTCTGCATCAAACATTGTATACTCACCAGAGGTGATGCAGCTTTACATTCTGTGTGTCTCACTTTACTGACATCATTGATCTTTAAAATCTACCAGCTGTCCGGAGCACTATGGCCTTTTAAGGTAAAAAGTTAACAAATCTTTTTGTTTGGAGTTAAGGGCTTGTCAAGCCTGCAAGTTAGGTTAGACAGTGTTCGAGACAGAGACAGTTGTAAAATTTGGAACCTTAAGCCCTGAGGCTTGAAGGACTGCTATGAATTAATTGTAGAATTTTCAGAACCTTTTTTGTTTGTCTAAGGAAAGCTTTGTTCTAACAGGCAAAATATGATTTACATTGCAAAAAGTTTACTTGGTGCAATGTTCCACTTAGTCACACTGGAGGTATGTTTGGGATGCTTTTGTAAAGAGAATTGTGTAAACACTGGGAATCATTCATATGTATCTCACATTATGGTGATCTACTGCAGACAGTTGGCTGTGTATTCCAGTATGGTCCTACAAACAAAATTAAAATTAGACACACATGAATATTTTTGTGTCCTAATGCTGCCAAATGTCTTCAATGGTGTTCCACTGCGCTGCTCGTGATTTTTAATTTCAAGGACATGTTTGGTTTTGAGATAAGTAACTGCTAGAGGATCAACAGTTACCTTACTAGTAAGGATATTTTAAAAATGGAATGTCTGGGTAGCAGTTCATTGCTGAATGTTAAAACCTTGTTTGAAACAATCGTGTCATTAAGGACTTGGTTCATCTGTTCTGTTGATATTTGACCTGCAAACAAGCCATACCCCAGAATGTGAATTCCACTGTGTACAGCAAAACAAAGACAAGATTGCAGTTATGTTAAAGCAGAAACACAAGTGGATCTCTTCCAATCTGTATGGGATTGGTCTTGCATGAATACTGAAAAATGAAAGAATTACTGATAAAATGCCTCTGAAAGCAGGGTCAGTGCATTTTGTCTATTATCACCAAGGCACCTGCACTGGAAAGGGAGCTGATTTTAGACTCTGGTTTGTGCCAAGTTAATGGTGTTTAGTTGGAAAGCGGGTTGACAGGTAGAGAATTTTGAATGGTCTTGAAATCTTTTTCAGAATTAGAAGGCGAACCAATATTTCAATTCTTAATTTCGTCTGGTGGTAGTTTTGTGTGTGAGTCTCACTGAGAACAGTCTTGACTTTGCCTTGGTGTCCAATTGTGCATAAAGCAAAACCACTTGGATAACATTGGAAGTTTGTTGACAACATTTGTGAAACTGTAGTCCAATAAAAGTCTCAGGCAGGGACGAGAGGGAAATTTGGAGACGAGTGAAGAAAATGAAATCACTTGAGTCACGTCATTTTGTCGGAGAATGAATGCAGAATAATAACATTGCCTCATCTGCTCAGTATTAAAATCCCTGATGACAGATAGTAGGAACATTATGGGTGTGTAGTATAGGTTCTTTTCCTCCTTGCAAAGAAAATAAAACCTGCAGCAGAGCCTAACAGTGCTTCAGTATATTTTGGAACAAAGTAGGAATTTGTGTTTATTGAGAGTGCACAGATAAGAGTGTGGAATTCTGATATGGGAGGAACAAGATGATCAAGGTCTGAATATTCCTAAACTTGTATTTGTTAATTACATTTCCATGTAATATTTAAGTAAGCAAAGTCTGTCATCTTGTTTTCTCTCTCTCAAACGCTGTACCCCTGCCAAGAGGGTAAGCAAATAGCCACCTAGGCTTTTGCCATCTCCCTGTCCATTTGGTGACATTAAAACCTGCTTTATTTTTATTTTGTTTCCTTGGGCAGAGGTTTAGTCTAAGCTTCATGTCTCCCCAGAATAATGTAGCCGAGATCAGGAATACTGCAAATCAAGGATACAGACCTTAACAGTATTTTGTGCCATAATATGGCAGAACTTTTAAAATCACCACTTAAAAATGTAACCAAAGGATGCCAAGACAACGAAGTCTTCAGGTATGAAATAGAATTAGAGACGTGGAAGAGTTAGTTAAGCACTGATGTATTTTTGTCATTTAATTCTGATGAAGGGTTATGCTTGAAATTTCAACATTTTTAATCTTCAGTGGTGATGTTTATCTTAGTGAGTGTTTTGGAATATTTACTTTGTGTTTTATTTTAGGCAGGGTGATTTAAATATCCCCCACCTTTTTAGTGCATTTGTGTTTCGTTGAACCTTAATATACCAAGAAGGCTCGAGGTTCCCTAGGATGATCCCCAATATGGAGGGATTGTCTCATGAACAAAGGCTAAGCAGGTTGGGACGCTGCTCACTGGAGTTCAGAAGAATGAGATGTGATCTCATTGAAACATATTGTGTTGTTAAGGAGCTTGATAGGTTGTGTTGAGGGGATATTTCCCCTTTATAGAGTCTAGGACCAGAGGGCACAATTTCAGAATTGACAGGTATCAATTTTAAGACTGGGATAAGGAGAAATTTCTTCTGAGGGATGAGAGTCTTTAGAAATTGTTAACACAGAGAGCTGTGGGGGCAGAGTTCTTGAGTATATTTTAAGGCTGAGATAGATCTTTGGTCAGTAGGGAAATCCAGGGTTATGGGGAACACACAAAAAAGTGGATGTGAGGATTGCCTGATTAGCCATGTCCTTTAGTAAATAGTGGAGCAGGCTCAAAAGGCTGAATGGCTTACTCATGTTCCTATTTCTTAGGATTTGTGAGACCATACCTGCCTGCAACCAATTTTAACAGAACAAATGGGAGACCAACCACAGCCACTCACAAATATTTTAATATAGTTGTGCATGTCAAATTTTATCCATCTTCCAGATTATACTTGGCTGGCCAGGATTCCATTCTCTCACCTTCCTCCCTAGCCCCCACCTTGCCGCAATCTGCCCATCAACATGTTGTTCACCATTCACACGATGCTGCACTGCCCCATCTCACATGCCTTCTCCAAGCCAAGGAGCAAGAAACCATGTGCTCCTAGACTACGCAGCCTTCTGTATCATTTCTTAGCAGATAGGAAACCAAGTTTGTATATCAGGCTGGCATCTCGGTATGATTCTTGTTAACATGCACTCAGAAGAGTCACACTTCTGCAGCATTCATGGAAGCATGTTCTGGTCCCTAGAAGTACACTACCTGCCAATCTGGAACTCCTGTCATCATAAATATCAGTTTTTTAAAAAAAATCCCCATTTCTTTATTTTCATGAAAAGCCAATGTAATTAAGACGCTTAGTCATACAGATGTACAGCATGGAAACAGACCCTTTGTCCAACTCGTCCATGCCAACCAGATACCCTAAGTAAATCTAGTCCCACTTGCCAGCATTTGACACATATCCCTCTAAACCCTTCCTATTCATATACCCATCTAGATGCCTTTTAAATGTTGTAATTGTACCAGCCTCCTCCACTTCCTCTTGCAGCTTATTCCATACATACACCACTTTCTGTGTGAAAACGTTGCCCCTCAAGTCCCTTTTAAATCTTCCCCTCTCACCTTAAACCTACGCCCTCAAATTTTGGATTCCCCCACCCTGGGGCAAAGACCTTGGCTATTTACCCTGTTTATGCACGTCATGATTTTATAAACCTCTGAAATGTCATTCCTCAGCCTCTGTGTTCTAGGGAAAATAGCCCCAGCCTAATCAGCCTCTCCCTATAGCTCAAATGCTCCAACCCTGGCAACATCTTTGTAAATCTTTCCTCAACCCTTTCAAGTTTCACAACATCCTCCCTGTAGCAGGGAGACCAGAATTGCACACAGTATTCCAATAGTGGCCTGACCAATATCCTGTACAGTGTATACTCAATAAAGGCAAGCATACCAAATGCCACGTTCATTCTCCTGTCTACCTGTGACTTCACTTTGAAGGAACTATGAACCCACACTCCAAGGTTTCTTCATTAAGCAACACTTCCCAGGACCTGACCTTTTTAAGTGTATAGATCCTGCCCTGATTTGCCTTTCCAAAATGCAGCACCTCACATTTTATCTAAATTAAACTCCATCTGCCATTCCTCAGCCCATTGGCCTATCTGATCAAGACCCTGTTGTACTTGGAGGTATCCTTCTTCTCTGTCCAGTACATCTCCAATTTTGGTGTCATCTGCAAACTTACTCACCATACCTCCTGTGTTCACTTCCAAATCATTTATATAAATGACAAAAAGCAGTGGACCCAGCACTGATCCTTGTAGTACACTGTTGGTCTCAGGCCTCCAGTCTGAAAAGCAACCCTCCACCACCACTCTTTATCTTCTACCTTTTAAGCCAGTTCTGTATCCAAATGGCTAGTTCTCCCTGTATTCCACATGATCTAATCTTGCTAACCAGTCTACCATGCAGACCCTTGTCGAACACCTTACAGAAGTCCATATAGATCATGTCCACAGCTCTGCCCTCACAATCTTCTTCGTTACTTCGTCAAAAAACTCCAAGTTCATGAGACACTATTTCCCATGCACAAAACCATGTTGACTATCCCTAATCAGCCCTTGCCTTTCTAAATGCATGTAAATCCTGTCCCTCAGGATTCCCTCCAACAACTTGCCCACCATTGATGTCAGGCTCACTAGTCAATAGTTCCCTGGTTTTTCCTTACCACCTTTCTTAAATAGTTGCACCATGTTAACCAACCTCCCAGTCTTCTGGCACCTCACCTGTGGCTATTGATGATACAAATATCTCAGCAAGGGGCCCAGCAATGGCTTCCCATAGGGTTCTATGGTACACCTGATCAGGCCCCAGGGATTTATCTACCTTTATGCATTTTTAAAACATCCAGCACCACCACATCTAATATGGACATTTTTCAAGAGGTCACCATTTATTTCCCCACAATCTCTATCTTCCACACCCTTCCACACAGTAAACAATGATGCAAAATTCTTATTTAGTATCTCCCCCATCTCCTGCAGTACCATACATGGCTGGCCTTGCTGATTTTCAAGGGGCCCTATTCTCTCCCTAGTCACTCATTTGTCCTTTAATGTATTTGTAGAATCCCTTTTGGATTCTCCTTAACCCTATTTGCCAAAGCTATTTCATGTCCCCTTTTTGCCCTCCTGATTTCCCTCTTAAGTATACACCTACTGCCTTTATACTCTTCTCGGCATTCACTCGATCCCTGTGATCTATACCTGACATGGTCAGGAATAAGAAGGAAGGCTAAAACCTTAATTTCTCTAGTCATCCAGCACTCCATACACATGAGCCTCGCCCTTCCCCCTGACAGGAACATACTGTCTCTGGACTCTCATTTTTGAAGGCTTCCCATTTTCCAGCTGTGCCTCTACCTGAAAACATTCCACCACCACCACCACACTTTTAGATCCAGTCTATTCTTTTCCATCATTATTTTAAAACTAATAGAATTATAGTCACTGGGCCCAAAGTGCTTCCCCACTGACAGCTCAGTCACCTGGCCTGCTTGATTTCCCAAGAATAGGTCAAGTTTTGCACCTTCTCTAGTCGGTACACCCACAAACTGAATCAGAAAATTTTCTTGTACACACACATTCCTCTCCATTGAAGTCTTTAACACTGTGGCCGTCCCAGTTCGTGTTTGGAAAGTTAATCCCCTATCATAATCACCCTATTATTTTTGATGATAACTGAGATCTCCTTACAAATTTGTTTCTCAATTTCTCACTGACTACTGTGGGGTTTATAGTACACTCCCAATAAGGTGATTATCCCTTTCTTCTTTCAGTTCCACCCAAATAACTTCCCTGGATGTATTGCCAAGAATATCCTGTCTAAATACAGCCATAATGTTATCCCTAATCAAAAATGCTACTCCCCTTCCTCTTTTACCCTCCCATTCGGTCCTTCCTATAGCGTCTATACCCTGGAACGTTAAACTGCCAGTGCTGCCCATCCCCTGAGCTAATCTCTGTAATTGCTATGATATCCCAGTCCCATGTTCCTAACCATGCCCTGAGTTCATTTGCCTTACCTGTTTGGCCTCTTGTATTGAAATAAATGCAGTTTAATGAGTCCTAACTTGTTCTGTATTTTGTTCTTGCCTGCCCTGACTGTTCGAGTTACTCCTTTTCCCAACTGCACCAACCTCAGACTGATCCCTTTCCTCACTATCTTCCTAGGTCCCACCACCGTGCCTCCTCTCCACCCGCTCCCACACTAGTTTAAGTCCTCCTGAGCATCTCTCGCAAATCTCCCCACATTATATTAGTCCTCTTCCAATTCGGGTGCAATCTGTCTTCCTTACACAGGCCACTTCTACCCCAGAAGAGATCCCAATGACCCAAAAATGTGAATACTTCTCCTCTGCACCAGCTCCTCCACCATGTATTCATCTGTTTTATCCTCTTATTCCTATCCTGATTAGCCCATGACACTGGGAGTAATCCAGATATTTCTTCCCTCGAGGACCAACTTTTTAAATTCCTGCCTAACTTCCCATATTCTGTCCTCAGAATCTCATCCTTTTCTCTTCCTATTTTTGTCAGTTACAATGAGTACAACAACCTCCTGCTGGTCCCTGTCCCATTTTGAGAATAGTCTGCACCCTCTCCAAGATATCTTTGATCCTGCCTCCTGGGAGGCAACACGCCATTCTGATGTCTTCCTGTCAGCTGCAGAATCGACTGTTTGTGCCTCTGACTAGAGAGTCTGCTTACACAATCAATCACTTGGACCATGACATACCCCTCATTACATTAGAGCCAATTTCAGTACCAGAAATCTGGCTGTCAGTGCTACATTCCCCTAAGAGTCAATCACCCCTTATGTTTTCCAAAACAGCATACTTGTTTGAGATGGGGATAGCCATAGGAGACTTCTGCACTACCTGCCTGCCCCTCCTACCTTTCCTGGAGGTCACCATCTACCTGACTCTGTATTTTTAGCTTATCTCTGTCCTACCCTCTAGCTCCTGTAAATTCCTCATTGTCTCTAACTGCTGCTCCAACCGATCCATGTGAATCTTATTGGATTGCAACCAAACACACTTTCACAATCATCAGTAACAACATGGAAACTTTCCCTAATCTCCCACATACAACAGGAAGAATCCATCACTCTGCTAAAGGTCATCTTTGCATCTTAACAATCTACAGACCCAGAAAATAGCAGTCTTACTGCTTGAGGCTAGCATAATGTTTTTATATTTTTAAAGTTTAATCAAGAGTCTGATCTCAATGACAACATATAGTCAGAAAAATGCCCCACTCTACTCAGTATTGTAGAATTCCAAAAGAAAAACAGTAAGGTTATCTTTTAAAAAGCCACTTAGCTGCTCCCCTGCTGTCAGCTCCCTCACACAGGTTTCTTCAAAGTCAGCTGTGAGTTTGGCTGTTTGTTTGTTTTTCTTAGAATGAACTCAGATGTCCAGAGATACTTGAAACCAGATAGCAAAAGCAGCAGCTGTGCAGGTTGCTGCTGGATCAGGCAGCCATGTAGGTTTCTTTCTCCGTTTGAATCACTGGCCGTGTGGTCACTGCCTTTATGTCTCTTGTCGGCGATGCATTTATCCTCTGGACGAAGCAGTGAATTTGCAATGTGACAAGTTTTTGTATGGACGGTTTCCATTGTGGATATAAACATTGGAAAATGTTGACTGGAAGGTCACGCCTATACATGATTGTAATTATGTTACTACTCAATCTCTTCTACTGTTTTCCATAGTCTGTTAATAATGGTCTTTCTGGACTATAAAGACAGCCTTTCTTTTCTTTTACATCTGACTTCCATTGTTCTGTATGCAAGTATACACACATGTTCTTCCCCTTTTTTTTTTTTTGTTTAATTTTTCTCCGTCTTTTTCTCATTCATCTTTTCTTTCCTTGCCTTGAAGGGTCAGGAGGGATGGAAGCTGAGGCTGCACGGAGAAGAAAGAGGCTTCAAGGGGTGAGACCAGAAAGAGGGTGAGGTTATGAATTGGGGTGATCAGTAACAGGGCAAGGCCATGAGTGGAATGGTCAGAGAGGGAGAGATGGCAAAGCTATGAGAATAACACTCAGTCAATCTGCAACTTGGGAGGCTAGGGAAGGGTCCCGGCCTGAAACGTCAGTTTTCCTGCTCCTCTGATGCTGCCTGGCCTGCTGTGTTCCTCCAACTCCACACTGTGTTATCTCTGACTCCAACTTTGGCAGTTCTTACTATCTCAAGGGAAGGATGGAGCCTGATTCTGTGAAGTGATTGGCCAGGGAGGTATGGAAGGCAAGGCTACAAGCTGCTGGTCAGTGATGAAGGATCGGGTTGACTCGGTCTGGGAGCTGTACATGAGGGAAAACATTTCATGATTACATGCTGGCATAAGGTATGTGAGTGAGACTACAAGGAAAAATTAAGTGGCATCAATAAATTTAACATGGTCTAAAAGTCTTTATTAGTCAGTGCATTGAGTATAGGAGTTTGGATGTCATGTTGCAGCTGTACAGGACATTGGTTGGACACTTTTGGAATACTGCCTTCAATTCTGGTACCCTTGCTGTAGGAAAGATGGTGTGAAACTTGAAAGGGTTCAAAAGATTTACAAGGCTATTGCCAGGAATTGGAGAGTTTGAGCTATAGGGAGAGGCTGAATAAGGCGGGGCCTCTTTTTCTCGAGCATTGGAGGCTGAGGGGTGACCTTTTATAGAATTTTAAGGGGCATGGATAAGGTGAATAGTCAAGGTCTTTCCCCAGAGTAAGGAAGTCCAGAACTAGAGGGCATTGGTTAAAGGTGAGGGGGAAAAGATTTAAAAGGGACCTAAGGGGCAAGTTTTTCATGCAGAGGGTTGTGCATGTATGGAATGAGCTGCCAGAGGAAATGGTGGAGGCTGGTATAATTATAACATTTAAAACGCATCTGGATGGGTATATGAATAGGAAGGGTTTCGAGGGATATGGCCAAATTCTGGCAAATGTGACTTTTTAAATTCATTAACAGGACAAGGGCATTGCTGGCTAGGTAGCATTTATTGCCCAAAGGGCAGTTCAGAGTTAACTCCATTGCTGTGGGTCTGGAGTCACATGTAGGCCAGACTAGGTAAGGATGGCAGTTTCCTTCCCTAAAAGATATTAGTGAACCAGATGGGTTTTCCTAACATTCAACAATGGATTCATGGTTATCATTAGATTCTTAATTCCAGATATCTTATTGAATTCAAATTCCACCATCTGTCATGGCAGGATTCGAACCTTGGTCCCCAGAACGTTCTCCGGGTCTCTGGATTAACAGTCCAGTGATAATACTGCTAGGCCATTGCCTTCCCATGCCAATTAGATCGATTTTAGGATATCTAGTCAGCATGGACGAGTTGGACCAAAGGGTCTGTTTCCATGCTGTATATTAAAAGCCACTAAATATCATAACATATTAATACAAGCATTGGCATAAAATTGACAGACAACATAAAATATAACTACAAACAGTTTAATCAGATCTAGGGTTAAAATAAGTATAGAAGCTTCAACACAAGTGTTCCTAATTTTTGATTAAGAATGAAATCTGAAATCTGTAGATAATGGGAGTTAAGTGAAACATTTAATTTAAATTCTGTATAAGATAATTCCAAATCAGTATAAAGGGCTGATTGGTGAGTCATTCTTTCAAGTTGGTTAACAATCTAATAAATATAGGCCTGGCAGATCATCATAGTTCCATCGAAAGCAAATCTGCTCCATATGAGAACTTCAGGATGCCTCTTAGGCTCTAAAATCTGAATTAAATGTTCTTTTCTACTCAAATTCGTTGTGGTTATGTTGCTTGATTAATGAAAATCTCTCAAATGAATAATTAACAGTGAAAAGGGAAATTACATAATCGTAAGTATGATTTTGATTAAATATGTTTGAAGAGAATTTCTGTGCATTTAAGATAATCAAAGAAACGGGCATAAGAATCAACCACTTGTCCAGGAATTATCAGCTGGAGGAATTCATGGTTTTGCTTTTGAGCAGCAGCAGTCATTGTGTGCATCCTTGAAGCTAAGAATAATGTAGATAATACATTTCTTGACAGAGAAGAGGTTGCATGACCAGAGATCATGATCCATATTGGCACGCAACATTATAAATACAACGAGCCCTGCAGCAGAGATAAGGGAGATAAGAACGGAGGACCTTAGTTAGTCTCCCCATTACTTCCAGTTCCAACTGTGAATGAATATAAAAATAGGAGGTTAGAGCAGCTGGAGAGATGGTGGAGGAGGGATGGCATTAGATTCCTGGGACTGGCTCTGGGAGAGACTGGAGCAGTACAGGCCTGGTGGGTTGCACTTGTCAGAACTATGACCTTGTGGATAAATTTCCTTGTGTTGTTGAAGGAAATATAGGTGCAGGAAGAGGCTGTTCAGTCCTTCAAGCCTGCTGCGCTGTTCAGTATGATCATAGCTGATGATACAACTCAGTACCCTGTTTCCAATTTCTTCCCATTCCTTTTGATCCCTTTAGCTCTAAGAACTACATCGAAATCCTCATTGACAGCATCCAGTGTTTTAACCTTACCTGCTTTTTGTGGCAGAGAATTCCACAGGCTCCAGTGAAATGAGGAAATTTCTCCTTATCCAACTTGGCAGGAGGATGAACATCAGGTTGTCATTATTATAAAAGTGAATTAAGGCATAAAGGATTGAAAGGGATACAAATAGCACTGGAATAAGAAATAGTGAAATATTAAGTAAGAGTGAGGATATGCAATGAAGTATAAATTATTAGATTTATTGTGTGTGTGTGTATGTATGTAAATACATGGTCTGGCAAGTAAGTTTGGTGAGCTGTCAGTGCAGATAACCACATAATATGATGTTGCAGAGCTAAAGGAGAACTGGTTCAAAATGTTCAGGACTGGATCCCCTTATTTCTGGATTAAAGGTGTTCTGGAAAGAAAAAGGGTTGTTTAAGAAGCTAATTGTAGAGCTGGAAAGAGGGTGTTCTAGAGTGATTAAAGTTCAGAATTCATTTCCTTAGGGGTGAGGAACAATGTCTGCACACCTGGATATGTTCAAAAGATCACCAAATACTGGGAATGAAATAGAGAAACTAGCTTCTGAGAAAATTAGAGAGGTCCATAAACTACAATGTTTTTGTCATCTTGGACTTTATACTCGTGTAGGGTAGGATACTAATAATGTGAAATAAAATGATGGATAATAGATTCTGAAATGAACTCAAGAAATCTGTGGTTCAATATGTTCCTGGCCCAACAAAGGAGGTAACGTTGCTGGATTGGGTTGTAGGAAGTGAGCTGAGTCAAGTGAATCAAGGGTCAATAGGAAAACATTTAGAAAGAGTAAGGATTGTACTATTAGGTTTCTTTTTAAGTTGTATACTGGTTTTATGATGAGCCAGATAAATATTTTGAATCCACTTTGTTTTCAGTACAAAAGAATCAAGATTGAAAGAATTTAAGTCAGAAAACATCAGTGTTAAGTTCAGAAGCAAGTTTAGTTCCTCTCCTAGAAGGAATTCAAGGCAGTTGAGGGAACCAATTAATTCAACAGAAGGGTTTAGTTTGTTAGTTTTCCAAGCCAGGCTGGTTTAGTTAGAAATCTGCAAGTTATTAGAACTGAGAAAACTTAGGCTGTCAGATTGGTGAAAAGTTCATTTTGGTAGACGTGGAAAGGAGAAACTGAATTGTCTCCACAATCCATGGCAAAGAAGCAATAAGGACTCAATGAAGTAGAAACTTGAGTTAGAGGTGTAATTTCTCTGGACTTGATCATCTATAAGAAGTTGTATTAGGGAGCATGTTGAAGATGTTTTGAGATCTTTCTGACCATTTTCAATAGTTAGACATCTAGGTTTGTATTTTAAACTTTTTTTGTGTAATAAACTCCTGCTCTGTTAAAGAAAATGTTATGTGATTGTCAGTAACATGTCACCTAACTGGCAAAACAAACAAGCAAACATATTCTGGCAATGACTTGTTCAGTAGTGACTTGGGATCGTAACAAAGGTACTATTTCATCATGCTTTTGACAGTAAGTACTTGAGATGCTACATGGGTTAACATAAATAAAGCCTGCTTGTACATAAGTTACTAGGAACAGCTGAGATGCATTTGAGGATGCTGAGGGAAGTAGAGAGAAAATTGCAGGTGTTGAGGCAATGATTTTGCAATCCTGTTCAGATACCGGGCTGGTGCCAGAGAACTGGAGCATCGCAAATATTGCACCTTTTTTCCAAAACAAATGCTGGGGTAAACCCAGGAACTACAAACTAACCAGTTTAAACCGTCGTGAAAAACTTTTAAGAATGATGAGAATCTGGGGCTAAGTTAACAGTCACTTGGACAAATGTGAATTAAGAAAGTCTGTTGGAACTTATTAGTCCTGGGATGGCAGGGCTGACATATGAGAAGATTTTGAGTCTGTTAGGATTATATTCCCTGGAGTATAAAAGAATGAGGTGGGATCTCAATGAAACTTAAAATTGTAATGCACCAGATATGTTCGATGCAGGATGTTCCCAATGGTGGGTTAGTCCTGCCATCCCAGGAATCAATTTGGTAAACATTCAGTGCACTCCCTCAATAGTAAGGACATCATCCTTCAGATAGAGACTAAAACTGCACACAATATTCCAAATATAGCCTCATCAATGGCCTGTATGATTGCAGTAAGACATCCTTCTCCTTGTACGTTAATGTTCTCATTGTGAAGGCCAACATAAAGTTTGCCTTCTTTACTGCCTACTGTACTTGCACACTTCATTTCATCAACTGGTGCGCAAAGACACCCAAGTCTTGTTGAACACTTCCCCCTCTCAATTTACAGCCATTCCCTGCTTTCATAATTTTGCTACCACATGGATAGCCATTCCCCACAGATGCAAATTTTTGAGGCTGTGTAAGATTAGCAGAGTTGGTTTTGTAAAGAGCTGGTATATTCGCAGTAGCCTGATTGGCGCCTTTGTGTTAAAATTATTCAATGGTTCTATGATTCTAGTTAAGGTATTAAGACAGCAAGTGTAAATTTTTTATTGAGAAAGATGTGGTCTTTGTTTTGTTTGACTCCGTATTTTGTATGTTTAAAAATAGGGTTTCAATATCCACTTCCATTATAGAAGTAATAATTTACAATAGAAACTTTTTCTGCGGGGACCCCAATTTACAAACATCTGGCTTGCAAGCATTCATACTTATGAATGCATTCTCAAGTTTGGGTGTAGCTTTAACGATCCGATTATATAAACATTTCCTGCACTTACAAATGGCAACTTTGTCCTGCATTGAATTCTGACTTGTGTACAAAGCATTTGCGGACAGACTCAAACCAATTCACACCCTGTAAATAGCAATTGGCAATTGCACGGTAGCAAAATTGTCCAGACCCAAGATACCTGATGTATTTCTTATTTACTGTAATTAAGATATACTGATGATAAACACCCTGGTGTTCCAGCTTAAATTACATCTTGTAGAGTAATTGTGTGAATGTGAAGAAACCAGGCTTGACTGTTATAAACATTTGAACTGTGGAATGTCAGCTTTTTAAAGAATATCCCTTACTGTCTTAGAAGTAAATCAAATCTGGTGCGACTGTGTCACAACCATTCAGATTTTAGCTGGAGGAGCACAGCAGCCCAGGCAGCATCATGTATACATGGAACTACCAGGACTGTAATCCCATTGAAAACTGCTTTGCTAGGTGCTTATTCTAAGATATTGAAGAGTTGTTTTCTTGTATTAATTAATTCTGCATAGAACTGCATGCTGGAATTGATTTCAAAGCTGGATACATTTTATTACTATTTCTGCAAAGTAATAAAAACAATTAGTTACTTTTTTGTGATAACTGTTTCCTGTTTTCTCTTCTCAGTGCAAGATGGGTAACTCAGACAGCCAGTACAATCTGCAAGGAACTAAAGGCAATATTGAGGGGAAGTCGATGCCTGTTGGCAGGCAGAAATCATGTGCTCTCAAAATTCGAAGTGTTCATGCCAATGATGAAAAGTCACGCTCTTCTTTTGGTTGGGGATATAGTGGCAGCAACATAGGTTACAAAGCAAGGTCTCTGGGCAAAAACTGCCTTTTTCAGCACAAAAGCAACCAACGATACACTTTCTATAGTTCTTCACGTCAAAGCGAGCCTATGATGAGTAATAGTAAAGCATACGTCAGATGCCTTCAGGGTCACCTGGGGAAATATGATCACGCGAATGATAAATTATCTGCAAACAGTTTTCGTTGCTTTCATCTTAACAAAACAGACAATCACACTAAAGCTCCAGAGTACAATGAGTATGTTTTAAATGGACATAGGATAACTGAAAATATAACTCAATTCAAGAAACCAGAAGGAGAAAGCAGTCCAAAGGTTCTCATCAAAACTTTGGGAAAATTTGATGGGGATGCAAGGGTTGAGTTTCACAGTGGCAGTGGTGATGGTGTCAGCAAAGCACCCTGTGATGAATCCCAAGGGCCAGTTCAGCTTTTGAGATATTCTCCTGCAATGGAATTGAGTAAACAAAATGATGTGCAATTTGATGGTAGTAAAGGAAACCGAATGGACCAGAGTGCTTTGCTTGGTGAGGAACGATTAAAATCGAGCAAAGGTAGCTCGATCAGCTCTGAATATTCCTGGCCGGAGTTACCCTGGGGACACCATGCTTACACCAGTGATTTTGATAAAATGCACATAATTGAGAAAGCTACTGAGACAAGTAATCTTGAAAGCATTTTACCAAATAATGAACATCTCTTCCAAAGATCATCTCTCTCTTCTCTGCAAATGCTATACAATGATGCTGGTGTAGGACTTTGCATACCTTCAGGGAATGAATTTTCAGAAAGCTACAGAAACATGGCTTTTAATCCTCACAATTTGTTTGAGAGAAAATTTTCTAATTGCATGAGTGCTCTATCTGACGAAGAGGATAGAGGAAGCACACAATATACCTCTTATACACTTCCATGTCGAAAGCCCAAACACCTCTGTGATGATGGCTCTTCAAGAGTTGCCCTAAAAGGTCGAATGCGGCGTTTAAGTGCTTGGACTGGCAGCCTCACAAGAAAGAAGAGGAAACTACAGGTACGTAACCTTTTTGGTTTGGTGGAGTTTGAAAGTTATGACGTTGTTCTAATTTGAAATGGCATTCACATTAAATGCTCTCAGAAGAGGAATGCTCTAATGTTAGAACCGTTAATGGATTGTTAAATGTGAATTTTAAAATTAACCTTGAATTACATAAACCTTCAGAAAAGATTCTATGCTGGTCTACTGATTTTGTACTCCTATACTGCAGTGCTGTAATCAGCTTCTATTATAGTAACAATGCCATTCAAATATCAATGTTGGTTTTATTGTCATAATTAATAAAATAAAGACCATTATGCATTCTGATCACCTCATCACTTTCCCTCAGTACTTTTTCTGATTTGCTTCCTGATCCATGTCCTATCTTAATTTTATTTAAATTTTATTCTCTATTGTACTTGAATACATCATTCGAAACAAATTAATGTTTCAAATGTCAAATCAGTTTGCTTAGTGGTCCCCCAAATTTCTGGGAAGCAATCGAATGCTTTTTACTATCTCTAAAGTCTTTTATGAGTAAATGTGATAGCTAAAATAGAGTACTATATCATGGGAAGAAGCCCATTGTGTCTGTGCTAGTCATCCAACGCCTGACTACTCCTCTAATCGCATTTTCCAGTACTTGGCCCATAACCTCGTGTGCTATGGCATTTCAAGTGTTTGCCTTGGGGCAGAGAAGGAAAGTGAACAACACCAGTCTCTCTCTTTATAACTGAATTGCTCCAGCTTGGGCAACATCCTCATGAATTTCTGTATACCCTCTCCAGTGGAGTTGCATCCTTACAATAGTTTAGTGACCAGAACAACACTTCTCCAGCTGTTGCCTAACCAAGTCCTGTACGATTCCATCTTAACTTCCCAGCTCTTGTATGCTATACCTCTTTATTTCTATTCATCTATATTCTGCACCTGGTCATGGTCATTATTTGATACTTTGCTGCGTCAAGCAGGAAAGATGCTGCCAAATGTGTCTCCCCTCCCTGAAGAAGTATTCCCTGGATGTCGCCATTCCTCTGTGCTAAAATTGTAATTGACTAAAATAAAAATATCTATTCCTGGAAAATAATGCAGATTCTACACAATAGCTTGTTATCACACCCCCCCATGGGAACCAAAGACATTTTAAAAGATAAATTACAAAATCAAATAATGCAAATAAACTAGTGGACAAGATTTCATTTTTAAGGAATTTACTGTAACAAGCAATCTAAAATTAACTTAAGTCATACATTAAGTGATATACCAGTGTATACATTATAATACAACTGGAAGGTATCTTCTGAAAACCTTTTACTGTGTACTGTGTTGCCGGCAGATTCATGACATTAAATGACTAGTCCCATAGACGCTCCTTGCTCACCAGCAAAATTCCCTTCTCCACATCATTCAATGTCAAAACTTCCAGTTCCTTTTAACAGTTGTTCCACTCCATTTGAGCTTTCTGGATGCACCTATAAAGTGCAAAATTGACCTCTGACTTTCAATTCCTTAAACCTTTAAAAGACTCATCAATTTTTATTCCATTTCTTTTTAACAGAAACCAAAATCTCACCAGCATCTTGTTTAACCATTTACACATGAACACCTGACTCCATTTTTCTCAACAGCAGCAGCACCATTGTCTGTGTCTCAAATACTGATGTACTGAGAAAAAGCATCGATGGATTTCTGTTAAATCTCTCTTCCTGTGGCAACTGAAGCTTGTGGGCATTTCTCCAAGCCAAAATATTTATCTACGACTCTCTGGTTTACTTTGAGTTGAAGGTTTATTTCAAAACATAACTGTTTTTGTAAAGTTCAATCAGGATCAGGTTTATTATCTCAAATGTTAACCGAGTTGATTTATTACGTCAACACAGTGTGGAGTGGAGGAACACAGCAGGTCAGGCAGCATCAATGGAGTAGGAAAGCTGACGTTTTGGGTTGGGACCCTTCAATTCCACACTGTGTTGACTCCGACTCCAGCATCTGCAGTTCTTGGTATCTTTGAGTTGATTATTAAACTTACTGGTCTGGATAGTTGAATATTTGTTGCAGTTGATGATGACTGTTCTTGTATGAACTAGAATTATTTTTTTGGGAATTAATGGTAGGATGAGTCAAAAAATCCTTTGTCTATGTTCTAGGGTCATCCACTTCTTTACATGTTAACTGAACATTACACCAGCCTTGCAAGTTAAACACATACTGATCTAAACACTGTCAAATGTACCAACTGTGTATCATTCACACACCATATCTGATAACATTTAATTCCAGTCCTGAGCTATTTGATTTTGTTTTAAGCTAAATCAATTGCTTTAATTTTGGATTTTATCCCGATACAGCAGTTTAGAAAGTCGACAAACTATAAAATGTATTCTTCTCCTTCATTCTCTGATTATCGGTTATGTTGATGTAGAGGTTGTACTCAAAATTGTTGTTTTTTTAAAATGTCTTGCTAAATTTCACCCTTCAACATTTTGAAAGTGGTTTAAAATCCCTGATATGCTTGTGTTTTGGGTACGTAAGCTCACTGTACAGCAGTAAAATGGACTCTGGAAGCTTGTAGAACTTCTGACCAAAAATTTTAAATTTTATTATTTATTTTTGATATTTGTTCAGCTGCTGCAGTCACCTATAGATAAATCTAAAGTCAACACTCCAAAAATGAAATTCCTTAGAAGCTAAGACTATGTGTATGTTCATTTGGAGCTCAGCAGTGAAAACATAATAACATTTGGGGAAAAGAACTGTATACACCTGGGAATTGTAACCGTGTTTCCTGCTCATTTTTTAACTATGATCCCAATCACTTGCGATGATGCATCTGAACATACAAATTAGGAGCAGAAGTACATTTTTAGCCCTTTGGGTCTGCTCTGCTATTCAGTAAAATCGTAGTTGATCTGATTACTCCACATTCCCAGCTGCCCCTGTAACCTTGCTTCTCAAGATCATACCTACCCCTGCTTTAAAAAATATTCAAAGATTGTGCCCAGAATTATGTTTTGAAATAAAAAATACCGTTGCTGTAATAGTTGGTTTCGTGGTCAAACCTACAAATTCTAAGTAGTGTTTTTATGCCCTCCTTGTATTTTTAGACTTGAAATATTTGAGATTTTTATCCAAAGAATTTTAATTTTAAGCAAGCTGAAGCAGTAAAAACAGATTTAACTTCCAGCTCAAATATTGACATTAGAAACTTCACAAAGAGAGTATATTGGTGGATAAATGTTCCATGGCAAGGCATTATAAGCAGTTCCTGAAAGAGTTCTTGTGGGAATATATAAATTGTGAAAAGATCTTGTGCTGTAATTGTTTTCTTTCTGACCTTTTTGATATGCTGAGGAAAGAATTGATATTCCTTCTGCCTATTTTTGGTTGACAAATTTCGAGTAATTTCTTCTTCCCCCATGGTTTGGAAGCTGTTGACTTCTAAATATCCAGGCCACCTGCCAGAAATGGATGTTTATAACTTTGTGAACATCCAGGCTTCAGCTCACAATTGTCATCAAATGGGAGAATTAACTTTTAATTTGCTTCCTTTTGGGATGTGAGTGCAATTGATAGGCCAGTTTTATTGCCAATTCCCAGTTGTCCTTGAGAAGGCTGTGGTGGCGATCCTTCTCAGGTACCCGAAATGGTTATTATTCTTTTGCATGTTTCTGTAAAACTTCTGTAGAGTCCTACCTTGTTTTAGCAGGTTGCTACTGGCCTAGGCTTGCCCCTGCTACATTTCCCTCTCCCAGCTCCTTCCTCCCTCCGAGCCCATTGGTCAACATGCCAATTTATTTTCAATTCCGAACTAGTTGGATCTTCTAAGGCAAAGTGATGAACTGTATGTGTTAGACTCAATTGCCGTCCTGCAAAGAGCCTGAAACCCAAGCTGCAATTTCCATTTGACATCTGTAGGCTAGTGCTCCCTCACATTCTGTTTGCCTCTCCATTTGCCTGCCTGCCTGCCTCAGACAGTGGAGGGATCAGACTGAAACCCTCAGTTCTTCCTTTTTGTCCATAGTCAGGATTGTTTAATTTTGGCAAGGCAAGTGTGTTCCCAAATCCCTGCTTGTTTGTAGTCAGCCTTTTAAAAAGTCAGCAGTAGACTTTCATCAACAGGCGCATTATTTATTCTAACCTGCTGTCTTCAGGGAAGGTTTATTGTACTACAAAAGCACACGCCATACATACAAAACAGATATTGTATGAGAAAGGAGTTTCCCCTTTTAAACATTTTAAAACTGGATAAAATAGCTAACAGGATATGTAAATATCAGAGTGCAATATGAGGGTTTCAATTACTCGAGTTAAAGGCTAGGTGATTCCAATGCAATTAAGTTGAGAAGGCACCCTTTCTCATGCATATAGCCAGAGAACTGGTTTGCTTTTCCAGACCATTCTGGATCTTTGGAAACAGGTTTCAAACATATTTTAAAACTTCAAGGCTTGTGACTTGGTAAAAGGTGCATGTTGTAGCTTGCTTTCTGCAGCAGTTCCTGCTCAAAAGTAACAAGTCTTAAAATAAAGTACTTCGAATTATCAGTGTTTTGCACATGTGGCAACTGGCCATCAGTGGACAATGGAAAGCAAATGATAGTCTATTCATGTTAACAAAACAGTTTAGCCTACCTACCATAGTAAAAAGTCATCAACATACAATTGAGACCAATAGGTGTCCTTGTGCAAAGGAAAGTGTCAATTAATTTTGTTAGTTCTTCTTTCTCTTCAGGACTACTAAGTAACAGAATATCTGAGACCTTATTATCTTTTAGTGAAGCAGGTTTGAAAGGCTGAATAGTCTACTCCTGCTCCTAATTCATGAACTCTGACAATGGGAAGGTGAGATAATCCACAATGATGTTTTTAGGCATATCCATTACAATTCCCTTTTAGAAGCTTCCCAAAATTTGACCATCATGCTGTTTCAAAAGTTGGGTGACCTGCGGTAGCAGCCTTAAAGATTAGCAGTGTACTTTTTATTAAAAGAAATGTCCTTATACCTGCTTGGCATGATGTGCCAATTACTGGTGTTTCACTGCATTCTCCCATATTATCTCAGCCTTTGTCTGTAGGTGACTACTAAACTGAAATGTTGAAGTTGATCTACAGCACTGAGCATCCTGGGAATCTGCATTATAATTCATTACTTTGTTATTTTAAGATAAATTAATGTACTTCCAACCATGCAGCTCATAGAAAGGTAAGCCTTGTTCACTTCTATTGACAGCAATGCTAAAATAGCAAATCAAATGTTTAAACTTAATCAAGTACGTGGGAATTGAAGGATTGCTGTTAGAACAGATTTGAGTTTAATCAGAGATAGTAGGAACTGCAGATGCTGGAGAATCCGAGACAACAAGGTGTAGAGCTGGATGAACACAGCAGGCTAAGCAGCATCATAGGAGCAGGAAGGCTGACGTTTCGGGCCTAGACCCTTCTTCAGAAAAGATCCTCTGCTGCTTGGCCTGCTGTGTTCATCCAGCTCCACACCTTGTTATCCAACATTTCAGGTCAATGACTTTGGTCAGAATTTTAATTTTATTGTCCTGGCTGGCTGTTGTCTTACACAGACTCAATGAGGCAAGTACTGAATCATCTGGTTAAGTGACTATGCTATCAAGTCCACTAAGACAAGGGTCCTAAACCTTTCTCCTTAATTCAAAGGCTCCTGATTCATGCCATAAAAATTCAATGTACTTCTGTGACATGAACATTTTTTAAATGAAAATTAGTTTTACAATTAACTCATTTTGATTTACTTTAATGTGAAATTTCCTGCTGGGGCTGATTAGCAGTTCTGTCAATATTTGGACAATAACGAAACAAAAATGGCCAATCTTTTCCTACTTCTTATTCATCTTTGTCCAATAAATTGAATAATGATTGAATTTAAAGGGGAAAACCAATAACCAAAATTTCAGGAAAATCACAAGCCAAAAGCTACAAAAATTAGTAAAATGTAGGAAAGTGTTAACTGTCTGCGAGGAGCAACAGAAAATGGTAAATGATTAACCAAAAAGGAAAATGATCAAAAAATAGGTGGATATTAAGTAGAAATGTTAACCAAAATCTAGAAACAAATTTCAAAAGCCAAGTTTAAACTGGGAAATGGTTAATTACTTGCCTTTCTGAAAGAGTGTTTCCCTATGTGGATGTGGTATTGCCTTGGTAAATAATTTCCAGTTGTGTGCTTCTCCTTTGTATGGCTGCAGTTGGGAGTTCCAGAAATCAGAATCTGAATTATCCGAAACCAACTTGCAGAAAATACTAGTGCTGTGGCATGTTATTTAACTGCACTCGTTTAGGCGAACAAGGGAAGAAAGGAATGTTAGCTTGGGTGTACTGATTTAGTTTTCAGATATATCTTTCAGTTGGAAGATCAGATCTCTCCTGTTTCAGTGGATAATAATAGAGCTTACTGAGCTGGGGATGACAGTATCAAGCCTGTATAGTTGGGCATTTGCCAAACTGAGTTACAGGAAAGCAGAAAACAATTTTCTGACTGATAAATTCACAGATCCGTGAAAGGCATTGTTAGCTGCATTATTGAGCTATTGAATATGTGCATTGTAATCAGTGCTGATTAAACTCTTCCGTTGACTTGATCTTAGGATGGACCTTAAAACAGTCTGTCATCTGTTAAAATGTTGGGGATACTTCTTTAACGAGTCTAATTTTATGTTTTACTGACATTTTTACTTTAAGAATATTTGGCATTTACTCCCCCTAATTCATGCACAAGTCATTGAAAAGGCCTTTAATTATTCTTTCCATGGATTCCAAATAGGCATGCCTCTGGTGAAAGCCATTGTCAATAAATGTGCTTGAGGTTTATTGAATGTTATAATTAATCATTTTACTATGTTGTGATTTTAATTTCTGGAAAAAAAAGCTACTTCTAACAATGAACAGCACGTAAGGAGACAATTCTGCCAAGGAGCCATCCAGCTTAATCCCACTTTCCAGCTCTCAGTCCATAATAGATGTGATAGTCTTATAGGTTACAGCACTTCACAACTTCTTTTTAAATGCCTTTTAAAACTTTTTAAAGTGCCACTAATGCCCCATTCAGCAAGTTTCAAATCCTCATTCTCTCAACACCCTAACCTTAAGTCTTTGCCCCTTGGTCACGGATCCTTAAACTAAGTGGAGTAATGCTTCCCTATTATTCTATTCTATTTGGGCCACTTGTAATTTTTAGGATTTCAGTTAGGTCTCCCTGTTTTCTTTGGATCGATGAAAGTTGTTTGCTTGTAAACACTCTTTCCTCATAACTAAAATCCTCCAGTTCAGATACAGAAGCCTGAACACACACACAAGCAGTGGCTTTCCAGCTATTATCAGACAGTTGAATTGGCTCTAGCCTCAAATAATGTAACCTGTAATATAATCTGTATGCCTGTAAGTCTTTTTTGATCTGTACATCCTTTGCTTGCAGTGACCTGCCTATATCACTCGTTAACAAAGCTTTTCCCTGTATTTCGGAACACGTGATAATAAAATGAATCAATTCAGTCAGCATGCTCAAAGAACTCCTCTCTATTGCAGTTGCTTCTTTCTAATTGTAATCAGAATTGGTACTACTGGTAATCAGAATTTCATACAGTATTCCAGCTGTGGCTTTAATTCCAGCACAGCCTACCAACTCTAATATTAGTGTAACTGAGGCAGAGAATATACGAAAGTATATCATATATCATCTTGATCACCTTTTATCTCTCTGAACCATCGTCGGGGATCTGTGGACTTCAAGTTCCTCTGATCCTCTAATTTCTGTTTTGCACCACTTGCTGTGACCAATCTTACCTTACCTCACTTCTGAGGAATGAACTTAATTTGCCTCTCGTGCATCAGATGAGCTAATTAGTACCTGCCTCTGTTTCTTTTCTTCCTTCTCAACCACAACCAATTTTGTATCCCCTCAAACTTTTTTAAATCCTAGTCTTCTCTATTCAAGTCTGAATCAGTGATGTATATTGCACAGTACACATTTCTGACCCACATTTCAGCCTTACAGTGAAGTTCAGAAACATGTGGGGAATATCATAAAAGTAAGAATGTAAATACAAAATATAAACAAAACAAAGGCAATACTGGAGAATATTTCCTTTGTTTTGTTATGTATTTACATCCTTTTATAACATGTTAACAGAAATAGGTAAAGTAGTTCTGAACTTTCCCATCAGGCTGAAATATGGTCAGAAACTACTCAGTGATTTCCACAAAAGTACCCATTAATGATCAGAGTGCAGCTCAACATCTAGTTCAGGATGGTTAGGTGAGTTTTTGAAATTGGAGGCTTTCCAGCTTTAAAAGGAGGGCAAGTAAGAGGGAGGATGCTTCAAAATGGAGGAGGATTTTCCTCTCCAACTTTTTAAATTCCAATAATTTTTTTGAAGTATCTGATGATGGGAAGACCCTCTGTAAAGTACTGTACCTGGAAAAACAGGAATGGTCTCTTGAAGCACTGGACCTTTAGCCTACCACCTTGAAGGCCACCTGCAAGCATCTAGCTGGCCCTGCTGCCTGAGAAAACCTGGAGATAGACAGACTGACTGGAAAATTCTAGTCAGCCTCCTTTTTAATTAGTCTGGTCATACCCAGGACAGTGAAAAAGATGGTAGTGGTTACAGCCATCATGTCAGCCTCAAGGCATCACTGCAGGTATAGCGTGGGCCAGCTCCTAGGCTTTAACCATCATCAGCTGCTTCATCAGTGACTTTCCCTCGATCATAGTTAGAATTGGGAACTTTCATTGATTGCATAATGGTCGGTACGCTACAAAAATCTTCAGATAACGGGAGCAGTCTATCTGCAGGCAGTAGGATCTGGACAGTTTTTGGGTTTAGACTGATACATGCCAACCACCTTTTGTCACAGCATTTCCAACAAAAGAGAAGGTAACCTAACCTCCTTGGCTTAAAACTCCACAATATTCCTCCCTTTTCAGATACTGGCTGACCTGCGTAATGTTTGACATATTCTGCTTTTTATTTTTTATTGTAAATCCAGACTATTTTACTTCTGTACTATTTTAGGTACATGGTTGAGATCCAAATAGTCTTGATTCCTAGTCTGGTCTTGAGGCTAAGAATACTGCAGTGAGTAACTCAACCCCTGACTCCCCAAAGTCTCTCCAACTTCTACAGGGCACAAGTCAGGAGAATGATGGAATACTGCCCACATGCCTGGATGAGTGCAGCTCCCAACAGTGCAGTTGACACCATCCAGGATAAGGCAGCCAGCTTGATTGGCACTGCATCCAAAAGCATCCACTCCCTCCACCAGATGCTCAGTAGCAACATCTACAAGATGCACTGCAGAAATTCACCACTGCTCCTTAAACAGCACCTTCCAATCCCACAACCACTTCCATCAAGAATGGCAAGGATAGCAGATATATGGGAGCATCACCATCTGCAGGTTTCTCTTCAAGACACTCACTGTCCCGCCTTGCAAATGTATTACCGTTCCTTTGCTGTCGCTGGGGCAAAATCCTGAAATTCCCTACCTTGAGGTATTGTGGGTTCAAAAAGGCAGCTCAACACCACCTTCTCAAGGGTAACTAGGGATGGGCAATAAATGCTGGCCAGCCAGCAACACCCACATCCCACCTGTGAATTTCAAAAATTCAAAGTTGATCAATTCTAAATGTCTGATAATTATGTCTGTTTTAAGTCTGGAAAGAAAATTTGGATTGAGTCGTTATAACAGTGTTGCTTATAGTTCATTTTATGCAAAAAGAAATGCTCCTTCTAACATCAGCACGTAATTCAAATAATGTTATTCCATTAACTTGTCAATATGCAATGCCACAAAATGAACGATAGCAAATGGGAGATGATCTGTACGCCTGTCATATTGGGCTGTTGTTGCTAGCCTGCATGTTCAATTGAATATTTTTGATTTGCTGATGTGAGAGAGGACAAATATCAACCCTTCAACTTTTTAAGAGGAGAATGATTATGTTGCAGAGGTCAGCCAGGAGAGGTGATATAAATTAGACAATATGTTTATAAGTGGAGCTGCAGGAGTAGTGGAACCTACACATGTATACATACTCATCCTGCCATTTGCGAAGACAGAAGTTAATAAACAATGCTGGAGAAACTCAGCAAATCTATAGTATCTGTGGAAATAGGAGTTAATATTTCAAGACTATTTTGACTCTTCAGAACTGAAAGGTGTTGGAAACTTTTTTATATACTCTTCATAAAGGCAGAGACCCAGTGCAAAGGCAAAAGTTGTTGTTAATGGTGAAAGATGTAAAATAGTTGCAAATTAAGATGCTAAAGGGAGAGAATGGTTCCTCTCTATTGGCAAAGTAAGCAAGGCACAAATAAGTCATGGGTGGGGACATTGAGTGGAGGAGGAGATGCAAGAAAAATGGATAACAAACATAATGTGATCAGTTTCTAAAATTTATTGAATTTCAGTATTGAGACCTTGAGGTTGTTAAATGCCTCAACAGAAAACAATATTGTTCTTCATCTTGGTTTTGCTTCATTGAAGCATTGCAGCGTGAGAACAAGATGGTTTATTAAAATAGCAAGCAACTGGGAGGTCAGGGCCATTCCTACAGACCGAGCAGAGGCATCCTGCAAGGCAATCACTTATTCTGCATTTGATCTCGCCAGTGGAAAGGAGACCAATTCTGTGCAGTGAATACAGTAGACTAGAGTGAAAGGCTGCTTCACCTGGAAGGAGTGTTGGGATCTTGAATAATGAGAAAGCAGGTGGTGAATGATTAAGTTTTTTGGACCTTTTGCAATTGCATGGGGAGGTGTAATGGGGGCGTGTTGGAGGATTGGACCAGGGTGTCAGAGATAATGGTCCCTGTAGAAAGCTGAGAGGAGAGCAAAGGAAGCTATGTTAGTGGTGTCATTCTGCTGGAGGTGGAGGAAATTGCAGAGGATGATGCTTTAAATGCAGAGATTAGGGTGGTGGAAAATGCGGGGAGGAGGGACGGGCGGAGGGCAGAGTGTAGGAGATAGGTCAGACAGGTTAATTGACATTCGGTGGAATTTTTATTTCTGCTGTGTGTGGAGAGGAACTGAAAAGCAAGAGGAAGTGAAATAGGTTGCCCATAGGTTTCACATTTTTCTCTACTCGTTATGTATTCAAATGGGTAAAAATCCAAATTTTAATGGTGGACAAGAAATTCAAGAACTTCAAGGTTTCAAACTCCAGGCTCTATGTTTAAAAGGCACCTGGACAGCACTTCTCTTTGCAACCCAGGTGCCTCATTTAATCTCTGCTCATCACCCACTCCCAGCCTTGGACATCTCAGACAGAGAGGCAAGAGAGAGAGCATTCAATCCTATCAGTAAAAGCATTTGTGCAAATCAGTACCTTGTTTCTGAAGTAGCCAAGTTGATATCTGTACTCATTGGAATTGGTGGAAATGGTACACCCTGCCAGGTACATGTTTTATGTGTGTAGTTGGAATTCTGAGGAGGTGTTTATTGTTTTTGGATGGCATTTTCATGTTAATGAACATAGCCCTGGTGGGCTGGAGTGTTTTGAATATTCATGACCTACTAATGAATGCAAAACATTCACTACCACGAATATCAGAAAACTCAACTCATCTGAAACATTTGAGAACTTAATCACAAATGTTTAACCTCTCACCAATTGGGAAGCATAAATTTGCCTTCTAGCCAATTAAGTTGCCCACCCACCTTTCTTAAAAACCTCATGTGGACCTGGAAAATTCAAAGCATATGAGATAGTTATTTTTATTTTGGAAGTTTTAGAGTAGAAAAGCAATGAAGCTGTGCTTAAACCCTTCTAAAATCATTAAAGTCCATTGGAGTATTCTATCTGATTCTGGTCACCTCACTTAAATGATGTTATGGCTTTGGAGAGGATATAGTGCAGTTTTACTGGAGTGACACCAGGAGGGGGTACTTTTGTATGTGCTCTGATTCAAAGATTATATCGCTTTGAAGTGGATGACAAACATGCTAAGTTAATGATGGCAGTCTTCCATTATTGAAAACATCTCAATTATTTGTGTATTTGCATTTGCTTTAACTTTTAAAACCTGATCAGTTGTGGTTCTCCTGCTCCTATGATGCTGCTTGGCCTGCTGTGTTCATCCAGCCCTGCACCTTGTTGTCTCGGATTCTCCAGCATCTGCAGTTCCTACTATCTCAGTTGTGGTTTCAGTTCACTTTTCTTAAGTTTGCTTGTATTCTACTTTCCCTTGCTTTCTCCAGATATGAGAGAGAGAAACTGTGCATGTGCTCAGATGCATAGCTGTCATTTGAAGTGTTATCTTTACATTGATTTAGATTTGTGTTGGCATTGGTTAGATGGTATGTGACAAAATCTCATGTTAATGGTGCATTCATAAACTTTCTGTTTAATCTGTTTCTGCCGTCATTTAAAAATCATGTCAATTTTGCAGGACTCTAAATCCAAGGATACAAGTGAATATTGTGATAGTGGAGTTGATGGCGTGACTGTGGATACTAGCTCTCCTTCCCAAGTATCAAGTTTACTGTGGTCACCTGGCTTCAGCTATACATTGCCACCCAGAAGTAACTCTACCAATGCAGTTGGTAATGACGTCTTGAGACAGAGCATTTATGAGAACTTCATGCGAGAGTTGGAAATGGGTCACATGTCTTTGGAAAATGCAGACCAGTCTACAGGAAGTGAAGAAACCAGCAGTGATTCCTTCAGCTCTTTAGAACAGCTGGATTTATTGTATGAAAAAGAACAGGGGTTTGTGCGAAAGGCTGGCTGGTTGTCTTTTAAACCTCTTATTACACATCAGAAGGAGAGAAAATTGGAACTTGCACCCTGCAGAAAGTGGAAACAATATTGGGTTTCTCTTAAAGGTAATTACTAAAAAACAATTGATATGTAGTGCTTGAAACTGTCTCTGACTAAATTTTTGGATTAAGTCTTACAATTGGCCTTAATAGAATAAATATCTGATGGATACATTTTGAATCCAGATGCCATTGGGTGAATCTCTACTCCCCTCCCATCAAGAGCAGTTTTGTTTCTAAGATGCAGTACTTAGACCCACTGTCAGTAATCCCAGTGTAGTGAAACCATGGTTGCAAGCTGTAGCGTAACTTCTGTCCCTTTTGCTTATTAGTTCTCCAGTCATAGGGATTAACATTTTATTAAGCTTTAAGTTTTTTTTTCCTGTATCTTTATATTTTAATAATCCATGTACCTCAAACAGCCTCCATCCATTTCTCACTTATAACTGCCCCTTCCTGCAAAATGTTTGTCCAGGGATACCAGTTTGCCAGCATTTAGGAAGTCCTCTTTTCAATCCCTTCTATGGTCCAAAATGAAAGACCTTAACTTCTACCTGCATTTAAAGTTCATTCACTGTTTGCCTATTTTTATAAACATATTAATAGATAAACAATTAAGCAGCGATTGAAATAGAAGCATAACATTAATAATATTAGCAAACTTGGATACATTGTATTCTATCTTTTCATTTGTGATTAATAAATGCAACGTGTCATGAAGCTGCGACACAGATCCTTATGGGACATCAAGCATGACATCCTGCCAATGAGAGTGCTTGTCCATTACTCCTATCCTGCCCTCTGCTGTTCAGACAATTTCTTAACCAGATCAATAACTCACCTTCACCTTCAATTCCATGGGCTTCAAGTTTAGCCAACAGTCATGTAGAGGATTTTTTTCAAATGCCTTAAGGAGCCCATTTAAATAATATGCAGAGAATGTACATAACTTGGTCACCTGTTCAAAAAATTAACCAGATGCATCAGGCATAACCAACCCTTTGAAACTCTTCAGCTAATCCGGAAGAACCATCACAGATTTATAAAGTTTCATTTCTCCTATGTTTAATTGTAAATGCTAATCATTTCCCAGCATCAAATGTTAGGGTAGCTTAGATTATTTCTAGGTTCCCATCTCCAACACCCAGCAGAGTTGCATGTAGAATTTTCCAACTTACAGGGATGGTTCCTAAATCATGTGAATTTTAGATGATTACACTTGGTACATTGACAATGTTCTCACCTAGTTTCCCTTCCAGGGATTTAAAGAAACTCTCTAGTCCTGGAGATTTGCATTTCTTCTGTAGGCTTTTCCTTTTAGTTTTATCTCTTCTCTTATTGATTTTTTTTTCACTTATGTAATTGTAATTTTTGTGAAGATGAGCTCTTTAGGGATACAGACTGCTTCTCTATCACAAATATTTTTTGAATAATCCCCCGTTTCTACCTTTTTATATGCATTAGCACTTTTACTTGGTTTGCTTGGGAATGGCTGGTTTTATTACGTTGTAGTCAACTGTCCGTTGTGAATCTTAGTAACATTTTGTGTGTCACTATATTTCAAGCAGTATATTGAGGACCATTATAATCATTGTTAGGTAAATCCATTCACCATTGGGTTTTTAACTTAACTTGCTTACTATTCATTTGAAATCCAATTTGACCTGCCCTCGTTGATTGAGGAAGTATTGCTGTGGGGAAAAAATAACTACCACACCGAAGAAATTGACTGCTTTTCTGGCTTAAGGTAGTCTGGCTATCCTAATCTATATGAAAGGTAAAATTTCTGGATAAACTACTGTGCCTATGTTTATTACAAAGTATGTTTTAAAAATTCAAATGCTGCTAATACCTCTGAAAATGAAATGTTTGAAGCAGTGTCATTAAAAATATATTCTATAACCTGCTTTGAATAAGCATGTAAAGCTGATATATGGTTTGTCCATTATTTGAAAGCAGATACTACACTTACAACCAAACCAGGGGAAGCATTCTGTCTGTGAATTTTGGATTTATGAGCTGAAAAATGCCTTTTGCCAAACCTTTTTCATTGCATAGTTTTTAAGGCACAGGGCTGTTCTTTTCTTTTGGTTAAAAATATTGGTATAGGTACTATTGTGTTATTTGAGCCTTGTGTAGCTTTCAAATCTGAATTATATTGCACTGCTTTACACAGTGGAAAAATCAGACGTCAGTACTTTGATTGATTTAGGTTGCTAAATAGGAACTAGATTAGGCCATTCAGCCCATTACACCTGCACCTTCATTTAATTGTAACATGGTTGATTAGTTTCACGTTTGATCCAAATCCTAACAAATCCTATAGTACTTACAAAAAAAAAACTATCGGTTTCAGTATTGAAACATCAGCATTCAAGAGTCGATACCTTTTCGATAAGTGTGTTCTAGGACTAAAAGTACTGTCTGATCTTCAATTCCTGAATTGCATTTCCATAGCTTTTAAGAATAGATATATTTTCCTGTTCTTGATTCAGACAGTAGTTTCTCTGGAATTTTACGACTAAATTTATGGAAATGTTTTGAACACTTCAAACAGATCACTGCTTAGCTCATATGACCTGAAGTCTAAGAGACTAAGTTTAAGTGGTTTGCCTTCAAAATGTAACATCCTAACTTTTGGTGCCATTCTAGTCAAACTGCACCAACAGATCTGCCAATATACTCCTCCTGAGTTCTGATGTCCATAATTGAGCATAGTACTGCAGATAGAATTTGGCAATGGTTATAGATAGCTGCAGCATGATTTTCTCTCCTTTTGTGTTTCAGTTTCCTTGAGATAAAGGCAAATATTGCATTAGTCTTTTTTGTACTGTTGGCTTGTGTGCTTGGATTGCCAAATGTCTACAGGACAAAAGAGACCATCTGGGGTATCATGCCATTGCAAGCCTTGAAAGAAGAATTATTGAGCCAAATGCACTTTCCAGCTCTTGGCCTGTAACCTCGAGTGCATATTCAATATGTTTCAAATGCAATGAGAGCTTCCAACTCTACCAGACTATCAGGAATGGAATTCTGTAGTTCCTTGTTTCTCACAATTTAGGAAGTATTTTTATTTTGGAATAAAGGAGGATGAATCAATTTTCTCACTCTTACCTATTTTGAATTCTCTTTGGTTTACCTACTCAATTAATTTGACTTTATTCCTTTTGAGCTCGTCCGCATATCTGAACTATTTATTCTCCCTCCTAACTTGGTACCATCTGTAGAGCTGGATATACAGTTCTATGTTCGCTATCCTAGTCATTCATGAAAAGAATCTTCAGTATGTGCCAGGGACCTGGGTTCAATTCCAGCCTCAGGTGACTGTGTGTGGAGTTTGCACGTTTTCCCCATGTTAATGTGGGTTTCCTCCAGGTGCTTCGGTTTCCTCCCACAGTCTAAAGATGAGAGATTAGGAGTATTGGCCATGCTAAATTGCCCATAGTGTCCAGGGATGCATAGGCTAGGTGAATTAGCCATGGGAATTGCAGGGTTACAGGGATAAAGTAGGGGAGTGGGTCTGGGTGGGATGCTCTTCAGAGGGTCGGTGTGGACTTGATAGGCCAAATGGTTTGCTTCCACGCTGTAGGCATTCAATGATACTATGAAATGTCACTTGCCATATCTTGCCAATCAAAGTACCTACCTCTTATTCACAAGCTATATTTCCTATCTTCCAACAAATTTCCAACTCAAGGCTATTTCTAATTCCATATGTTCTGATTTTTATTATTCATCGAAATCTGGATGTTGCTTGCTAGACCAGCATTTATTGCCAATACCTGGATGCCCCTGAGAAGTTGATGATGAGGTGCCTCATTGTACTGTTGCAATGCATTTGTTTGATGCCTACTTATTCTTGCTGATAATCTTTATTGTGAAACCTTTATTGAATGTATTGTAGAAGCCTATATGGGATAATATCCATTTGTTTTTGTGACTTGGAAAAGCAATCAATTAGATTTGAAGAAACTGTTTTTGGCTCCCCAATAAACTTGCCAGTTAATTATGCAAAATTGAATTTCTACTCGATAAAATGTCTACTACACCAAGTGAAGGAATAAGTAACTTATTTTTGTGTTATATACTTGCTGACCCCAAAATACTTATTTTCTATTTCGTTCAATGTTTTGTAATGACACTAAAGCAATGGGTATTCAAATGCAAGCATTGATTATTTATTTTGGAGACAACTAAAATGGATTAGTGAACTAATTGAAACACGAGCTTTTTAAAAAGTATTACATTATCACCTATGAGTGAGGGCAAGGAACTAATAATAGGTTTATTTACCTCAATGCAATTTTCTGTTGTTGGTTCATGAAACAGATTTGTATAAATAGTGTTTCATCAAACATACAATAATTTTTCTGTCCTTTTCTTAAAGGTTGCACCCTGCTGTTTTATGAAACCAGTGGTAAAAACCTCATGGAACAGAACAGTGTCCCCAGATATGCTTTATTTGCCGAAGATAGCATAGTGCAACCTGCACCGGAGCATCCCAAGAAAGAAAATGTGTTCTGTCTCAGTAATGCTTTTGGCGATGTTGTCTTATTCCAGGTTTTTCTTATTACTTAATTATTTAATTGTGGCTCAATCAAAATGCAACAAGGGTACCTATAAGGGGAAGAAGAACTACTGCTAACATTTATGGTTTAGATTAACGCTTAAAAATGCGTAAAAACAACTTGTGAAATCTTTAATGTAAAATATATCATAATGTTGTTCATGGATGAATGGCTTCATGGATTGATTAATAAGAAATTAAGGAATCATCTAATAACATTATTTAGGGTATCAGCAAACAAAATTTAGGGAAGTTAAACACTCTTCTCTCTGGATATGCTATCTTAATCCTTCCAAATATTGTGATATGTTTTCAGAATTTAGACATGTACAATTGCAGATTGCGACTACTGTAAAATAGACAATGTGTTTGCAATAGAATGACATAATTGTGGTTGTAATGAAAGTAAAAATATAAAAGGATGCTGCAAGAATATTGATCTGTAAACCATATCAAAGAGTAAGTTGGCCTTAAACTTAAACACTTTAAGAGAACATGTTCATGAATTCTAGCTCTTAAAAGTCATAGCTGTAAATCATTTTGTTTCCTCGCAGAGTTTGTAACTTAAGATATTTCTTCATTTGGTATTTGGTGTGCCATATCAAATGCCAGTGAACATCAAATTATAAGCTAGAATTTTACAGCCCACTGGAGGAAGGTTACCAGGTTGGGGAGATGCAGCCTGTATAATTTGGTGCAATACTGATGGTGCCCTGGCACCAACCCACTACCAATACAGTGGGCTGTGGATGAATTCAGGCACTTAAATGGCTATGTATTGCCTACTTAAGGGCATCCTCCTTCCACCACTATTATTTTTTACCAACAGTAGTCAAGTATGACAATGTCCAGCCTGATAGGTGAAAGCTGGTGAACTAGTGGTTGGGCAATGCCCACTTCCCACGTCCTCCATGTCCATTATAGGTCTCTTCTCCCCTCATTCCCCATCACCTTCAAGGTATGCTCTTTCTCTTCCCATATACCTCCACCCTTAATTTGCCCTTCTTCTCCAATCCTGTCCACTCTAATAACCTTGTGGTAGCATGACCACCTGAACCTGGTGAAACCTTGAACATTGCTTTTAGTAGGCTCCTTTGCTGGAAGCCTTCATTAGGGATTATTGCAGTCTCAGCAATGACCACCAATCCTAGTGGTACTGCTGACTTTGTGATTGGCCACCAGCTTGCTGTGGTGGGACATCTTTCCCAATCAAGCGGAGGAACATCCCCCGTAAACTCCAGCATAAATATCAGGCATTGAATATTTTTTAAGGTTATGTTTTGTTCATATTTCTATTTTTCCATCTATTTTTATGCTTCTATCCTTGATTCAATCTTTATAGTCACAAGTTGACCAATTATTGTGATTGTTTGGCTGACAGAGCTGGTTCGTTCATCAGCGCAGCCTCCGATGAAGCGCTGCTGTGTTTTCCCGCCTGGTATTTAAACTCTGGTGCCCGTTGAGTTGGATTACCTCATTTCCGGTTTTCCTTTGCAGTGGAGTATAGCTCTACGAGCTAGACCCAATATATACTCTACTGCAAAGGAAAACCGGAAATGAGGTAATCCAACTCAACAGGCACCAAAGTTTAAATACCAGGTAGGGAAACACAGCAGCGCTTCATTGAAGGTTGCGCTGATGATGTTACCCAGCAGGGTAATGAAATGTCTGCAGAACAACGAAACAGCTCGGCGAACTAAACAACCACAATATCCACAACCCAAGCAACAAATCTACTCAAAAACCTTAGTTTGACCAATTATGACTGTTCTCAATAATCAACATAATGGTAGATGTTGATGGTGCTGTCATGCACTGGGTGGGGGGAGATGGAATTCACTGCTCTTGACATCAAGGCAGAATCTAACAGAGTATGGTATAAAGAAACCTTAGCAAAACTGGAGTCAATGGTAATCGGGGAAAACTCTCCACTAGTTGGAGTTGTACCTACTGAAAGGAGGATACTTGCAATTGTTGGAGGTCAATAATCTCTATTCCAAGATATCAGTGCCTGAGTTCCACAGGGAGTTTTATAGGCTCGACCATCAGTGGCTTCATCACTGACCTTCCCTCCTTTATAAGTCAGCGATGAAGCAGTTTGTTGACTGTCTGAATCATGCTTAATATTGTGCATTGAAGCAGTCTATGTTCATATGTAGCGAGACCTGGACAACATTTAGTGTCGTGCTGATAAGTTGCAAGATATGTTTATGCCACACGAGACCCAGGCAATGACCACCTCCAGCAAGAAAGAAACCAAACATGTCCCTTGACAGTCAGTGGTGTTGTCATCGGTGAATCCCCTTTATCAGCATCCTGGGAATTGTCTTTGACTAAAAACTGCTTTGTGGCTGCAGAGCAGAACTGATGCTAGGAATGTGCTGGTGAATAATTCACCTTCTGACTCTCCAGGGTCTGTCAACTATCCGTAAGGCAAGGGTAAGAAATATAAGTGGAATGTTAATCACTTGCCTGAATAAGTGTGGTTCCAACTTGCATAGTGTTCTCTTCCACTTGTAACTCTTCAAATAATGAAGCAGCTCATGCCTGCATACAGCAGACAATGCAAGACTTCAGACTTGGGCTGAGTGGCAAGTAATATTTGTGCCCCACAAATGCTAATCAAAAAACCATTTCCAACAAAGAGTATAGCCACTACCTCATTAGTTGGGGCAATTCTTACTCCTCTTGCCGGTTGGTCAAGGTCATGTTAATTCTGTGTTGACCAGAAATCATATTTTGGATGTTCCAAAATGTAGCACAGTTGTTCTTCACCTGATCAACTGAGGCAGCAAGGAATCTTGCCATTTCTAATTTTAAATGGCAAATTCCAATTTTTTATTTGATATCTTCCTAAGATCTTCTAGTCAAAGTCTCCAAAATTTATGAAATTGTTTTGAGAATGTGATTGTTTCTTTGTGCTTGTTATGTTTGTCTTTAGCTCAAATTAATTTGAATATTTCAGAAATTTTACTATAAACTTTAAAATGATTTGCAAGTAGAGGCAATGGCTTATTGGTATTATCACAGGACTGTTAATCTAGAGACCCAAGTAATGTTCTGGAAACGCGAGTTTGAATCCCACCATGCTGTCTATAAAAATCTGGAATTAAGAGTCTAATGCTGATTGTTGTAAAACCCATGTGACCCACTAATGCCCTTTTAGGGAAGGAAACTGCCATCCTTACTGGTCTGGCCTTCATGTGATTCCAGACCCAAAGCAATGTGGTTGTCTCTTAACTATTCCCTGAGCAATTAGGGATGGGTAATAAATAGTGGCCTAGCCAATGATGCCTTCATCCTGTGAATGTACTAAAAAAGGTTTAACTTATTAAATTTTAATTATTCTGTATAATTTTCAGGCTACAAGCCAGACTGATCTTGAAAACTGGGTTACAGCAATACATTCTGCCTGTGCATCAGTGTTTGCAAAGCAACATGGGAAAGAAGATACAGTCAAGCTACTAAAGAATGAAACCAAAAACTTCATGCAGAAGATAGATATGGATGGAAAAATGAAGAAAATGGCAGAGTTACAGCTATCTATTGTAAATGATCCCAAAAACAGAAAAGCTATTGAAAATCAGGTATTCTTAGATCAAATTGTTGACGTGCTCTTTAATGACCTCAAATTGAATATTAATTTATTTATTTTGGGAAGTGCATTCTGGTATAGGAGCGTAAGATGCAAATTGTTATAATCAGCTGGCTCTTTGTTTCGACAGTTAATGGATGTGTACCAGCACCAATGTTGTAATTATGTGCTTGTGTACTTGATTGTATAAAATGCTCTGAGCAGCTTTCAAAGATGTTTAATGTTTGAAATCTTCAACTGAATATTTGTTTCAGATTTTATGCAGCTTCCAATTCTGTTGATGTTAATCCATCACATAGGTGCATAGTCTTTTGGCAATTTATTGAAAATCCAATGTTGCAGAGTTAACGATAATAACTTAGTGTCATCTTCTTGAGTTTGAAGGTAGTTTGACCTACAGTGTAACAATCTCTACTTTGGGTGGGTAAGTAGGCAGGTCCATTGCCAGAAACACAGAAATTGCTGGAAAAGCTCAGCTGGTCTGGCAGCATTTATGATGAGAAATCAGAATTAACGTTTTGGGTCTAGTGACCTTCCTCAGAACCAGACCTGAAATGTTAACCCTTGATTTCTCTCCGCAGATGCTGCCAGACCTCCTGAGCTTTTCCAGCAATTTCCGTGTTTTGTTTCTGATTTACAGCATCCACAGTTCTTGCAGTTTTTATTAGGTCCATAGCCAGAATGGGGTTTGAACCCATGCTTTTGGCACTGTTCTGATCCACACCGGTTTCCCAGCCAATGGACCCCCAAGGAATCAGTGGCTGCGTCACATACACTTTTATATGCATATTGTAATAAAAGGGGAGGTGAAGGCCTAATGGTATTATCACCGGACCATTAATCCAGAGACCCAGATAACGTTCAAATCCCGCCACGGCAGATGGTGGAATTTGAATCCAATAAATATCTGGAATTAAGAATCTAATGATGACTGTGAGTCCATTGTTGATTGTTGGAAAAACCCATCTGGTTCACTCATGTCCTTTTGGGAAGGAATCTGCCATCCTTACCTGGTCTGACCTACATGTGACTGTGGACCCGGAGCAATGTGGTTGACTCTGAATTGCCCTCTGGACAATTAGGGATGGGCAATAAATGCTGCCTAGCCAATGACACTCTCATCCCGTGGATGAATAATAAATAAAAATTGTGAAGAGTGATGGTAGAGACTTTAATTTGTTTTCATCATGTGGCTGATCATGAATCTCTCTGGCTCTTAATGCCAGCCATTAGCGTCTGTTGGAGAGAGATGCAAATTGATACTCAACCTTCTCCATCAAGTCCTGGAGTAGGACTTGAAACCGGAGTTTGTCTTAGAGATAGGGTTGCTAACTATGGCACCAGAAGACCTCTATAACTTAGTATCTGATATATCTGAATTGTATATGTCTTTCATTGTGTGCTTCTCTACAGTGGATAAAGATTAGATGGGTCCAGCCAAATAATGTGAAGAAACATCTTGGTTCACACATGATCCCATCTCTGGGTTACTTGGTAATGAGTGGAAAAAACAGTTGGCCCCAAAGCAAATGCTTTCACTGTTTAACTATTGATCGTTGTTTTTATGAGGAGTATATTACTTTAGTTGATTTCATAATTCATAGGGTCAGATGGAAAGGAACAAATCAAAAGTAGAATGCTACGTGTGTGTGTGAAGGCAAAACTATGAGTAGCTTTCCCCCTAGGCCTCCAGTCTGAACTTTAGAAATGCATGCTTAGTTCCTGATGACTGCCCTGTTACTTTGCACTGCAGCAAGCCAAATGATATATTCAATGTGATAGCTTAAAATGAGCAGGGCAGATTGCTGTTTCCTAGTACTTTTTGTATTCAAACAGTTCTCCAGCTCAACTTTTAAATGTTGGAGTAGGTGATTGACAGCCCCATTGGTTACCAAGTAAGTCTGCTTTTCTTGAAGGTATTAATTTCCACAGAAATTGATTTGGCTATACAGTTTGAGTACCACAATCTAAAGGATTTTTCCATGAACATCAATTATTCAATTTGTGCCAATTTGGTGTATATTTTAATATAATTTGTAGCTAGTTTTATAGCTTATTGTCAGAAAAATAATGATAGAAAGCTGACCAAATAATTTTGGATGCAATTACTTACCCAGTTCTGCAACTGTTTGCTGTGTATAAATTTGGAATTGCACAATTTGAAATTGTGAGACTGCAAATGTTTTGATGCTTTATAGTGTAGCAATGTTCACATAGAACCCTTTTAGCAATGACCCTAACCATAGGCTTTTGAGGAATGAATTGGAGATCCAGATCCTTTCCTTTTGAATACATTTATTTGTCGTAAAATTGGATTCTGTCATGTCATAGTCTGAGTATTAGGCAAGTTAAATATAGTTAGAACCATGACTTAATCATTAATATTTGTTCACTAAGTATTTGTGACTTTTTTTCTGTACGGTGCAAACTATTTGTAAAATAGTTGAATCAGGGTTGGGAGGGGGAAAAAAAGAATGCAGAACTCAGGCCATGTACTTTTGCACAAATATAATGCTGTACTCACCAGTGTCCTGTCATGTATAACATTAGAAGTTTAGGGGGGGGGGGGGGGGGGGGGGGGTTGCAGAAATGGATCTATAAAAACCTATAAAATTCTAAAAGGATAAGATAGGATAAATACAGGAATGATGATCCTAATGACTGGGGTTCCTGGAACCAGGGTTATGGTCTAAGAATACATGGATAGGCTACTTAAGACTGAGATGAGGAAAAAGTTCTTTACCCAGAGATTGAGGAACTTGTGGAATTCTCTGCCACAGAAAGCAGCTAAGGCCAACACGTTGAATGTTTTCAAGAGTAAGAAATCGCTCTTGGGGATAAAGGGATTAAAGGGTATGGGGGAAAGCAGGAATATGGCACTGAGTTGGATGATGGGCTGTGATCATTGGCAGAGCAGGCTCAAAGGGCCGAGTGGTTTTAATTAATAGATTTTGAGATGTTATGACATGCTTAAGTAAGTTGAATAACCCTAATTATTTCACATTTGGTTTTAAATTGATTTGCGCAGGAACCAAGGCAGATAAATAGAGTCCAGATACAAATAAACCATGGTGGAGCAGGCTTGAGGGATTGAATATCTATTCCTCTACCTTTGTTTCTGTTCCTATCACAATGTGTGCGAAACTAAGTCATTACGAGACCATTCTTGTAGCATTCTTGCAAAATTCTAAAGTGATACTGATTTGGCTGCAGTTGTGTTACTGGTAAGTATACAACTGTGCCACAATAGCAGAGAATATTTGGTACATCTGCATTAATTAAAAGAAAAATGATTGCGGCTTGCATGTTTCCAGTAGTTGTAAAGACCTTTTGACACTTTAATATGTCTGGTACTGAGTAATAAATACGCAAAAATAAATCACTGTTTTTACAGTGGAATGAGTGGTGCATTATTTCTGCTCATTGAATTGCCATTTTTTCCATATAGCTTGTTTGCCTTGGATATAGACATAATATCCTGCGTTACACTGAATGATGTCTTTATGTGTCCTGCTAGAACATAGTGTAACATGATGACATTCTTGTTTCCTGGCAGGGGTGGGGAAATCCCAGCTTCTCCTTTACTTGTTAATTATAAATCTGTAAAACTATAAAATTCAACACCGGGAAATTGAAGCAAAACTCGCTAATAGAGACTGTAGGCTGGAACTCCCCTGAGAACAGCTGGTTCTATTTTAACACTTGAAATTGGTACCAGATAGTCTACAGATTTAACAGCATTTCACAGTCCTCCTAAATAATACTTTCTGATGTTTCTTACTCTGTGAATAATTCCTCAATTTTAGGCTACATTAAAATTGTGGGGGGTGGGGAGGAAATGGGAATGGAACTGTAGTATTCATTGTTGGTATATTTTCTGCATGATGTCCAAATTAGTTTAAAATAGGAGTCTGAAATCTGAATAGTAATGTAAAAATAATGAAGCTTTCTGGCTCTAAATGTTATCAAAGACTGTAATTTTATTTGGAAATCTGTCTCATCCCCATAAATTTTTGAATTTAGAAGAAACTGTACAGTTAGGTACTTGGAATATTGTGTTCAGTTCTGGTTGCCTCATTATAAGAAGGATGTGGAATCTTTAGAGAGGGTGCAGAGGAGATTTACCAGGATGCTGCCTGGACTGGGGGGCAGGTCTTATGATGAAAGGTTGAGGGAGCTAGGGTTTTTCTCATTGGAGCGAAGAAGGATGAGAGGTGACTTGATAGAGGTGTACAAGAAGGTAGACATAGTCTCTGGCTATCCAGCCTTTTATCCAGGGTGGAAATGACTATTACAAGGGGGCATAATTTTAAGGTGATTAGAGGAAGGTATAAGGGAGATGTCAGAGGTAGGTTCTTTACACAGAGTGGTGGGTGCGTGGAATGCGCTGCCAGCGGTGGTAGTGGAGTCAAATGCATCAGGGACATTTAAGCGACTCTTGGATAGGCACATAGATGATAGTAAAATGTAGGGTATGCCAGGGTAGTTTGATTTAAGAGTAGGAACATAGGTCAGCACAACTTTGTGGGCCGAAGGGCCTGTACTGTGCTGTATTGTTCTATGTTCTATGTATGTGTAAACTCAACCCTTGATGTTATTTTAATACTCTGTGTTATAGCTTGGCTGCTGCAAAAAAGAGGTTCTTCAGGTGGGCATTCATTTTTGTAGAATTCCAAAATCTCGTTTTTAAAACAAGTGGTATACATTGGACAGGCTAACATTAAAAAACTTTGAATAAAGTTTAAAACACAATAGGTAAAGTCGTTATCTTAAAATTTACAACTGCTTCATTTTGCCTACTTTTCAAATGGCTTTTGACAAACTGCATGAAATAGGGTAAAACCCATCAACAGCATTTATTCCTTTAGCGTTTTGTGAAATTGTGTTTCACTGTAGCATCTGGATAGATCAAAGTATATCAGTAAATGAGAAAATGTTTTAAATCTGTAAGGGATGATGTGTTTTTTTTTGGACAACAAACTAGAATTAAAATTGGACACTGTTCTATAGCTGAAATACAAGGAGAGTTTTACACCTTAAGAAATAAAATGGGATTGTGATGAATATTTTTAGCTGTACAAGACAATTTTGCTTTTGCAGCAGTGAAGTTGTTATGTTATTGAGACAGCGGTACCTGGTGTCTTGGGTGAAGGAAATTTGCCTGATGACAGCTGTTGGATTGTTTCAGCTACAGATTGCTACAGACTTGAGAGCAGTGCAGTCAGATACATGCAGAGCCAGGAAACGAAAAACATTTCTCTTCTCTTTCTCACTTGCTGTCTCTTAGAAAGACAAGTGCTTAGGCACTTGAGAGCATTCTGTTACAAGCAAAGACCCAGATCCACCTGATCAGCTGTCAAATGAACTCTGCAGACTCCGTCACGCCATCATTACTGAAACCAAAGGGCAGTGAACATTGTTTCTTCACCCTGTGGTCTGGACGTTTGATCTAAAATAATTTGCCCCGCTTCAGCTTTCCAACCATAATATTTATCAAATCATTTTGCTTTTTGTCTATCTTGCTTGTGACTGAATGTGTGCACACTTAGGAGCTTTAAAGAGAAGTGGTAATTTGTGATTCTTTTTTCTCTATCATTTGTTAAAATAACTATTTACAATAACCAGAATTGTTTTCCTGTGGATGACAAAACTTGGTGTGAACTGCTTTTGTGCTGAATAAGAACGCAAGAACTGGGAGCAGGTGTAGGCAACTCAACCCCTCAAACCTGCTTCAGTGCAATCATAGCTGATCTCATTTTGGCCTCCACTCCATTTCCGGCAGTTCCTCTTAACCCTTCAACTCGTACTAATTAAAAATCTGTCTGTTTCCTCCTTAAATTTACTCAATGACTCCATCTACTGCACTTTGGGGTAGTGAATTCCATAGATTCATAACCCTTTGAGAGAAGTAATTTCTCCTTTTTGTGTTTTAAATCTGATACCCCTTATTCTAAAATTATGATCTCTCATTCTAGAATGCCCCACATGAGAAAACATCTTCTCTATATCTACTTTGTCTGGAGTCAGTTCTGCAAATTGATCACCTCGAGTATTTACAATAGTTCGTGGGATAGTGTAGCACAATTATTTGTGCACTCTCCCCAGTTTTGTTATATGATTTCTAAAATGTCAAGATGGAAGATATGAGGGCAGAATAGCTGATTTTTTTTTTCTTATTTCTAAATTTGTTCATGGAATTTGGAAGTCTCTGGCTAGGCAAGGACTTATTGCATGTCTGTAATTGCCATGGAGAAGATATTGATGAGCTGCTGCCTTGAACTGCTGTGATACCTGGAGTTCAGGTACATTCAGTGTTATTGGGAAGGGAGTTATAGGAATTTGGTGCAGTGACAGATGAGAATGATACAGTTCCAAGTCAGATTGATGTGTGTCTTGGGAAATTTGCAGGTCATGGTGTGGTGTTCACATGTATTTGTTGCTCTTGGCCTTAGGTCATGGATTCAGAATGTTACTGTTCAATGTGCTATTGCAATGTATATTGTAGATAATAGACACTGCTCCCACTGGTGTTGGGAATGAAGAGTTTTTGATGGACGGGGTTCCAATCAGGTGGGCTGCTTAAACTTGACACCATCCAGGATAGTGCGTTGTTGGAGCTGCACCCATCCAGGCAAATACAGAGTATTCTGTCAAACCTCCTGACTCCTGCTTTGCAGATGATGAGCAGGCTCTGGGGAAACGAGTTGAGTTGCTCATTGAAGAGTTCCTAGCCTGTAACCTGCTCTTGCAGACATAACATTTATATGACTGGTCCAGTTCAATTACTGCTCAATGGTAGCCTTCGTAGTGGTAATGGTGGGTAAATTCAGTAATCGGCGCCAGTAACGTCATTGAATGTCAAGGGGAAATGGTTAGAATCTGTCCTGTTGGAGGAGGTAATTGCCACAAGAATCTTACTTGCCACTTAGCCATCTAAGTCTGATTGTTGTCCAGCTGTTTCTGCATTTGGACATGGCCTGCTTTAGTATCTAAAGTACTGCAGAAGACTGATGATTGTGTAATCATCAGTGAACATCCCCACTTCCATGTTAAGGTGGAACAGTGTTTTTGATGAAGCAGCTGAAGATGGTTGGGCCTAAGATGCTGCTCTGAGGAACTCCTGCAGTGATATTGATGCTCAGATCAAGGCAGTAATGAGCCCAGAAACACCATAACCCTGACAGAATGTAAACTGAATGTTAGTGAACAGGCTACCTCTGAACAAATGCCGCTTGATATCACTGTTAACAATCTTTCTTCCTTCACTGATAATCAGAGTAGACCGATTGGATGACAGTTGACTGGGTTGGACTTCTGCTTTTGCTGGATGGGTCATACCCAGGAATTTTCCACGTTGGTTAGAGGCCAATGTTATAACTGTACTCAAAACTAGTCTAGGAGCATGGCAAGTTCTGGAGCTTCAGAAGTCTTCAGTATTATTGCTAGAATGTTGTTGGAGAACCCATGGTGTTCGCAGTATTCAGCGCCTTCAGTTGCTTTTGATACACTAAGTGAATTAAATTGCTTAAAGACTGACATTGGTGATGCTGAGATCCTTTAAAGAGGGCTAAAATGGGTCACCTGCTTTTGGAACTGTCTTCAGCCAGAAGTTCAATGTTTCAGCCTTGTAACTTGCACTGTGCTGGTCTGCACTATCATTGGGGATATTTGTGAAGCAGTTTCCTCCAATGAGTTTGGCAGTTATCCACCATTATTTGTGACTAGATGTGACAGGACTGCAGAGACAAACTCCTAAGAAGGGCGCATGATCTGTAAAATAATTTCTGCACTATTTTGAGTGTATAGGGAGTCTTTGATTAGAATGAAATTTGTACCGTTTGAGATCGATTCAATCTGTCTTACGGAGGGAAATGATTTGAACGTTGAAAGCTCAGATAAAGTGGGTACAACACCATCTAAAGGTCTGATTTAAGAAGACTATTGATGATATTTTCCTGGGTGACTCTACCTCTTATATAGAGATACTACACAGTTGAAGGGTAAGGTTTCAACTATTGTAATGCAAAATAATACTACTTGTTGAACATTCAAAGCAAAGATGTAAATGCCATGCTGCATTCTATGGTCAATTGAGGGCGCTAGAAATTAAAACTTTTCAATGGAATGGGCTGCCAGAGGAAATGGTAGAGCCGGGTACAGTTAGAGCATTTAAGACATTTGGACAGGTACATGGATAGAAAAGGTTTGGAGGAATATGGGCCAAATGCAGGCAGGTGGGACTAGTTCAGTTTAGGAAACCTGGTCAGTATGAATGAGTTGGACCAAAGCGATTGTTTCTTTGCTGTATGACTCTGACTCTACAGGATTTTTAACTTCAGATAGTCAGGAATTGACACAAACATAAGGCTTTTTATAATTCCAAAATCATTGGAAACAATTTTGAACAGAGGGACGACCTACACTGAAGATGCATTGTCTAATTTTTCTTAACTCCTATGAAGAGGTCTATAGTTATTTTATTCCAACTTTTCTATGAGACTTATTGCGCAATATCTAATTAATTCTTCAGAAGTATACAACAATTGTATATTTGTAAATTTCTGATATTGCCTTTAAATTTAAGAACCGTCTGAAAATTGTTTTTAATACAGCCTTTCCACAAAAGATCATGGTCATAGGGTTATTTGCAAAACCGGAGGAGGCAATGCAGCTTGCTAACACAATGAGCCATAGACAGACAGCAATCTCATCAGCTGGGATCCCACTCCCACTTGATCCCCATAGCTTTGCAGGTTCATTTCCTTCAAGTGCCTGTCCAATTTCCTTTAGAAATAATTTTATGTCTAATTCCAGCATCCTCATGGCATCAAATTCCAGGTCATTATCACATGCTGCTTGAAAAGAGTTCATCTTCTGATTTCCCTTTATCTCTTGCCGGAAACCTTTTAAATCTTTGTTTCCCTGTCCTGTGGCATCAGCTAATAGGGACAGTTTTACCTTGTCTATCTTGTGCAGACCTTCCTGCTATCATAAAGTCAGAAGTGGGGATGTTCATTTAGGACTGTGCAATGTTCAGCATTTGCAACTCCACAGATGCTGAAGCAGTCCATGTCTAAATGCAACAAGATTGGGACAATATTCAGGCTTGGGATGACAAGTGCTAAGTAACATTGGCACCACACAAATGCCAGGCAGTGACAATCTCCAATAAGACCACTGCCTCCTGAAATTCAATGGTGATACCATCATTGATTCTCCACTGTCAACATCCTGGGGTTACCATTGACCAGAAACTCAAGTGGGCTCAACATATAAATAGAATGGATACAAAAGCAGGTGAGAGGCTAAGAATACTGCAGCGAGTTACTCACCGCCTGATGCACCAAATCATGTCCATCTACAAGACGAGTCAGGAGTGTGATAGAATACTTCCACTTGCTTGGATGAATGCAGCTCCAACACCCAAGAAGCTTGACACCATCCAGGACAAAGCAACCTATTTGATTGGCACCACGTTCATAAACATCCACTCCCTCCACTACTGACACTCAGCAGCAATGTACACCATCTACAAGATGCGCTCTAGAACTTCACCAAACATTATTAAACAACACCATCCAAACCCTCAACCCCTTCCATCTGGAAGGACAAAGGCATCAAATACAAGGGAACACCACCGTTTCAGTTCCTCTCCAAGCCACTCACCATTTTGAATTGGAAATATGTCACTGTTCCTTCACTGTCATGAGTTGAAATCCTGGAATTCCCTCCCTAAGGACCTGGAGGGTCTACCTAAATGAACTGCAGCGGTTCAAGAAGGCAGCTCACCACCATCTTAAGGGCAACTAGGGGTGGGCAATAAATGCTGACCGCCCACTGCCCATATTCCTTGTGTGAATTTTTAAAAAACTTGATACAACTTTCTTAAATTTCTCCTTCTTTGTCCCCATCTTCCTCTTTCCATCTTCCTTTGTTCCAAGGAGAACAACTCCAGTATTTCCATCATAACCTTGTAACTGTGACTCCTCTTCCCTGGAAACATTCTGATAAATCTCTTCACCCTTGCAAGGAACCTCCCGTCCTTCTGAAAACATGATGACTAGAACTAACACAACTTTCCAGTTGTGGCTTAACTGGAGATTTATGAAAGTTCTGTGTAACTTACCTGACATTTTTGTTTGGAATTTCGGTACCTCTGTTTATGAAGCCCAGGATAGTTATTCTTTGTTAAACCACTCTCAATATTTCCTGCAATCTTCAAAGATCCATACACAGGAACCTTTGGCTCCAAATGTCTGCAGACGCTCATTAGGACCGTGCCATTGCCTCTCCCCGTGTCTTCTGCAAAATGTGTCGTCTCACGTGTCTCTGCATTAAATTTCATCTGGCAATTGCCTGCTCATTCTGCTACCCTATCAATGCCATTTTTGTATCATCAGACAGTTTGTATCATCCTTACCAAATTTGTCACTCCAACTTTGCTCATTTCAGGTTTTGATATTTACCCTGTGTTCCAAGATCAAAATTATTTGCGTAAGGCAAAAAAGGCACAAGTGCCCACACTGACTCTTGGGGAAAACCACTGTCCACCATCCTCCAATCTGAAAAATAATTTTTGCCATGACTTGCTATTTTCAATCATTAATACAATTCTTTATCAAATTAGACTTTCCATAAGGCCATAAGATGAAGCAGAATTAGGCCATTCGATCATGATCGTTATGTTTCTCAACCCTCTTCTGCCTTCTCCCTAAAACCTATCTATCTCTGTTTTATACACACTCAATGACTTGACGTCCACAGCTTTCTGTGGCTTTGCATTCCAAATATTTACCATCCTCTGGCTGAAGAAACTCTTCCTCATCTCTGTTCTAAGGGGTGGTCCCTTCACTCTGAGGCTGTGCCCTCGTGTCCCACTCTCTCCTGCAAGTGGATATATCATCTCCTCATTCACTGTATCCAGGCATTTACGTATTCTGTATTTCAATGAGATCACCCCTCCTCTTTCTAAACACCATTGTGTACAGACCCAGAGCCCTCAACTGCTCCTCACATGACAAGCTTTTCATCTCTTGGATCATTCTTGCAGATTTCCTCTGGACCCCCTTCAACACCGGCAGATCCTCCCTTAGATACGGGGCCCAAAACTGCGCTTAATATTCCAAATGCAGTGTGACCAGAGCCTTGTATAGACTCAGCAGCACGTCTCTGTTCTTGTATTCTAGCCCTCCTGAACTGAATGTTAACTTTGCATCTGCCTTCCTAACTGCTAGCTGAATCTGCATGTTAACCTGAAGAATCTGAACTAGAACTCCCAGGTCCCTTTTGCGCTACAGATTTCCGAAGCTTTTCCCCATTTAAAAAATAGTGCATGCCACTCTTTTTTTCCTACCAAAGTGAATCATCTCATACTTTCCCACATTGGAATAAGTGGAAGGTGGAATACACTGTCCTAGCCTGTCAAAGTTCTTCTGCAGCCTCCCTATTTTTTCAAAGCTCCCTGTCCCTCCACTTATCTTTGTGTCATCTGCAAATTTAGTAATAATCCCCTCAGTTTCCTGTTCCATAAGCCATGTTTTGTTAACGTATCTTCTGAAAAATGTCTTAGAATCAGACACAACACCTTTGTTTTCTGTAGTAATTTGATTATTTTATATATTAATTAAGAATGATCTAGACCGTTGCCTATTGCATAATTATATTCCAACCGTACAAATTATTGCTTCACATGTGACAAAATTAGAGCTTTATTAAATCTAAAATTTTACTGGCTCTGCTGTTTTTCTGAACTAAATGTTTTGCATTACAGTAATCTCATTTTGAATTGGTTTTAGGTCAGTTTGTTTGTAGAAAGCCCATAAATGTTATGTGGAGCAAAGTTTGTGTCTGCACATTGATATCCTCGCTATGAGCACATGATTCCTTGCATTTCCAGTAAACTTAAGTGGAGAATGGAGAATGGTTATCATCACTGTCACAAGTTGAAAAATGTAGGCTATTTCTCTAAAAACAAAGCCACCAGGAAGTTGGAAGAGTGGTTGATGGTACACCAAAGATGGGCTATTAGAAAGAAAAGAAGTAGCTCACCTTAAAAGGTACCATCTTCCTCAGCAATGAATTGAAATCAGTCATGCACTACTGTTTACATTTTTACTACAGGAACTTTATAACTTGATCAAGAATATTCCAACTGGAATGTCACCATAAAAAAATTACAGAAGGGAAGCCAATAGTTCATTGGTTCAGTATCTGATCAAGTTCTTTGTTTGGATCCATTTCTTTTATTTTACAGAATTTCTTGCTTAAAATATCAGTTGCGATAAGGCATGCAATGTTCCAATATCACCATGTGAAAGTGTTTCTTCAGATGTTTTCTCCCTTTTGGTTGTCCTTGTAACAATTGAGTGTATGCCTGTTGAGCTTTGTTCATGTACCAGCCAGTTATGTCTGATTTATGAGAGCATCAAAAAAGATTGCAAAGAAAAGTGGAAGAATGTTTTCTGCTACACTGAAGGAAACAGATTAATAACGAACTGCTGTTGTTTTAAGTTGACATTTTACTTGATATGCATAGAACTCTCAAATATTTTGAAGTATTCGTATCTCAAAACAAACTTCCATTCTATTCTGGATTTTCTTGGAGTTGTGGAGATTCTGCACATCTTCCAAAGTAACAGCCTGGATCCAGATCTCCAAGGCTCTCACTTAGCCGAGCCATTTGGACTTGATGCTGAGTTCAAATATAGCCCATTTTCACTGTAGCAAGGGCCCTAAACTGCATGTTCAGGGTAGTTGTAACTGGTCCTGAAGTGTGGACAAGGTCTGCAAAACTATAAACTTCTAAGTTATTTAAATCACTAACCCTTCAAAAATAAAAAAAAAAGCTGTTAAGAAACTTGAGCTGTGAATTTATTTTTAAACCCTGAGCTGTTTAGCAATTAAAGAAGGTTTCCTGTGTCAGTAAAAGGTAAAATGAAATCTGGCCAGGCATTTGCAATGGCTGTGTATTAGCATTACCTCCAGGCTGTCATTACGTAATTATTCATCCTTGGTTGCTTTCCACAATTGTTAACTCAGTAGGTGATCCTGAATTTTCAATTTGATTGACAGTGCCAAGAGGTAATAAGAGGATTAACTGCCTTTGATGTTTGATTATAAATGCAAGTCTATTTGCTTTTACAAAGGATTACATTGTTTGAGATTTTTTTAAAAATGTCTTGAATGGGCATATTTCTGAAATGGTAAAGGCTGTAATGGATATTTAGAACTTTAGTTCACCTCAGCATGGCCTTTAATCTTCCCAATGAGTTTGTTTAGAAGGTACAATGACAAACAGTGGTGGGTGACTTGGCACAAGTTGACTTAAAGGTTGCAAAGGGCCAAAGTGGAGGCATGGGTAGACATGAGGGACCTTTTGGGTTATTGGTGAGTGTCATTCAGGTTCTGATTCCTGATATCCAACTGAGGATCAAAAATCCCGGCATGATAGAGTTTGCCGGAGAGCACTGTATGTTCATTCATATATTCTTCTGTATAATATTTTGCCTTTATAATTGACTTGTGTCAACTTGCCTCGGTTGATAACACAGGAGCCTCTGAAATACATACTTGTGGGGTTCAAGCCCTTGTTTGAATTTAGGCGCACAATTTCAGCACCATCTAGTGCAGTATTGAAGTGTACTGCAACATCAGAAATACCATGTTACAAACAGGACATTAATCCAAAGGTTTTAGGCCTAACCAATGCTGAATTATTATTGACAATATGTGACATGTTCTGATTATGGAGTGTGTCATTCAACCATTTAAGCAAAAGAATGGTACTTGGGGAATACTGAGAATTTTCAAAAATAGTTGAACTTGACATAAAATACAATTCTAAAGGGCTCATTTTCCATAAAGAACTTGCAATGAATAGAAACTAATATTTAATATCAATAACGCTGCATGGGGGGACTGTGATAAATAATTCTCTACTAATGCTTTCATTACCAGATTCAGCAGTGGGAGCATAATCTGGAGAAATTTAATGTGGACCTGTTTCGAATGCGTTGTTACCTGGCTAGCCTACAGGGAAGTGAGCTACCAAATCCCAAGAGTCTCCTTGCAGCTGCCAGTCGGCCCTCTAAATTGGCACTTAGCAGGCTGGGGATCTTCTCTGTCTCATCATTTCATGCTCTGGTAAGGATGAATTAAGAAATTAAGTGATATTTCATTTTTTTTCTGTTCTTCTGTTCAGCCACAGGCACCCCTTTTGACACTCAGCCCAAAACTGAATCATTATGTGTACACATAAATAACAATAATATATTGCACATTATATACTTGGCATATAATACTGAATTTAAATATGCATTTTATAAAAGTATTGGAAGATAATAAATGGAAATCCTAAATTTAAAGTAGGAGATAAAACAAGTCCAGAAAACTCTAGACCAATTAGCTTAACACTGTTGGTAGGAAGGATATTAGAATTCTTGCCCAGATGTGAAGAAAACCTATGAAAGGATAGCGGGCATGGATTTTTCAAACAGTTAGGTTTGACTAAACTTAATTCATTGTTTGAAGAAATAATAGGGGAGGTGAGTGTTATCTGTCAAGCTTCAAGAGAAATTAATGCAGCATGACTCCTAAAGTTCCAATTTTGAATTATTTATTTAGTAAAATCACACCTTGAAACTGAGTGTTTTTAATATTGTCAGTAGGGTCATTAAAATGCACAGTCCTAATAAATTGTAGATCAGTTCATTGTTTGCTGGTTTTAATCAAGTGCAATAAAGGTCCAGCTTTGCTGCAAAAAGTAAATAGTCACGCTTAACACACCTTTCGATTTTCTTGTGTGAACTAAATATATGAGGGAAACCAGTTATACAGAAATGAGTGAAAGATACCAAAGTATAAGAAAATCTGATGTCATGTGATGCCCTTTTAGGTTTTATTTTCTCCTATGAGCTAACAAAAGTGGATTTATTCATTAGTTGTTTGCATAGTGTCCAATAGTGAGTCATAAAATGAAAAACTTTTCCACTACATCACTTGTCTGGTCAGCCCATGGACGACTAATGTTAGATAAATGGAAATATTTGTTGTGCCTTTCAATAGAAAATATGAAAACCTTACTGTTTTGTGACAGAGGAAACATTTCAAGAAGACTATTAAAAATATTTACATTTTAGTAAGAACAGTGTGTATACCACTGGGTAAAGAATAGTTGTCTGACCACTATATAGTTGTTCTAATGGCTGTAGCATGGGTACTGTTTACACTTTGATATGGACGTTACACAATGTGGTTTTCTTCTTTCGTTGATAATCTTCATTAAAAGAATTATTAAATCAGTCAATTTAATTCTTCTATTGGCATTTCATACCATTGTATGCATTAGAAATCTACTTAATTTCCTGAAGGAGGTGCATGGGCGTCAGTGGTTCAGAAAGGCAGCTTGTCACACCTTCTCAAGAGCAACTAGAAAATGAAAATAAGTGCTGACCAGAGTACATAAATTTTTTAAATTCATTCATAGGGTGTGAACATTGCCGTCGCATCATTTATTGTCCATCCTTAATTACCTAGAGGCAGTTATGAGTTGACTGTACTGCTGTGGGTTTGGAGTCACATGTAAGCATGGCAGATTTCCTTTAAAGGACAATTCCAAAATATCTGTCCAACATTTCAGCTCTGAGATGTTGAATGGATTAGATGACAACTTCATAATCTCAGCAGTTGAATGATCATTGTATTTTTAGTTCTTTTCATCCTAATACCCTTCAAAGTTTTTCAATTGGGTGTATGTCTTAATGAATTAGTTCATGCAGCGTTTACTTTTTCCACTCCATGTATTAAGTTCCCATTTATGAGAAAGCTAATGCTGCACAGTAATAATGCAAGTGAAATATCCACACTGTTGATCTGTTTATAATTTAGTTATCTAGATTTTCAGTAGAAATATGTTTTACATGTTACTCTTTAAAGGTGACTTCTTGAGGAAAAATGTGGCAGTGGAGAATGTCCAATGGTTTGAATCCATATCATAAATTCCTTTTGTTCATGTTAATAAGTTAAGTGTTCCAACAATTCATTAAATCAATTTTATTTGCCTGTATTCGTCCGTCAGTAGTCAGTAAGACTGCCATTTCAATCTAAATCAATTTAACCTCAATTTAGACTCAGCCCTACTTTAGGGCAGTGTGCACAAAATTCATAGTTGTAGCTTTTTTAAAAAAAAGAATCATTCTTGGGAAATGGTAGGGAGAAGTAGTCCAATAACTTTAATTGAATCCAGTTAGCACACTGAAAAATAATTTTATGTAATGGGTGTATACCAATAATTTCTTAATATGTGAATGTCCCATGGAGTATATTCCAGCTGATACAGTATATCTGCTCATCATGCTTTTTGAATTACTCTCTACTTCTCTCAAATCACCGTCAGTTGTATTTTTGAAAATCTCATAATCAGAAGAAAGGTCTAGGCCTGAAACGTCAGCTTTCCTGCTCCTCTGATACTACTTGGCCTGCTGTGTTCATCCAGCTCTACACCTTGTTACCCCATCAGTGTCAGCCTGGTTTGATAGGCTTTCTTTCTTGTTAGCTGTTGAATGCTAGAGAAAGGTTGTAGTAACTGTTATCTGACCAAATTGGGATTAGGATTCAGAATTTTAATACTTTTTTTTAAACTTCCCTGTTATCTGTTTTGAAAATGAAGTCTCCTCAAAGCAACTTGAGAATTTATTTTAGAATATGATTCCAGTTCCATTTTATTCCTGATTTTTAAAAAATAATTAGACTATTTAAAAAAAGTTTCACCTAATCTTTTTGCATTCTCAAACCATCAATGAACGAATTCATTAAAATTAGTACGAACATTGAAAGTCTGAAGAAAACTGAATTCTCTTCACATGATTTAATTTTTCTTTTGAAGAATTGTTCCAGAGATGAAGCAACACTTCGAAAAAGAACGTTGTCCCTGTCTCAACGGTTGAGAAGTAAAAAAGGTTTGTTCTCTTCACTGAAGGGATTAGACGATCTTGGAAGGAAAGGAAAAGAAAAGAGACCCTCGATTATACAGGCATGTCTTTAATTTTTCAGCTCGTAAAGTAACATTGAAAAATTTTGCTTAGTTTCTTAACCAAGCATCCTCAGCGTACCTGAATTATGCCTTTATATTTTTATGAAGAAGAAAAACAGGCCTCTATATGGAAGACAATACCTTATAATACAGAAATATTATTTGAATTGTTTAATACAGGTGAGGGAAAATATTTGTTTAAATGGATTAGGTGCAGCTGACCTTCCATAATTCAGCTCATCATTTACTATTGACATTTTTTTGTGGGAATAGGATTGTGTGTGTTAGTTTGGCTCTTTGTGACGTAGGTTCGATTTGAAGAACTTATAGAAACCTGTAGTATTTTGTAATTAGCAAAACTGCCCATCAACAACTATAGATGTACTCTTCATGCCAAAAGAACTAAATACCAAATTTTAAAACCGAAAGAACTGTGGATGCTGTAAATCAGGAACAAAAACAAAGTTGCTGGAAAAGCTCAGTAGGTCTGGCAGCATCTGTGAAGGAAAAAAAAGTTAACTTTTCAGGTCTGGTGACCCTTCCTCAGAACTAATGGTGGCTGGGAAAACCTCAGTTTATATGCAGAAAAAAGGGGAGGCGGATGGAGTAGGGAGTAAACAACAGGATAGAGCCTAAAGAGAGAAGAGCAGTTGGAAGACAAAGAGTTAATAACGATCAGGCTAGGACGGTGAATAGTTGGTAATGGGGACTATTAGTGACTAATAACAGGTAGTGTGTAATGGCAGGCTATGTGATAACAAGGCCTGGTGTGTGGAGTAGGGGGCTGGGACATGGGAGAGTTTAGGCCCTAAAATTATTGAACTCGACATTGAGTCTGGAGGGCTGCAGATTTATCTTGTTGATGTAGATGAGGTGTATTGAATTTCCCCTAATGCCATGAATCATTTGCTGACAGAGGTATTGATACTTGAAATGTGTGTTATAATTACTGGAATATATTATGATTCAAATTAATCTGCAGAAGTTAGTAGATAGCCAGTAAATCTGGGTGATTTCTTACTATTTTTACCTGTAATTTTTACAACTTATTTATCGGGCTGAGACTTGAATTTCAAGCAATACTTTAGGTGGAATATTTATAGCCTGAACAACATGGGCTATCGTGACAAATCTGAGAGAATCACATGAGAAGTCCGGTGAAGGCATTCTAAACTTGTTCAGAGACAAGAAAAACTGCAAATGTGGAATCCAAGGTAGACAAACAGGAGTCTGAAAGAGGACTGCAGGCCAGGCAGCATCCGGAGGAAAGGAGCAGTCAACATTTCGGGTGTTATCCTTCCTCAGGACTGGATGCAGGGGGTACGGAGAGCTGCAGATAAACTGGTGGGGGGAAGAGGGCTGGAGGTGGAATTCATAGAATCCCTACAGTGTGGAAACAGGCCCTTCAGCCCAACAAGTCCACACTGACTCTTATAGCATCCCACCCAGACCCATCCCCCTGTAACCCACACATCCTTGAACACTATGGACAATTTTAGCAAGGCCAATCCACCTAGCTTGCACATCTTTGGACTGTTGGAGGAAACCAGAGCACCCAGAGGAAACCCATACAGACACAGGGAGAATGTGCAAACTCCACACAGACAGTCGCCCGAGGCTGGAATCGAACCTGGGTCCCTGGCGCTCTGAGGCAGCAGTGCTAACCACTGGGTTAGCTGAAATGATGGTGATAGGTGGACACTCGTACTAGGTATAATCTGATTGGTCAATGAGAGGGATGATTCCAGTTGGTGGCTGGAAGGGAGGGTCAGATGGTGGAATGGAAGGGATGGGGTGGGGCTGGAAGGAGAGCCAGGGGATGGGTGGGAAAGTTATTTGAAATTGGAGAACTCAATGTTAAGTCCTCTGGACTGTCGGGTGCCCAGACGGAAGATAAGGTATTGTTCTTCTTTGCATCGCGAGTCACTGCGACATTGGAGGAGGCCGAGGACTGACATGTTGGAGGGGGAGTGGGGTGGGGGGTTAAAATGGGTGGTGATCAGGAGGTTAGCTTGGCCGTTACGGGCCAGGCAGAGATGCTCAGCGAAATGGCCACCTAGTCTACGTTTGGTCTCTCCATAGAAAAGACCACATCGGGAGCACCGGGTGCAATTGACTAGGTTGGAGGAGATGCAGGTGAAGCTCTGTTTTACTTGGAAGGACTGTTTAGGGCCTGGAATGGAGGTGAGGGAGGTGGCGTGTGGGCGAGTGTTGCATCTTTTTACACTTACAGGGGAGGTACCGGGTGGCTTGGAGTGGTTGGTGGGGAGTGTGGCACGAACTATGAAGTAGCGAAGGGAATGGTCCTTGCGGAAGGCAGTGGGGTGTGGTGGTGTCTAATTGGAGTTGGCAGAAGTGCTTGAAGGTGATACGTTCGATGAAGAGGCTGGTGGGGTGGAAAGTGAGGGCAACAGGGACCCAATCTTTCTTATGTTTTGAGGTGGGGTTGGTGGTTAAGAGCTGTGGAGCAAGTAATGGAGAAGGCATGGTGGAGGGCTGCCTGGATGACAGGTGGGAAAGAGCATTGTTTGATAAAGGCAGACATCTGGGACTGGAACATCTCGCCAGAGCAGATGCAATGAAGACTGAGGAATTGGGAAAACGGGATGGAATTGTTGTAGGATACAAGGTGAGAAGAGGTGTAGTCAAGGTAGCAATGGGAGCCTGTGCGTTTATAGTAAATGTTAGTCCATAAACTGTCACCAGAAATGGAAACGGAGAGGTCAAGAAAGGGGAGGGAGGTGTCTGAAGTAGACCAAGTGCGTTTGAGGCCGGGGTAGAAGTTGTTAGTGGAATTGATGAAGTGCTCCAGTTCAGCCTGAGTGCAGGATGCAGCACTGATGCAGTCATCGATGTAACGGCAGAAGAGTTGGGGAACGTACCAGTGTACATACTAAAGAAGGACTGTTCGACAACTGACAAACAGGCAGGCATAGCTGGGGCCCTTGCGAGTGCCCGTGGCAAACTCCTGGATTTAGAGAAGTGGGAAGAATTGAAGGAAAAGTTATTGACGGTGATGACTAGTTCAGCAAGGCAGAGGAGGGTACTGGTGTCGGGGGAACTGGATGGGCCTGTTGGAGAGGAAAAAACTGAGGACCTGTTGGGCATGGACGTGTATAGCAATTGAACATCCATAGTAAAGATTAAGCGCTGGAGGCCAGGGAATTCGAAGTTACCAAAGAGGTGGAGGGTGTGGTTTGTGTCCCGGATGTAGGTGGGGAGTGCCTGGACGGAGGCGGGGAGAATGGAGTTGAAGTAGGAAGAGATGAGTTCGGTTGTGCAGGAGCATGGGGAAACGATGGGTCGGCCGGGGTAGTTGGGTTTGTGGATCTTGGGGAGCAGGTAGAACCGGGCAGTGTGGGGCTGGGAGACTATAAAGCTGGAGGGGAGGTCACCTGAAGCGATGAGGTCATGGACAGTGTTGGAGACGGTGGCTCGATGGGCCATAGTGCGGTCGTGATCAATGGGGAGGTAGGATGTGGTGTCGGAGAGTTGACGTTTGGCTTCTGCGATTATAGAGGTCTGTCCTCCAGACTACCTCCGCTCCAACTTTGTCAGCGGGTTTGATAGTGAAACGGTGATTAGTCTGGAGAGAGTGGAGCACTGCACATTCGGAGGGGAAGAGGTTGGAGTGGATGAGGCGGGTGGAGAAATCAAGGCAGTTGATGCTAACTGCCAAAGTGACAATAAAGAGGTCCAGGGTGGATAAGAGGCTAGCACAGGGTGTCCAAGAGGAGGAGGAAGATTGGAGGCGGGGAAAGGGGTCTCTGGAGGGTGGTTGGGAGTCTTCATTGAAGAACATGAAGGCAGAGGTGGCAGAAGAAGAGTTCCATGTCGTTGCCAGGCACAGAACCTGTTGAGATGGGGATGGAGGGTCACAAACACGAGCCCTTTACGAAGGACAGACCGTTTGGCCTCAGAGTTTGAGGTTGAGAGAATGGTGAGTGTGCGGCAAGGCTAGTGGGTGGGGTTTTGGGGATCTCAACGAGACTGAAGGAGGGGGGGTGCGGGGGAAGGGCGATAGCATGTGATGGATGAGGGTTGGATGCGGTGTGGTTGGGGGTTGGTGGTTGTGGGAGTGAGGAGGGGAGTGGGGGAGATGAGGTAGAGCGGAGAGGTAGGGTGTATTGTGGGGGTGGACAGACAGCTCACACACATGGACTGCAAGTGTCAGTCCAGATGTTCCAGTACAGTAGGTCAAGAACAGTCTCTACAATTAGTATTAGAATTGGCTGTGGTCAGGTGTCCCGTTGGGGTGCTGTTAGCCAGGGAGGCAGTGTCTCTGGAGTTTGAGTTGGGAGACGCAGCCGTAGAACTGACAGTATAGCAGCAGATCTGGGGAGTAACACCAAAACAGCTGGGAAGATTCTTCATTTGGGTCTGTCCAGTCAAGTCACCAAAGGTGGTGGGCCACTATCAGTCTTTTGAGTCATCCAGCAAAAACCAGGACGATTGGCGGAATAAAAGAGGCTGCTGCTGTGGAAAAGAGATGGGGAACCCAGTATGTAAGGTCAAGTTGAATTATTTGGAACCAAATTCAAGAAGTCCCGAGTGAACGATATATTTCTGCCTCCTCCTGTGGTATCCAACATCACAATTGTCAATCTTCAGCCAATTTAAGTCACATGATATTAAGAAATGGTCAAAAGTACTAGATACTACAAAGACTGTGGACCTTAACAACATTCTGGCAGCAGTGCTGAAGATTGTGCTCCAGAATTAGCCACAATTTTGTAGCCAAACTATGACATTAGCATCTACCCAATAAGGTAAAAAAGTACCCAGTTATGCCCAGTCTACAAAAGCTGGACAAGTTCAACCTACCCAGTTACCACCCCATCAGTCTACTCTCAATTATCAGCAAAGTGATGGGAGGAATTGTCAGCTGTGGTAGCAAGTGACATTTTCTTAGCAATAATTTGTTCATTGATGCTTGGCTTGGGCTTGGTTAGGGCCACTCAGCATCTGACCTGATTACAGCCTTTGTCTAAATGTGGTAGAAATTATGATGAGAAGAAAAAGATATGCTTACGGCAGATGCCAAGTAGAAATACAACTATAAGCCAGATTGAATATTGAAGGTTCAAAGGGGCGGTGAAAAAGCAAATAAGGGAAACCAGTGGCAAGTATGAAAAGTGACTGGCAGTTATCTTATAAGAAAATGTCAAATTCTTCTTTAGGTCTATAAGTAGTAAAATTAAAAATGGGTGTGGCTGAAGTATGAAATGAATACATTCTTATTGATCAAAGAAGCTGGTCATGGTGAAAGAGGAGGAAACGTCACTACATAGGTTTGAATTTGAGTAGGTGTTGATATTGGATAAGGCTGCCTATACTTTAAAGTAGACAGGAGACTGGATGAGATCCATCCACTGATACTGGGGATGAGAAAGTGGAAGTTGTGAAGTGCTAGCAATAATTTTTCAGTCTTGGACACGTGGTTCCAGAAAACTGGAGAATTGCAAATATTCTTCAAAAATAAGCACAAGGATAAGATAAGACTTGACATACCCATTTAATTTTGGGGAAACAGTTAGAAACAATTTTGGTCAAAATGAATAGTCATGTGGACCAATACAGGTTAATTAAGGAGTCAGCATGGATTTTTTTTACAGGAAAACCAGGTTTAACTAGTTTGGTAGCACTTTTTTGAAGAGATTACAAAGCGGATTCATCGGGCAATTCAGTTGGTATGGTGGAAACAAAATTGTCTGAGTGACAGCAATTGTTAACAGATGTTTATCAGACTGGGGGATGGTTTCGGCTAGAATTCCCCAGGGTCTGTATTTAAGACCCTTGCTTTTCCTGATATTAATGACTAGGCATTGGTGTGCAGGTCAGTTTCAAAGTTTGCAGATAATTTGGAACTTGAAATATTTTTAAACTGTGAAAAGGATGGATGTAGACAAATTGGTGGAGAGGTAGCAGATGAAGTTCAATGTGGGAATGTGTGAGGTGATACATTTTGGAAGGAAGACTATGAAGAGAACATTTAATGAAACGCACAACTGCAAAGGGTGTGCGGCAGCAGAGGGACCTTGGGCATGTATGTGCACTAAATGTTGCAGGACAGATTGAGAAAGCAGGAAAATTTAAGTATCCTAAACTTTTACAACAGGAGCATAGAATACAAGAGTATGGATATGTTGAACTTGTAAAAACAGTTCAGCCTCAGTTGGAATGTAGTCCAATTCTTGGCACTTTGGGAAGAATGAGAATGAATTGAAGAGTGTGTGGAAGAGTTTACAAAATTGATTCAGGACTGAGAAACTTCAGTAATGAAGGTAGTCCCAACTTCTCCAGTCTCTCTCTCTTGGAGGAGAGAAAGCTATGAGGAGAATTGATTGAAGTATTCAAAGCTTGTAGAGTTTGGAACAGAGTAAACTGGAAGAAAATGCTTGCACTCATGAAAAGATTGGGATTGAGCAGGCACAGATGTCAATTAATAAGTGAAAGAAGCAGAAGCTGTTATGAGGATAAGTTTTGCCATGGAATTGTGTAGTTCGGGTCTGGAATATACTGCTTGAAAGTGGTGGAAGTGGATTCAATTGAGACATTCAGTAGGGAATATGAAAGTTATTTGAAAAGGAACAGCATGCAGAGTTGCAGAAAGAAGATATAAGAATGGCACTAGTAAAATGTTTATTTGGACAGCTGCTTCCATCACAAATGACCAAATGCTGCCTCCTGCACTTTAACAGCAATGTAATTTTGTGGACAAAGGAATTATCCTTGATGAGATGAAAGTAATTGCCCTCAACATCAGGTCACATTTGACTGATTGTGATAAAGAAGCCATGGAGAAACTGAAGTCAATGGGAATGCGGGGAAAGTTGGCTAGTTGGAGTCATGCCAAGCGCAAAGAAAGATGGTTGTGGTTACTGGAGGTCAGACATCAGTCCATAGACATTGCAGAATTTCTTCAGGGTAGTGACCTAGGTCAAATCATCTTTAGCTGTTTTGTCGATGACCTTGCCTCCATCATAAGGTCAGACACAATTATGTTCACTGATAATTGCACAATATTCTGCATCATTTTGTGACTGCCCGGAAACTGATGCTATGACTTTCAGAGCAAAACCTAAGACCACAAGAAATAGGAACAGGAGTAGGCCTTCCAGCACCTCAAACCTGCAGTGCCACTTATTAGGGTCATGGCTGATCCCACATTTCTCATATCCACTTTCCTGTGTTTTCCCTATAATCCTTCATTTCTCCGACTGATTGAGAATCAGTCTATGTCCGCCTTAAGTATGCGCAAGGACACTGCCCCATAGCTTTCTGTGCCATGGGGTTCCAAGGACATTCAACCGTCAAAGATGAAATTCTCAGTCTTGAATTGGCACCCCTTAATTCTGAGACTATGCACTCTGGTCCTAGACACACTCATGAGGGGAAACCATCCTCTCGGCATTTACCCTGTTAAGCCCTTCCAGAAGCCAATATGTTTCAATGAGATCACCTCTCATTCTTAACTTCAGTGAGTAGAGTCCCAACCTAATTAGCTTTTGCTCAAAGACAATCTCTCCATATCAGTAATCATCCTAGTGAACCATCTCTGAACTTCCTCCAATGAAATGATATCTTCCCTTAAAGGAGACCAAAACTGCTTACAGTACTTCTAGATGTGGTCTCAGCAGCACCTTTTGAGTCACAGTAAGACTTGCCTACTCTTTATCCTTGAGCCCCTTTTGAAATAATTCCTGATTACCTGCTGCACCAGTGTACTAGCTTTGTGTTTCATGTACAAGTACACGAGCGGCACGGTGGCTCAGTGGTTAGCACTGCTGCCTCACAGCGCCAGGGACGTTTGGTTCCAGCCTTGGGAGACTGTCTGCATGGATTTCCTCTGGGTGCTCCAAAGATATGCAGGTTAGGTGGATTGGCTATGCAAAATTGCCCATAGTGTCTAGGATGGGTCTGAGTGGGATGCTCTTTGGATGGTCAATGTGGACTCAATGGGCTGAATGGCCTGCTTCCACACTGTAGGGATTCTATGAAATGCCTCCAAGTCCCTTTGTGTTAAATAATATTCTGTTCTTTTGCTTTCCTTTCCAAAATGAACAGCGTCACATTTTCCCACGTTATACTCGGTTTGCTAAATTTTTGCCCTGTCAATCTACCAATATCTCTATGTAAATTTGGCTCATTCTCCACCATCAACAGAGTGTCCACCATCTACGAGATGCACTGCATTAACTCAACTCCTTTAGTGATCTCTGTCATCTTGAATAATGAAGAACACCATGGATGGATAGAGTGGTGGCAATTGGTAGGTGAGAGGGTTAGGTTGCAATGCTATAAGTTGACAAGAGGCTTAGTGAGTACAGCAGTGAGTAAGGTGTGGGGTGACCAGTAAGGCAGTAGGGTGTTGTGATTTGGAGTTGTTCTTTTTGTACTGTTTGATCTGTAAAAATTTGGTGTTGGAAGCATCCTATGATGCCACAGGCCTTGCAACTGCATATGTAACATTCACACTGTGTGCAGTTGCGACAACAACAAATGCAGCCATTGTAAAAATACACACAGAAACTTAACTTCCGGGCTAGAATTGTGTAAAAAAAGAAATATTATTATTTTTTCACCAGGACAGCATCATATGCTCTGCTTAATCCAGACTTGCTCACTTATTCCAATTGACATAGAGGCAGGAAAGAATGAAATGAATGGTGGTAAATAGAGATAGCAAGAACTGCAGATGCTGGAGTCAGAGGCAACACAACATGGAGCTAAAGGAACACAGCAGGCCAGGCAGCGTTAGAGAAGCAGGAAAGTTGACGTTTTGGGTCAGGACCCTTTTTCAGGAATAGTTTTTACTGATTGGTAGTGGTAAAGATCAGTATTAGGTTTTCATGATCTGAGTTGGATATTGAAATACAGAATCAAATTTCAAAATTTATCGGTAATATCAAAGTTAGACTTGTTGCAAACAGCAAGGATAATTCCAAAAGATTGCACCCAGATATAGGCTAACAGAATGTGTTGACAAGTGGCAGATGGCATTTAATAAAATGTGGTGTGAGGTGTTAGACAACCAATATGGAGACGTTGTAAAGTTGTAATGAGCTGGATTTTGTAGGATGTTGTTTTCCCTCCCCCATGCCATTTTACAAGCCTCTTCACTCCCTAATATGTCAGTGGAGGACTATTGCAACTGTGATGAATTCAATATCCATGGACAGAGGGACCAGGGTGTAAAGTGGCTGAACATGTTGAGAAGTTTGTTTGAAGTGCATCAGTTCATGGGCTTTATCAATATAGAACTTGAGAAAAGGAGCAATAAGGCATGCTGAACTGTTTTAAAACCGAGTAGTATATAACTGGAGTATTACATCCAGTCATGCTCACTACAGAAAGAATGTATGTATTCTTGAGAGCATGTGGAAATTTACAGAAGTTTTTTGGACTTTCAATTCCTGTGTCTAAATCACTCATGAATGCTAAGCACAGTGGTCCTAGAACTATACTCACCTGCACATCTGCCAATGTGGTATACTGCATCCGCTGTACCCGGTGTGGCTTCCTCTACATCGGGGAAACCAAGCGGAGACTCGGGGACCGCTTTGCAGAACACCTACGCTCGGTTCGCAACAAACAACTGCACCTCCCAGTCGCGAACCATTTCAACTCCCCCTCCCATTCCTCAGACGACATGTCCATCCTGGGCCTCCTGCAGTGCCACAACGATGCCACCCGAAGGTTGCAGGAACAGCAACTCATATTCCGCTTGGGACCCTGCAGCCCAATGGTATCAATGTGGATTTCACAAGTTTCAAAATCTCCCCTCCCCCCACCGCATCCCAAAACCAGTCCAACTCATCCCGCCCCCTTGACCTGTCCGTCCTCCCTGGACTGACCTATCCCCTTCCTAACTCCCTACCTACACTCACCTTTCCTGGCCCCATCCCCGCCTCTTCGACCTGTTTGTTTCCTCTCCACCTATCCTCTCCTCTATCCCTCTTCTATCCGCCTCCCACTCTCTCCCTATTTATTTCAAAACCCCCTTCCCCTCCCCCTTTTCTGATGAAGGGTCTAGGCCCGAAACGTCAGCTTCTCTGCTCCTATGATGCTGCTTGGCCTGCTGTGTTCATCCAGCCCTGCACCTTGTTGTCTCTATACCCTGTGAAACCTCAGTTACCACCTACCTCCAATCTGAGTCATTAACCCCTACACTTTGCATCCTGTTTGATATTTTGTACTTGTTACCTGACTCCTTGCTATGATGAGTCATGTTGATACAGTTGAAGTCCTTCTGAAAATCTGCATATATAAGTTACAGTATGTTATCCATGTTTGCTCCTGCTGTATCCTCAAAAGATTCAAATATGGGTGATCAAACAAAGTTTTTTCTTTCAAAATATGTGCGGCTTATTCTTTGTATATATCTGATTTCTTCATATCTTAAAACTAAACATAAATCTCTTGATTTTGTAGTGGTTGTAATGAAGTCCATTCATTGACATTTAATTTTTAATACCATGCAACTCTTCCACTGCCCAAAGACAGGCAAAAACTAAGTTTGCAGCCTTCTACTCAGCCATATGTCGATATTTTTTCTTCCCTATGAAGTATTTAGCCTCCCTTTTTATCTATTGATTCAAAATTGGGTATTTTTTTCAGTACCAAGTTTGAATTTGGCATTATTAGTATTTACCTATTACAAATTTGCTAGTTATAATATTGATTTTAAAAACAATAACCAGATTAGATAGGACCTGGAGTGATTCAGTATTTATTTCCAATCTTAATTTTTTTTTAAAAAATCATTTAATTGTTACATGCATTACTACACACCATTGTCAACCAGAGAGATGGAGGCATTAATTCTTAATTAGGTAGTTTTGTATAGTCATCACCAATTAACAAATGGCTTACTGTTGGAGTGTTGATTGCTGAAGTGTACATTGATACAGCAAAATCCTGAGGTTCTTAAAACAACTGAATAGTTCAAGGCTATAGTGGTAAACTACCTTCTATTTCTGGCATATCTTTTCATCCAGTATGTTCATGCTTTATAATTTTGTTCTGGAAAGGTTCATCTGAATGTAACCAACGCACAATACTATGTGTCGAGTACAAGTACAAAATTGATGCAATTTTCAGTTTTTCCAGTGAGTTGACATGATATTTGATTCTTGTATTGACAGCAGTAAGTGACATGCCAATATTGACAAACTAACTCTTTATACCTTGATCTGTCTTTACCTTCCCACCACCCTATTCCCAATAAGCAGAAACCTGTACTGCAGTATGTGCAATCTAAAATGTAAATTGAAAGATTTCCACTTAATAGAAATAGTACCATCTGTAAAATGGCCCTTTTTCTGTGCATAATTACCTCCTTGTGTTCCATGAATGTTCAAAATTTTAAATTAAGAACAGAACACTGATAACTTAATTAAAAACAAAGTGGTGGATAAGTCAGGAGTAGCAATAGTGTTAATATTTCAAGTGCAAGATTATTAGTTTTCAGAACTCCAATATACTAGATAAACTGATATTCTTGGCGTGGTGCTGAGATTCAGCTACAAGTCTAAATGTTTTTTGTCATGTTTCTGTGACTGCTGCTGTAGTTTCTTTAGATTTTCGAATGCAATGGTAGCCCAGGCTGTGCTCCCTTACAGTTACCACTGACCTGCAGTACTTTTGATGAGGTGACAGAGTTGACGCAACATCTATACTTTGAATGCATACGGTAAAAGATCGGTCCAGTTGTTTTACACATTACTAAATACTTTTACTAATAATCACAAAATTTCATTTGTAACATGCAATTACACATGACTCCCCTGACATTCCCAGACAGTTTCATCATACGGACTACCTGTTTCCACTCTTTCCTGCAATCCTACCAAAAAATGTTGACAGTTGTCCCCAATATGTCCCCTTACTCAATGTATTAAAGGAACTTGAAATACTATGCATATATTAAATTTTCATAATACACCATGGAGAAATAAAAGACTGCTTATGTGATTCGCCCCTTACAGACGTCTGTCTGTAATTATATTGAAAAGGGTCTAAAATGAAGTTGAAGCAATTTTTGTTTTTGCATTTTTCAGTTAGTGTTTGAGTTTCAGAATTTCTGAATATTATAAGTTTGAAAATTTGGGCTTTTTTGTTCCAATGTGATTTTGAAAATAATCAAATAGTGATTTTTTTTTCAAAAACAAGACAAAAGTTTTAAGCAGTGCTCAATTTACAGTTTCCAACATGACTGGCACTTTATATGATCTTAGTGATATTCGGAATCACTTCTTTTCAAATTAATAGTGCTTAATCAGAAAGTGAAATATAGAATATGTAGAATAGAATATCCTTTATTGTCATGTGTACTTCATTGTAGAAGTACAGTGAAAAGCTTTTACAATGTCTGCCTCTTAGGGCCCCACTTGGATACAACTACCTAGGTACAAATCTTGGATACAAAAGAAGAATTAAAAAGTAGTTGCATTACTTTAGAGTTTAAAAAATAAGTTAGAAATAAGACATCGTTAATAAGCATTATATTGTAGCAGCTCAGCGCAGGGATTCTGCACATGGTCTGACCTTCTACTCCAGACCCCAGTCCAACAGCTGTCCCTGCTCTGCTCCAAGCCTCCAGTCTGCTCTGTAACAGTACTCAGCTGCTCCAAGATAAGTTCCAGGACTGTCTCCCCACACGCTGCTCCGGTGCTCACTCCCCCATGTGCTGCTCTGGGACTCACTGCTCCAAGATTCACCTCCAGGGCTAAGGGGAGGGGAAAAAGAAAAAAGACAGGCAGAGGAGCGCCGGCAGGAGCATCTTACTTTGCCACCATCTTGCTGCAAAATATCTTATCAGACTATAACATTTATTTAATGGTAACTCCGAAATACTTTGGCCAAACGTGATAATGGGTTTATGACAGATGTGAGCAGGTAGAGCATAGGAGGGTGGTGGCAATATGACTTCGCATTTAGGAAGGACTCAAGGGAAAAATTCTTCTTTGTGCATATAATAGACGCTATTTTTCAGTGAAACTGTTACCTTGTTACAAGAATTAATTGACAACGTGTAGTAACAAGTATGGGGTAAACAGTCCCAATTCATCCAATCTTGCCCCAGTGAAAGCTATCTATTCAGTCATTGTGTCTGGACAGATATGCAACCGTGTACAATGTTAAAACCAGCCAATACAGGTTATTCTTCATGGCTGTCAAATAGAGCCAAATGAAACACCGTTCATGTGGAATTTAAATGAGTTCACACAAGTTTATTAATGCAATCTAAGTGCTAGTGGTTTTTCTCCCCCATATATGACCATCAGACTATGTTGACTGTATACTCGAAAGTTGAAGTAAAAAGACCATGAAACATTTGGTCCTTTTAAAATTGAAAGTTTAAAACTTTTTTGATTTTACTCCCTTGCTGCCAAGAACAATCTGCATTTATGTAAATCTTTAATATGGTATAACATCCCAAGATGCTTTTAGAAAAGCATAATCAGACAGAAATAGACATCTAATCAAAGGAAACCTCAAGACAGATGATGAAAAATTTGGCTGAAGAACTGCATTTGATGGAGATATTTAACAACAGAAGGAAGTGTATATTGAGAAATTCCTGAGCTTAGACCCCACCAGCTGTCATTGACCTTTTGTATGATGCAAACTTGATGATCTATTCAAATGCCTCCAAAGAAGTGATGTTTCACTTCTAACCAATCTAACCAATACTGGAATGAAGTTACCAACAGGAAACACTTCTTGTGCACACTGGTTCTATTTTCAACAAAATGAAGACAAAGAACTGAATTAGTAATGAAAATTTGTTGCGGAAGAATTTTTCAAAATGTTTAAATTTTACAGTAAAGGCCTTGAATTTGTTTAGATTGGGGAATACTAGATTCTTGCCCCAAAATCTAAGTATGTACTGTATTTTATTACATACCAGATCTGCCTCATCGTCAGCGTCCTTCCATCTGTGGAAGATGATGGACATGCAGCTAAGCAAATCCACTGAATATGCTAGCTTTATATGGAGCATTTTTGCTACAGTCTGAAAAGATAAACTTACGAGTGGATTCTGCCATAAGTACTGCATGTGAAATGGTTATCAGCTGTCGTGGATTGTTGATTTGGAAACCCTGTGTCTGTTTCCAGGCTGTTAGTAGCCATTGTAGTTCATCATGTTGCCGCATACCAGCCCATATGTAATGGCGCCATGTTCCTCTGTCAGCTAGTTGCCTTCTAGGTTTGAAAATCTATGTTTTGGGACTCTTGTAACATGCAGGCAGTCTTGAAGAGGAGTCCTGGGCATCTTGTAGGTTATTGTGGTCTGGATACTGTACCATACAGAAACCGTCCTCCATCCTGCAGACCAGCTTGGAGAGAACTGTGACATTTGTGGCTTTTGACTTTGTGAGGTGTCCAGAAGTCACTTTTTAAAAAAAAAAAATCAGAAAGGAAACTTAATAGATTTCATTTCTTCTTTAAAAAGTTGGCCACGTTTCACAAAAAACAAGGCTGAGAACACCGGCCTCAAACCTGCATTTTGAACATGAGTTACCTTGATGTTGTTCCATGCACGCTTTTGTGAGTTGGCTGAAAGTGATTGCTGCTTTCTCAATGTATTAAGTTCTTAATCAAAAGACAAAATCCAAGCAAACAGATTTTGCTAACCACTTCCGGTGGGGTGTTATTCAATGTGATGTGGGGTGGGGGAAGATGAGTTTTGTCACATGACCATGGTTTATGATGCTTAAAGTCAGGGGGAATTAGTCACAGGCAGAGGAGAGATTGCCATCCTTTATACATGCAACTGTATTTTCAATCTGAATGCTACTCCCTTAGAAAGCAGGGAGAAGTGCTAGAAGAATTTGAAAGATGCTTAAATGTTTTGTGGAAGTCCAGCACAACTTAATACAGCACAACTTAAAGGATGGAACACACCCTCGAGCTAGATGATTCTGTAGGTGACAATATGACCATTTTGTTCATTGTTAACAACTGCTGTTACTACTTACTCCAGTTTAAATTGGGTTATCTACTTGTTATTCTTCCTTGAAGGCATTGTGATTGATCATTTGATACACATTTAGTCTTGATCATTACCTGAGAGATTACCACTAAAATTCATGCAGGGAAAATCTAAAGATTCTATTGTGTTTTTGAATTACTGTACTGTGGTAATTACTAAATAATTACCAATCACAATGCATCTTGATCACTGAAAATCTAGGGTCAATTTTTAGTCAAGTCATTGGTGTCAACTTTTACACTGTCAGCATTTAGACAACTATGTATGTTACATATTGTGTTAATTTATTATACTTGAGTCTATTTGCTGAAATTTCTTATGCTAGTTGAGTCCAATCACAGTGCACAGTTAGTACATTACCTCTACAAAATTTAACACCAATGGTTTTTTTCTAAATATTCTAACTTGGAACCTAGGAGGAGTACAAGCTTGTAGGTAATGTCAAGTTCATATTGTCAAAGTTAACATCGTTATTTACGCTGCAAATTAGACCCCTGAAGATCGGTATACAATGGTTAATACAATCGCTGTGGAACAGGATTTCCAAAACTTAGGTACACACTCCACTAGTTAAAATTAAAGCCTTTCATTTTTGTTCTCGATGCCTCTCCGATGATTTGTTTTGTTACAAAGCCGTAGAAAAAGGCTCTTCAGCCCATTGGTGTCTGTGGTAACCAACAAAAACCAAATTATACTTATCCTATTTACCTGCACTTGGTCTGTAGCCTATTATGCCCTAGCATTTTAAGTGCTCATCCAGAAGCTTCTAAAATGTTGTGATAGTGCCTGCCTGTACCTGCCCCTGAGCAGCACGTTCTATTTTTCTACCAGCCTCTGTGGAAAACATTGTTTGAGATCTCCTGTAAACCACTTGCTCCTCACCTTAATTTATGCCCTCTGGTCTTAGATATGTCTGCCATGAGGAAAAGATTCTCACCATCCACCCTATCTATGCCTCTTGTAGTTCTGTATATCTCAATCAGTTCCCCTGCTCAGCCTTCTTAGCTCCAGTGAAAACAAACCCAGCCCATCCAGCCTCTCCTCATAACTGAAACTTTCTATCCCAGAAAACTTTCTATCCCTGGTAAACCAAAAGCAGAAATTGCTGGAGAATCTTGGCAGGTCTGGCAGTGTCTGTGAAGTGAAAGCAGAATGAGCATTTTGGATCCAGTGACCCTTCAGAATTGATTATAGCTAGGAAGGGATATATATGCTGAAGATTGGGAGGAGGGGTGGGGGTTGGGGAGCTGGTGGGGATGAGATATGGGTGAGGGGAAGGAGTAAAGGAGAGGTGGATAGGAGCCCAGAGAGAGAGAGCGAATAGCAGTTGGGCAAATTAAAGGGACAGATAGTGGTGAGCCAAGCAGAAAGAAAAGCTGCTAATGGGGACTATTGTTGGGTGAAAATGGGTAATAAAGCAGCCTGTGTGATGACACGGCCTGGGGTGTGGTAGTGAGTAAAGGACATGGAAGACGGTGCTCAGGACCTAAAGTTGTAAACTCAGTGAGTCTTAAAGACTGTATGATTCCCAAGTAAAAAATGAGATGCTGTTCTTCCAGCTTGCACTGAGCCTCACTGGAACACTGCAGCAGCTTATTAGGCCTGCCAAAATACAACACTTCACACTTATCGGTTTTAAATTCCATCTGCGCAAACTTAGCCTTCTACTTTATCATCCAAGCCATCAATGTACGTAAATAGCAAGGGTCCCCGCACTGATCCCCATGGTACACAGCTGGTCACAGGCTTCCAATCACAAAAACAACCCTCCACCACCACCCTAGCCTCCTGTTTGTAAGCCAATTTTCGATTCATTTTGCCAACTTGCATTGGATCCCATAGACTTCTACCTCCTGGCCCAGACTTCTGTGGGACCTTGTCAAAGGCCTTACTGAGGTCCATGTAAACCACATTAACTGCTCTACCTTCATCAAAATATATGTTCACCCTTTCAAAAAACTTGACTAACTAGTCCGAAAGGATCTCCCTCCAACAAATCTGTGCTGACCATCCCTGATTAATCCTGTCCCTCAGGATTTTGCCAATAATTTCCCTACCACCGACTAACTGGTCTGTAATTACTTGGCTTATCCCTGCTGCCCTCCTTGAACAAAGGAACCACATTGACTATCTGGCAGTAATCTGGCACTTCACCCGTGGCCAGTGAAGTATTAAATATATCCAAGGTGCTTGCCTCCAATTGCAGCCTGGGATACATCCCATCGGGTCTTGGAGTTTTATGCACCTTTAGTGACCGTCAAAACATCTAATACCTGCTCCTTATTAATCTTAATGATCTTGTGAGCTGGGTTACAACTTCTATTCAGAATCTTCCTTCATGGGTTTCATTGTTGGCTTTAATAAGAAGAAACTTAAATGAAATTACTCAAATCCTTTTAATGGTTATCTTCCACTTTGACATTAGCAAACTGAGTAGACTGTTCCAATTGATCAGCGGTTCTTGAACAAAATGCTTTGTAGTTTTACGTTGTGGCAGACCTATCTCTGTGCCAATGAGTTTCCCAAAGCTGACACTGAGAAACCATTCACATGTGAAATATGATTACCAGAACTAACACACTTTCTGGGGGCCTTCCTGTTTGTCTGTGGTTTGTATCCAGTTGCAAGAGTTCCACACTAGTGTAATAAATACATCATGTAAAATTGACACAATGTATGAAGTATTCAATATAAATTTTGAATTGTGTATCAGAGGACTAATTCACTGATCAGGTCTTTCAGGTTATGGCTATTGATAAATGAAAATCAAAAGACGTTTCCTTTGAAGCATTCACCAGTGATTAAGAGGCTAAATTCCAGTTTCAGATGGCCTATGATGTTGCAGATACTATGTCTCAACCATAACCTTCAAACTTGGAATGAAAGGTTTCCGTATGATGTTCAAATCAATCTTTGAGTGGTAAGATCATAACCCTTTCAGTCTCTTAAACACCTTTTGCTCCATGTGTCCCCCCCTTCATGTCCCAATATAGGAGCTTGCTGCAGCCACATTAGTAACACTTCTGGTTTTCAACTGGCAACAAGAAAAATGGTTTTCGAGACAACAAGGTGCAGAGCTGGATGAACACAGCAGGCCAAGCAGTATCATAGGAGCAGAAAGGCTGACGTTTCGGGCCTAGACCCTTCATCACCAACGTCAGCCTTTCTGTTCCTATGATGCTGCTTGGCCTGCTGTGTTCATCCAGCTCTGTTGTCTCAGATTCTGCAGCATCTGCAGTTCCTACTATCTGTGATTCAAAATGGTTTTCGTGTCTGGTTTTAGGTAGTTAAAACCTTTATAAAACTTATGGGAATAACTAATAATGTTATAAAGCTGAGATCAACGCACCCCCCATAACTAAAGCCAAAACACCCAGACAGGCTCGCCTCGCTCTATAATCTGTTAAAAGAAGTGTGAAATGTGGTAATAATCTGCCTCTCACCTGTTTTAAAGAAATAGTTCAATGAAATGAACTCCTTTCACTTCCTCTACAATCAACAAGTAACAATTTATTTATCCAACTGTAACAATGAACAAATTAACCAAACCATTAACAAATAAGACAATTCCCCCTTAACTCCTAACTATTCCTGAATAAGACAAAATTCTAATGGTATGCTGTTCTCGTAAATGCACATCCCACTTATAAAAGCCAAATAATAAAAAAAAAAATTAAAACTTAGTCTCTTGAAATTACAGCTAGGATATGTCGTCTGGAATGTTTTGTGCCTTCTCTGCTGATCGCCAGTCAGGAACACCTTTTTCCGTTGAATCCTTGTGCTAGGAATATTAGCTAAGAGTGCTGCTGTACCTTTTAGTTAGGTGATGGTTACTCTGAGCTCAGAATTCTGAGAGCCACTGATTTTTCTCTTCAGAGCTGATGGTTGTTAACTCTATCAGATGGCAGTTGCTCTCACATTGATTTTCAAATGTCCTTTTATACCCTTGCTGATGTATCAGTTTATTACAGTAGAGTTGGCCCTATGTTGTCAAAACCATCAGGTTTAAATTTAGTTGGTTTTTAATTTCTAAGTGCCTGATTCAAATTAATTGGCTGATATTCAAACTGGTTGCCTTGCTAACAAAACAAAACTACTGCCTGTATTGTTAACCATATAGCCTTTGATACAAATGTTTCAATTTCATGAGCTCTCTGTGCAACTGCGACCCACAAGCTGCCCACAGACCTTTTTTTTGAAACTCTAGGCACAGAAAAAAAAGCACATCTTTTAAAGGGACCATGCATTCTTTTTCTCTCCACGCGCCGCACCCCCCCAACTCCCATCATTTTACAAACACCAAATTCTAATGTCCTGCTTTCCAATCCACACATTCTCTACCCAACTTTGCCACAATAAAAATCATGGGAATAATTTATAAAAGTTATTCCCACCTCCAAAGCGAAAGTTGGGAATCCAGGGGAAAGTGCGCACACAATTTTGAAAAATGTATATAAAATCTTGAAAGACTAAAATAAAAGTAAGAAGGCTCCACATGACAAGTTGAGACTAACAATAATGATCTTTCATGTCAAATTGTTGACATCTATTTTTATTCAGTGCAAATGCAATAAAAGAACTACTGTTTGAGAAACATTTTTCTTGGCGTTTGAAATGCACAACATGAGTTGATATTTTCAAAGTTATTACACCATTAGAGACGCTTTTCTTTTGGGTCTGTCAGCAATCTCAATTAGCGTACTGTTGGCAGCATTTTCTCATAACATATGTTGGATTATTTGGCAAGCATCATGTATTTCAGTATTTTTGGATACTTAAGAATTGAGTTGGCTTTCTTCATAGCTCTTTGTTGTTCTCAAATGTACACTTTGTCTATTTGTGTTTCACTAATGCTTTTTAGGCAAGATAACTGCCATTATTACCCGGTCTAGCCAACACGTGATTCCAGATTCACAGTAATGGTTGACTCTTAACTAACTGTCTTCTTGGCAATTAAGGATGGGCAATAAACGAATAAAAATAAGCATGACGTGCACTTTTTCATCATTACGGAATTAGTTATTTTTAAGTGCAGCACTTAATCACCTTCAACCAAAGCAAGTTAGACTGTCCCTTGGCTTGTCAAAGTAGTTAGTAAAACCTCTTAACCTGATACGTGCGAGTGATGCTACAAGAGCCTAGTTCCTCATTTGCTAAAGGTCTGTATTGTTATGCTTAAACTTTCTTTAAATTTCTATAAATGAAAGAACTAAAACTTGCATTTGATTCTTAACCATGCCCTTCCTGTTGACTCCACTCTATATTCCTCCTCCTGATGACCAGATGGATTTTGCCTCTTGTACAGAAGGCTATATTCTATTGCCAAGAGAAGGGTCCCGATCCAAAACGTCAACTTACCTGCTCCTCTGATGCTGCCTGGCCTGCTGTTCTTCCAGCTCCATACTGTACTATCTACAATGGCATGGTCATTTTAAGGTTGTGCTGCCACAGATGTCTGATTTAAGTAATGCAGTTGACGATTTGAGTAGACCATTGATATTTTTGGAAATATTTTGATACATTTTCAATTTACCTCTTTAAAAACTCAATCCCCTATCTCTGTTAGAATCATAGAATCCCTACAGTGTAGAAGCAGGTCATTCTGCCCATTGAGTCCATACTGACTCTGTTAACAGCATTCCACCAAGGACCCCCACCCCAAAAAAAAGCTATCCTGGAAGTCCTGCATTTCCCATCTCTAATCCACCTGGCCAGTACATCCCTGATCATGATGAACAAACTACAATGGCCACTACACCTAGCCTGCACTCTTTGGACTGTGGGAGGAAACCAGAGCGCCTAGAGGAAACCTACGCAAACACAGGGAGAATGTGCAAACTCCACACAGACAGTTACCTGACTGTAGAATCGAGCCTGGGTTGCTGGCTCTGTGAGCATTTATTGCCTATCCTGATGTTGTATGGCAATATGGTTTAGCTAGTAGCCCTCCTGTATGTTGCTTAAGTGGCTATCAAGATCACTCAATAGCAATTATGAGCATTTCTGTGACTCATGTCTAGAAACATTGTGATGAATTGGAATGCAGCCTGATCTTGTTTATTTCTGGCCATTGCTGCTTCATTTATTTGTTCTATTTGCAAATTGGATGCATCATTTTTGACAATACAAAATGGCTGTACATTAACATATTTCATTGGCTGTAAAATGCATCCTGAGGTTCCAAGGGCACTGTGCAAATAAAGTTTGTTCTTTTTTGGCTGAAGTTGAGTTTTGTTAATAAAATAAAAATCATGCAGCATGTTTTTCTTTGATCTCTTGGGCGGAACTTGGTGTATGCTATATTCTTCAAAGTTACTAAGTAACAGCAATAATCTTTGTGGCCTCCAACATAATGGTCATCCCTAAAGTCTATCACTGGAGCATTCAAAAACAAAATTTGACACTGAACCACATAAAGAAATAAGGTCAGTTGACCAATGACCTTAAAGAAGTGAATTTTGAGGAGCTCCGTAAAGAGTGAGGTGAAGAGGTGTAAGAAGGGAATTCTAATGGATCTAAGGGAACTGACTGTGTGGCCACTAATGGTGGAGTGATTAAACTCTCACTGTGCTAAGACTATAATTAGGGGAGTGCACATGTATCAGAGGATTCTTCGCTTGGAGGAGATTATAGAAGAGGGAGGAGCAAGATCTTTGAAGGATGCAAGGCAAGGATGAGATATTTAAATTCAAGATGTTGTTTGACCAGGAGGCCAGTGAGCAATTTAGCAGCATTGAAGATGTTGATGTGGCTGGTGATGATAGAGCTAGGAATAATAGTACACATCCAATTCCGTTCGAATTCAGTGTATACAGGTACATACAAATGTTTTAATTATAACACAAATACGATTTTTTTAAAAAATCTCATTTGCCAACAGCTAAACTTAGGACTCCCTGTTTTAATTTGCATTTGTGTTGTTGAATCTATGCTAGATGTTGTACAATGCGTCATCTTAGTTTTTTCCATATGAAGATGGATATTCTATTAATGAGTCTTTTCTGCAGCTTCTCTAATGAATATTGCGGCAGATTTTTCACTGGCCAGATAGTTGTTATTCCAGTTTAGATTGGAATTTACACATGGGAGCCCCATGGAATCCCACTTGTAGCACACTCTGGAGAATTGTCTGGGAAGTTTAATTTTCTACTGGGCAATTCCTGTATGCCTCGAACCCTCTGAAAGTCTTTGTAAAAATTGGAGACTTCAGATGGTTCAGATAAAATTAGGTAAAATAGTTATTCAGAAAATGTCAAACTAGTAAGTGCATAATCTAACTCCTGAGTAACTATTAAGCAAACTCCCTTGTTGCCTCACTTACAATTCCAAGATGATGACACCACACCTCCAGGCCCCCTGCTACAAATATTGAGCAATAGACCAAACAGATCTAAGGTAAAAAGCTATGTACAACAGACTAATGAGGATGAGGTTTGTTGGTGAGCCAGGATATTATTTAGTTTGTTGAGACGTGTATGCATGGGGAAACATTGGGTGATTGACAGCTTTTTTTCTTGGATCTATTTTGTCAATTGCTCATGTTAACTTATACAAGAGACAAAGGTATCAAGTGCATATAGTTTCTGCTATTGATTCCTTAAAGGTCTGGTAGGTTGCTACTTTTATCAGGTGTATTAACAGCAGATTTGTAAAGAACATACCCCACTTAGAGATCCAATGAACCTCATAATGTTGTGTATATTGGGTGAATGGATATAGAAGTGTGATGCAATGTACAAGTGCTATTGGTGGGTAGAGGGGAATGTGTTGGTATGGAGGGAGTGCTGAGGCGATGGAAGCATGGATGGGCATGTAGTATGGGATAGAATTGGTAAGGACTATCGGGTCTTGCATTGAATTAAGCCATCTTTAGACTCAGTCCAAGTGGCTATCTTCTACTGTTTCCAGGAAAAGTGGGCCTGACTCAATCACTCACCCATCTCCTCTCCCAGTTGAAAACCCCACTTTCTCAGATTCCTCTTCTGAGGCAGCTATGCTAACTTGGAAAATTTCCCAACTTCCATTGCCAATCTCTAACAGGTAAATCCAGTCCAATGTCTCCACAAAACATACATTTTACCTTTTCTATTCCTAGTGCTTTAGTTGTATACCAAAAAAAATGGCTGCAGTCACCATCTTATCACTCAGGTGTATCTTTTAGGTATCCTTTATATAATTAAAATATCATCAATGAGCATTGGAACTAAAACTAATGCTCAACTGGAGGCATGTAGATAACATGAAGTAGTAGGAAATTGAATGACATGTTGTTTTTGATTCCTAATCATATGTCAAGTTGTATGTTAAATCATCTTTGACCCTGGAACATCTGGCTGAACCACAATTGAAAGCTTTGTCTTGCTACATGCCACATATTGACAATGAAGTAGTCTTTAGTATTTTCAGGTCTAAACTATACATTTAAATGCAACTTCCTTGTTTACACGAGCCAGTTATAGAATTTAGTGCCTGATACAGTCGTCATCATACAGCATGAAAATAGACCCTTTGGTCCAACTCATCTGACCTGACCAGACATCCCAATCTGACCAAGTCCCATTTGCCAGCATTTGGCCTATAACCCCTTGAACTTTCCTTATCCATATACCCATTCAGATGCCTTTTAAGTTGGTAATTGTACTATTTCTCTACCAAATCCTCTGACAGCTTGTTCCATAAAGCACCACCCCTTGTGTTAAAAAGCTACCCGTTAGGTCCTTTTTTAAATCTTGCCTGTCTCACCTTAAACCCATGCACTCTAGTTTTGGACTCCCACTCACGGGGGAAAGAAACCTTGGCTATTCAGTATAAACCTCTACAAGATCACCCATTCAGCTTCTGACACTCCAGAGGTAAATAGCTGCAGCCTATTCATGCTCTCTCGAGCTCAAGCCTTTCAGTCCCGACAATGTCCTTGTAAATCTTTTCTGCACCCTCTATATTTTAAGAACGTCCTTATAGAAGAGCGACCGGAATTGTACGCTGTATTCATTCTAAAAGTGTCCTCACCAATGTTCCATGCAGCCGCAATATGACATCTGAACTACTATACTTAATGTTCTGATCAATGAAGGCAAGTGTGCCAAATGTTGCCTTCGCACCCTGTCCCACTGCGACTCCATTTTTAAGGAACAATGCACCTGCACATCTAGGTCTCTTTGTTTGGCGCCGTTCCCCAGGGTCTTAACATTAGCTGTGTAAGTCTTGTTCTTGTTTGCCTTATCAAAAGGCAACACCTACCATTTATCTAGATTAAACTCCATCTGCCACTCCTCAGCCCATTTGGCCCATCTGATGAAGGTCCAGTTGTACTCTGAAGTAAGCTTCTTTCACTGTTGGCTACACTATCTATTTTGATACCATCTGCAAACAGCGGACCTAGCACTGATCCTTGTGGCACACCATTGTCGCAGGCCTTCTGTTGAAAAAGCAACCCTCCGCCACCACCCTCTGTCTCCTACCTTCTAGGCAATTTTGTATCCAATTGACTAGCTCCATGTCCCCACCACCCCCCACCCCCAACTCCTGATCCCATGTGATCTCCCGTTACTAACCAGTCTACAAGTGGAATCTTGTCAACTGCTTTGCTGAAGTCTATATAGACAACATTTACCACTCTGCTTTCATCAATCTTCTTTGTCACCTCTTCAAAAAAAAACTCACTCAAATTAGTGAGACATGGTTTCCCATGCACAAAGCCATGTTGACTATATCTAATCAGCCCTTGGCTTTCCAAATGCATGTAAATCCTGTCCTTCAGAATCCCCTCCAATAACTTACCCATGACTGACATAAGGCTCACCAGTCTGTAGTTCCCTGGATTTTCCTTACAGCTTTTCTTAAATAATTGCACCATGTTATCCAACTTCCGGTTGACTCCTCTTCTGGCACCTCATTGTTAGATGTTGATGAAGGTACCTCAGCAAGGGGCCAAGCAGTCTCTTCCTTCACTTCCCACAAAGTTGTAGGAAACACTTCTTCTGTAATATGAACTATTTTTCAAGACATCACTATCTATTTCCCTATGTTCTATAGCTTCCATGTTCTCCACAGCATATACTGATGTGAAATATTTGTTTAGTATCTCACCCATCTGTGATTCCACGCATAGATGCCCATGTTGATATTTAAAGGCTCCTATTCTCTTCCTAGTTATTCTTTTTTGCTTTTAATGTATTTACAGAATCTTTTTGGATTGTCCTAACTCTATTTGCCAAAGCTATCTCATGTCCCCTTTGGCCCTCCTGATTTCCCTCTTAAGTATATTCCTACTGCCCTTGTACTCTTCTAGGTAGTTAATTGATCCCTGCCATCTCTACCTGACACATGCCTCCTATTTCTTACCAGAGCCTCAATTTCTCTAGTGATCCAGCATTCCCTACACCTACCAGCCTTGCCCTTCACACTAGCAAGAACACACGATCTCTGAACTCTTGTTATCTCATTTTTAAAGGTTCTCTCTTCCCAACCATCATTTTTGATCTGTGAATAGCCTCTACCAATCAACTTTTGAAAATTCCTGTCTAATACCATCAAAATTGGCCTTACTCCAATTTAGAGCTTGAACTCTTTGATCAGTTCTGTCCTTTTCCATGACTATTTTAAAACTAATAGAATTATGATCACTTGTCCCAGAGTGTTCTCTTACTGTTGCCTCAATCACTTGCCCTGTTTTACTTCTCAATAGAAAGTCAAGAATTGCTCCTTTTCTGGTAGGTATCCATTGTAAGAATTCAACACAAACAATTTAGCTATCAAATGTTCAGAATTTTCTATTTTTGGTATTATTCAAAGTGTCTTTTTCTTAGCGAAACTGGGAAAACAGTTGAATGCAAACTTAAAAATGACATGTTTAATATTTAATTCTTGAAGACCTGTGTAATGGTACAGTTAGTACCACTACAGATTTTGAAAGGTTTGGATAATTTATGGATGGTAATAGATATGTGGAGCTGATCATAAGACAGTAATTTATTAACTAAAGTCTTTATTAACTTGAGAATAAGCCATCAGCATTTTATAATTGAAATTTCAAATCCTACGTTAGATGAAAAGCTTGAGTGAGTAAATCATTTCAGTGCTCGATTTTTGCAGCTTTAACCTAGAATTTAATTTGAATTTTTATTAAGGGCTATATTTTGCCCGAGGGAGGTCGCTATGCTTAAGTTACAACTCTTCTTCTCTTCTTTCCCACCACCACCACTGCCTCCCTCCCCCCACCCCACCCAGTTCACTGGGGGCAATGCCAGTGTAATTCACTGGGATAATCTGCAATTGTTTACACTGACGTTCTAAACTTGGTCTGCACTTATAAGTTGAAAAATTGTAGCTACGGTAATTCTGCAAGTGAAGTACATTTACCTGAGCACTTTATTTGCACAACATGAGTAATTTGCAATAAATCAGATTTTTCAATTTACTTCGACAATATTAAATGTTCAGCATGTTTTTCTGAATCTTGGCTGAAGGTAATAGCATTGTCACTTATTGAAAATGGGACGAAAATTAATTTCTGGTTAACTGACATTAACTTTATTTCAGCATGAGCAAGAAGGATCTTTGAACATCCACTTTCCAGCACCAGAGGGTGCAATCTGGGACAGCTCTCCAGAGTCTAGTGTTCGTGTCTGCTTCCCTGACAACCAAGCAGTGAGCATGGCTATTAAATCAGACCATACGGTGGGAGATATACTGCTCATGGCATGCAAGGTATTTTTATTAAATTGAGAGAAAATAATTTTAAGAAAAAGCTAGGATTATAAAATCTGGTTTTTAAAACCATGGCTGGATAGGTAAGTGTATCATGCTGGGTCAAGTGGAGATGGGATAGTGTAGTCAGGTCTGGCTGGATCGCGGGTGCTTAGTTATAAAGTTATAGAGCTGTACAGCATGGAAACAGACGCTTCGGCCCAACTTGTCCATGCTGACTAGATATCCTCAATTAATCAAGTTCCATTTGTCAGCATTTGGCCCGTATCCCTCTAAATTCTTCCTTTCATATGCTCATCCAGATGCCTTTTAAATGTTGTAATTGTGCCAACGTCCACCATTTCCTCTGGCAGCTTGTTCCATACACACACCACCTTCTGTTTGTGGGGTGGAAATGTTGCCCATTATATCACTCTTTTTAAATCTTTTCCCTCTCACCTTTAAACCTATGCCTGCTACTTTTGGAGTCCCCTACCCTGGGGAAAAGTCCTTGATTATCCACCCTATCCATGCCTCTCATGATTTTATAATATAAGGTCACCCCTCAGCATCTGACACTCCACGGAAAATAGCCCAGCCTATTCAGCCTCCCCATAGCTCAAAGCCTCCAACCCTGGTAACATCCTTGTGAATCTTTTCTGAACTCTTTCAAACTGCAGATGCTGGAGAATCTGAGATAACAAGGTGTAGAG
>NC_063340.1:34569269-34587704 GCF_021869965.1 Rhincodon typus | reverse complement strand
CTCTAAGTCCTGCCCTGATTTCCTTACCAAGATGTACCACCTCATATATATCCAGATTAATCTCCATCTGCCACTCCTCAGCCCATTTGGCTCCTCTGAGGTAACCACCTATGCTGAGCGCGACAAAGCCATGCTGATTATCCATAATCAGTCCTTTGCTTTCCAAATGCATGTAAATCCTGTCCTTCAGAATCCTCTCCAACATCTTGCCCACTACTGATGTCAGGCTCCCCAGCCTTAATATTCCTGGTTTTTCCTTACCACCTCTTCTTAAATAATGGCACTATGTTAGCCAACCTCTAGTGTTCCAGTCACCCATGGCTATCGTTGATACAAATATCTCAGCAAGGGGCCCAGCAGTTACTTCCCTAGGTTCCCTCAAGGTTCTAAGGTTCACATGATCCAGTTCCAGGGATTTATCTGCCTTTATGTGTTTTAAGATGTCTAGGCACTGCCTCCTCTGTAATATGGACACTTTTCAACCGATCACTATTTATTTCCCCAAGTTGTCTAGCTGCCATATCCTTCTCTACAGTAAATACTGATGCAAAATACTTGTTGGTATGTCACCCATCTCCTGCAGTTCCACACATAAGCGCTCTTGATGATTTTTTTTTAAGGGGCTCTATTCTCTCCCTGGTTACTCTTTTTTGTCCTTAACGTATTTGTAGAAACCCTATGGGTTTTCCTTAATCCTATCTCCCAAGGCTATCTCATGGTTCCATTTTTGCCCTCCTGATTTCCTGCCCTTTTTCTCTTCTAGGGGTTCACTCGATCCCTGCTCTCTATGCCTGACATGTGCTTCCTTCTTTTTCTTGACCAGAACCCCTCTTTCTCTCGTCATCTAGCATTCCCTACACCTCCCAGCATTGCCCTTCACCCTAACAGGATAATACTGTCTCTGGACTCTCGTTATGTCAATTTTGAAGGCTTCCCACTTTTTCCAGCTGTCCCTTTACATGTGATTATCTGCTGTCAATCAACTTTTGAAAGTTCTTGCCTAATACTGTCAATTTAAACTTTAACTTTTAAATCCAGTCTATCCTCTTTCATCGCTATTTTAAATCTAACAGAATAACAGTCACTGGTCCCAAAGTGCTCCCCCGCCGAAACTTCAGTCACTTGCCCTGCCTTATTTCCCAAGCTAAGGTCACGTTTTGCTCCTTCTCTGGTAGGTACGTCTACGTAATGAATAAGAAAATTTTCATGTACACACTTAACAGATTGCTCTCCATCTGATCCCTTAACACTATGGCAGTCCCAGTGTACGTTAAGAAAGTTAAAATCCATTACCATTACCACCCTGTTATTCAATCAGATAACACAGATCTCCTTAATAAATGTGCTTCTCAATTTCCTGCTGACTTTTGGGGAATCTATAGTACAATCCCAATAAGGTGATTATCCCTTTCTTTTTTTCTCTGGTCCACCCAAATAACTTCACTGGATGTGCTCACTGGAATATCCTCCTTTTTTAAGTAGCCCTAATGTAATCCCTAATCAAAAATGCCTCTTCCCCCACCCCCATTCTTATGGCATCTATACCTGGAACGTATAGCTGCCAGTCCTGTCCACTCCTGAGCCACATCTGTAATACCTATGTTATCCTGGTCCCATGTTTCCAACCATACCCTGAGTTCATCTCCCTTGCCCGTCAGGCCTCTTGCATTGGAATAAATGCTGTTTACTTATTTCCTGGATAACTATTAAGGTAAGTAATGCAGATCTGCTCAAAGTTCCCAACTCTAACTCGGAGTTGAAGCTATTTACATAATGTCCCAAAGAGCAAAGAAATTGTATATCAGAGGTGTATGTGTCTGGGGCAACTCCCATATAGTTTTAAAAATATATACCTCTGTTTCTTATGTTGGTGCACATAATTAGTTTCCTGGCAAATTTAAAGGACCCTTTAAACTTCCAAAAATTTTCTTATTAGTGTCCTTTCACCCTTTTTTAAAAAAATGCTCTTAGACTTTGAGTTTTCCCCAAAGTTACAAAGCAACACAATTTGTGATTATTGTCAAAGATTTGGGAGCATGTGCTTAATTTGGAACCCGACTGTATTGTAATATTTTCTTTAAACTCTCTTTAAACTCTCTTTAAACTCATTGTTTTTCAGTGATTTTCTGTTTATACTGGATATAATTTGTGTTTTGATGTCAGTGTAATTATTGATGCACTGATATGAACTCTTGGCTGTGTCCTCCTGTGTCTCGCTCTCTGAAAGGGCATTTTTTTGCATTACACTTGCTTTGTATGCACATCACTTTCAATCTATGCCCTCTTAGTCTTCCTATCATGAGCTGCAATAACTTTGATCAATTCTAACTAGCTCACTCATGATTTTGAAAATCCCTGTCAAATTTTCTCTTATCCTTCCTCTCTCCAAGGAGAACAGTTGCAACATCTTCAATATACCCTCAACTGAACCTTTCTGGTGCCCTTCTTGTAAATCTCTTCTGCACTCTCTCCAATGCATTCATTTCTTGCCTATCATGTAGCAGCCACAGTTGAGCATTATATCCCAACTGAGATCTAGCAAGTTTTTTATACAAGTTCAACATCATATCTCTTACTCTTGTATTCTGTGCAGCTATTAACGAAGCTGATGACACTGTATGCTTTATTAACTACTCTCTCCACCTGTCCTGTCACCTTCAGTGATCTGTGCATATATACACCCAGGTACCCCTGCTCTTGAACCCCTTTTAGAATTGAAACTCTCAACTTATATTGTAATTCAATGTTCTTCCCACCAAAGCCTATCACTTCCTATTTCTCTGTCACATATCCGCCCATTCTGCCATCATCTCAATGTCCTTCTGGAGTGCCACACTGTTCTCCTCACAATTTACAATTTTTAAGCTTTGCATAATCTGCACAATTTGAAATTGTCCCATCCACACCAGGATCCAGATCATTAAACCAGGAAAAGCAAGATCCCCAAATACTGATTTCCACCCCCCCCCCCCGCCAAGAAACGCCGTAAGACCAGAAGAAACAGGAACAATAGACCACTCGAGCCAGCTGTTCCATTTAATAGGATCATAACTGATCCAACATTTTTCTTGCCCACTTTCCTGCTCTTCCCCTTAACCCTTGATTTCCCCCTACTGATCAAAAGTCTGTCTATTTCATCCTTAAATATATGCAATTACTCTGTCCCATAGCTCTGTGATTCCAAAGAGACACAACTGAGGGAAGAAATTCCTCTCCATCTCAGTCTTAAATTGGTGACCCTTGATTTTGAGACTGTCTTCTGGTCCTAGACCCTCCATGAGGGGCAACATCCTCTCAGCATTTACCCTGTTAAGCCCCTTAAAAATCCTATGTGTTTCAATGAGATCATCTCTCATTCTTATAAACTCTATTAGTAGAGTCCTGATGTAATAAGCCTTTGCTCTTAAGACAGTCTGTCCAAACCAGGGGTCATCCTTGTGAACTTCTCTGAACTGCCTCCAATGAAATGATACTTCCCCTTAAATAAGGGGACCATAACTGCTTACAGTACTCCAGATGTGGTCTCACCAGCAACTTGAACAATTGCATTAAGAATTCCGTACTCTTTATACACCAATCCCCTTGAAATAAGGCAAACATTCCATTTGCCTCCCTAATTACCTCTTGCACCTGTGTGCTAACTTTCTGTGCTTCATGCAGAAGTATCCTCGAGTCCTTCTGTTGCAGCTTTCTGCAGTGTTTCTCCATTTAGATAATATTCTGTTCTTTTGTTTTCCTTTCCAAAATGAACGACTTTGCATTTTCCCATATTATACTTCATTTGCCAACTTCTTGCCATCTCACTGAACCTATCAATATCTCTCTGTAACCTGTCTGTATCCCTCTCATTGCCTGCTTTTCTGCCGATTTCAGTCATCTGCAAATTTAGCTACAGGACAATCACTTACTTTCTCTAAGTCATTAATACATACAGTAAACAGTTGCTTTCCCAGCACTGATCCCTGTGGTACCCAGTGGTCACAGGTCACCAACCTACAAAAGAACCCTTTATCCCCACTCGCTGTTTCCTGCCCATGAACCAATTCTCTCTCCCTGCCAAAAAACTACCTCAACCACCGTGGACTCTTATGGCTTAACCCTTTGTGAGATATTTTGTTGAATGCTTTTGGAAGTCCAAATACGACACATCTGTTGGTTCCCCTCAATCCAATCCGGTTAAGACTTCCTCAAAAATCGCTAATATTTAAGCAAGACACAACTGCCCTTTCATGAAGCCATGCTGACTCTGCTTGCTTAGAATAGAATATGATTTTCCAAATACTCTGCTATTACTTTAGTAATTGATACTAATCAATTTCCAACAACAGATGTTAGGCTAATTGAATTTTTGCCCCTCTTCATTTTTGAATAGGGGTGTCACACTGGTAGCTTTCCAATCCTCTGGCACTTCTCCAGAATCCAAAGATTTTGGGCGGTTGCAAATGATATATCCACTATCTTCGTAGCTACCTCTTTTATGATTCTAGGATGCGTGCCATCAGGGCCAAGGGACGTATCTGTGTTTTGCCCTGTTAGTTTGTCTACACGATTTCTTTGGTGATGGTACTTAATCCCTCCCCTGTATTCTTTAGTAATAATGGAATGATAAAAGTATCTTCCATAAAGAGACTTTTATACAAAATATCTGTTTAACTCCTCTGCCATTTCCTTGTTCCCCAAAGCCGTCTCCTAAGTTCATTTTCTAAGAGGCCTATGTTCCTTTGACCTCTCCCTCCCTTTTTATATATTTAAAAACTGACAACAGTTTGCCCTCGTAGTTTATTTTCTCTGACATCATTATCTTTTTAGTCCACTTTTGCTGGGTTCTGAATTTATCCCATGGGATGATCATTATAAACTTTTCTACAAGCTGAGAAAAGAATCCATTCACCATTGCACTCTATTACCAACACTCAGCCAATTTTGTTTCTATGTTGCTATGGGCCCTCTTATACCAAGACACATAATGTTCCTCATAAGTCTATTGTGCGGTATTATATCAAATGCCTTCTGGAAATCTATACCTACCCAAAAGCATTGCTGTCATTTTGAGTTTTTCTGTTACCTCTTCAAAAAACCTCCAAGTTAGTTAAAGAGTTTCCAGTTTAGAAATCCATGTTGACTCTTTGTTATCAACCCCTTTTTCCATGTAGCTACTAATTGTATCCTGAACAATTATTTCCAGAAGTTTTCCCACTTCTGAAGTTAAACTGCTCCTTGGGTAGAAAAACCTGGTTTTTCAAATGTGGCCCATCACCATTATTCCGACACTGGGTACTCATCCTGTTCTGTTCCTGCCCTACTTCCACGTAAAACGTGACCTGCTGATTCCAAACCTCGCCTCAATCTGTGCAGCTGCTTGCATAGCTTTCTCATAAACTGTTAAACACACTTTTTTGCAGGTCTTACTTCCTTGCCAACAATCACAATGTCTTCTAGCAATCTCTTCACCTTTCTTGCTATTAACTTTATGGAGTTAACCTAGTTGTGCTACTAGTAGTTGCCTTGAGTCTCATTAGGATATTAACCAATGGATCAGCCTACTCTCATTGCACCAGCTAATGCCATTCAAGAGACACTCTTATATGTCCAATTCATTGGGAGCCATGGCTGAGCTCTGAATGCTAGGGGATGTGACACTTGTTTTATTCCTAGCAACTTTGAAACTTCCTTATCATTCATCCTGTAAAATGTGTTGGCTGATCTAAATCTATCTGCAATCATACACCCCCTCGACATTGTTTTCTATTTTAGGCATTGCTTACCTCATTGTTACAGTTATGTAAATCTTTTTCCTCTCATGGCCACACTTTCATACAGACTGATTCTTCCCTGTACTTGGTCACCATTTCTTCTGAACTTCGCCAATTTCCATTTCCTCATCAGTAGCAAGGCAGACTGAAACCAATGTCTAACATTTTGTTTTCGACTGTTTTATTTTGGCATTTGCTCACATGCACAGTTGTAAATACATTGTATTAATGATAACTGTCCCTTTCTATCCTCTTTCTTTTGGCCTTCTCTGCCACTTTTTTTTCCTTTCCTCAGGGTGTTTCCCCTCTAGGTTCCATTTATCTTTGTGTTTTGGTCTTTTTCTGGTGCTCCACAATGAACCTCATTATGGAACCCTGCAGTCCTCAATCAGAGTCCATAACATCCTTTATAAAAGCAAAGTATTGCAGATGTTGGAAATCTGGAACAAACGCGGTAATTGTTGGCGAAAGCTAGTAGGCCTGACAGCATCTGTGGAGAGAGAAAAATCAAGTTTGAACTCAAAAATAACTTTGCTCCTCTCTTCACAGATATTGCCAGACCTTCTGAGTTTCTTCAGCATTTTCTGTTTGTTTTACAACCCCTTCTATTGTCTCCTCCTTTCCTGAAAACATCTTTAGTTCTTTCTTTCAGACAAACGCCCTCCCTATGTAGTCTTAATTTCTTAACCTGTGGGTCTTTGGCTGATCTGTTCTCTTCATGACTTCCAGGAGTCTAACCTAACTGCATGACTTTGGCTTCCTATAGTACCTCATACCTTGACTTCTCCTTTAGATCCTTCGAATTTCAAAACATTAGTTTGGTGAGGTGATATGTAAAACATGCTGGTCCTGGTGACGTGATACACGATCCTGTCGCTGACTGACTCCAGTGTCATTGTGGTGTAACTTGGCTGACAAACCACCAGTGTACTAAGTACAGGTTACCATCATTTATTCAAGGGAGAGCCAGTCTTCGGCTAAAGTAATGTACACATACCCTTGCTCAACTTTAAACTTGTTGACTTCCGATTGCATGTTCAACAGACGTCCAGGCATCTGTTTACTTAGCTCCTGTGGTACATGCATCAAGTATTGTTCTTATCCATCCAACATCTCCCATTTCTCAATGATTATGCAGTCTAAGCTGCCTCCTTGTTTTTATTTCATCACCAACTCCCTAGCAGGGCCCTTTGTCTTAGTCTCTGTTTATCCTATGTAAAGGACATCTGCTAATCACTTTGTTCTGTCTCTTACTTCCTAATCAATTACCAATCAAGGTCATAAGGCTACCTTCAATTATTATCATATGACAATGACTCTAATAGGAATGTTATTCAGTAATTTTGTGTTTTGTCCAGTTTCAAGTTGTCTAGTATGCATTTCTTTTGAAGAATGAATCTTCTATAAATGATTTGTATCCATATTCCCCAATAAAAATGCCATAACAATTTGCGTGCACACGTTTTAACATCAGCCTAGTATGTTGCTATTGTACTTTCCAGGGAAGCACAAGATTTCTACAGCCAGGTAATAGTTGATTTGCTGTTTCTTTTCTTTCATCCTTTCGTGTACTTCATGATTCCTTTCTTCTGTGATCTCTATTGTCTACTACTTCTGAGTTGATTATTTCATTCTCTCATTTCAATTCTCCTGGTAAGTGTTTGAAGAGTGTGAATGTGTTTGTGAGATCCCAATACTTTAATGCCTGCATAAATGAGAATGCCTGGTTAATTCCCTTTTGTAAAATGGTCAGTGTTACAATGGAGATTTGAAACATTGTGTTGTACAATTTTTTTCACTGAGCAAACTAGCTGACAAAAAAATCAAATTGCATCAATTTTAAATTTATTACTGATTAGTTGTAATATGAATGTTTGCTTCATTTTAAAGAGATAAAAGTAAACACCATCTCCACTACCAGTGATCTCTCTGCCTATCCATGGTTATGATTTGCAATAAGTTTGGAAGGAGAAAATTGTTTCTTCAATTGCTGTGCCGATGTTGTCAAGCAGGAACAGGTGGTCAGTCTCTTCAGCTCTGCCTTCGTAAGGTGCAGAGGGGGAGCCCAGTTAAATTGCTTTTCATTGATGCTGTAAATGGAATTTGAGTTCTTTCATTGGCAAAAATGAGTTTGTAGTCAACTTACCATTGTATTCCTGAATATTGCTGGAAAAAAATATGCTGTTGAAACTTTTCTGATCAATGCAAGATGAATAGCCACATATGCTGAACAATGGTGGAATCACATCCAAAATGAGATGACATATCTTGAGTTTTTAAGAGCATGCTGAAGATGGTTAGTACTGTACCTATTACAAACAGCCAAAAGGATATGCTGTTCTATACAATTTACCATTGTTTGGATGTAAAGTTTACATACTCGAACAATCCCCAGAATGTAAAGAATTACAGCAACAACCAAATTAAGGTTATCCCATCAGGTTTACAAAGTAACTCCCTTATACTTGCTAGAAGTTACATATATTCATGTGTACAGATGTGTTTACCACAAACAAAAGGAACTTGTCCAAACATTGTGCTTTTTTTTTTGAAATCAAGAAAAATGCTGGGGGCAATCATTTCATGGTATAGCACCACATTGACCAGAAAGATTAACTTGTCAATCTGTCATCACCCTTTTACTCTTGTGGTGTAAGTTGTTGGTCTTGTGTTCTTGCATCTGTCTTGAAGTGTGCAAGATGAAATCCTTCAACAGCATGTCCCTTTCTTTTCCCCAACAATACTTGAATCCTGTACTACCATACAACTGTTGTATTCTTCTTAAATATCGATGACTGCGTATGTTTTTTCAGAAAGGATAGCAAAGTGTTTTCACTGCATTGCTATATTCATTATCACTTCCCACTGTGTTGGCAAACTTCATAATTGGTAATTGCTAAGAACAGATTCTCTTTCTCCTTTGGAGATTTTAAAAAAGGCTTGGATTTATGTTGTGTTCTTCATGACCTAAACACCCCAAAGTGCTTGATAGCCAAGAAAATATTACTTTGGAATGTTGTTGCCTTTGTAATGTAGAAAACATGGCAGTTAATTTATGTACAGGAAGCTCCCAAAAGCAATGATGCAATAATAACCAGATGTTCTGGGGTGTGTTAAAGGATGTTGATTGATTTCCAGTGTTAGATAATACTGAATTATTCTGATTTGCTTATTCTACCAGCAAGTGCAAATTGATCACCTGCCATATTAGTGTGGAATTATGTGGTGAAAGAAAAAAAGTTTTATGTCAGATCATTTTAAGTACCAACATTACAAATCTATGGTACTTGGAATAATTATCTAATATTTCTGTCCAATGCAGATAAGACAGCTGGATCCAGTTCATCACTGTGTTCGCCTTAGAAAAATGGAGCACAGTAATGTGGAATATTATGTTCCTAACAGCTTGGACTATATACAGGAACAGGTAACGTTTGGCTCAATATTTTATATAAATGAAGGTCGTCTTCCTGATTTGGAAGTGATTATTCGTGCTCCAATATTGTTTAATAGATATCAGCAATAAGGTTTTGGAAAGATTTGTAGCTCGGCTTGTAGGTGAGGTTGTTGACTTGCTCACCGAGCTGGCTTGTTTTCATTCAGACATTTCATCACCGTGCTAGGTAACATCATCAGTGAGGCCTCTTGAGCAGCTTTGATCTACTCCACTTGGAATTTATACTGTCTGGTCTGTTATGGTGAGTAGTGTCATTACGATTTTGTCCTGTATGGGTTTGTATATGGGGTCCAATTCTCCATGTTTGTTATTATGGGTGGAGAAACATGCCTCGAGGAATTCCCCTGTGTATTTATGTTGGGCTTGTGCTACTATGGTTACGTTGCCCAGTTAAACTGATGGCTTTCCTTGTCCGAGTGTACCGATATTAAGGAAAGTTCGTTGTGTCGTTTTGCTGCTAGCTGATGTTCGTGTATTCTGATGGCTAGTTTCCTTCCTGTCTGTCCGATGTAATGTTTGTGGCAGTCGTTGCATGGTATTTTGTAAACTACGTTGGTTCTGCATGTCGTGGGTATGGGGCCTTTAATCCTTGAGTGTTTGTCATAGAGTGGCTGTGGGCTTGTGGGCTACCATGATTCCTAGCGGTCGTAAGAGTCTCATTGTCAGTTCTGATATGTTCTTGACGTAAAGCAGTGTGACCAGTGTTAGGGTGTACTGTGTTCTCTTGGTGCCTACTAAATAGGCAACTGCAGGTGAAGTTGCAGGGATATCTGTTCGTAACAAAGATTTTGTATGGGTGTTGTTCCTCTTTCCTGTGTAGTTCTGGCATGTTGCAGTGAGTGGTAGCCCATTTAAAGTGTCCTAATATGGCTTTGTTTGCGGATGTTGGAGTGGTAGTTGAGGATTTGGTCAGTGTGGGTTGCCTTCCTGTATGCTGAGGTTTGGAACTCCCCGTTGGTCATATGTTCAACTCTGAAGTCGGAAATGGAAGCTAACTGTTGTTTTCTTCTTCTCTCATGAATTTAATCCTGGCAAATACGTTATTGATAAGCTGGTGGGTCTCTTCTAATTTGCTGCATTTAATAATGACAAATGTGTTGTCCACGTACCAGATCCACAGTTTAGGTTGAATGTGGGGGAGGGTATTGTGTTCCAATCTTTGCATGACTGCCACTACAATGAGTCCTGAGATGGGTGACCCCATGGGTGTGCCATTGATCTGTTTGTATACTTGACCATTAAAGACAAAGTGTGTGGTGAGGCACAAGTCTAATAGTTTTGAGTTTGTTGTCATTGCTGATGGAACTGCTGGTTTGCATTCCTGCTTCCTCTAGTAATGTGGCTAGTGGGATGTCAATTGACATAAATAATGCTGTGACACCAAAGGATACCACAATCTCACCGTCGCTGATTTTTGTGTTCTTGAGGGTATTGAGAAATTCTTTGGTTGAGGGGATGGAATGGGGTGATCCGTCGACTATGTGTTTCAGTCTCCGTTGTAGGTCCTTGGCCAGTTTGTGTGAAGGTGTGCCCAGTAGGGAGACAATGGGTCCGAAGGGATGTCTAATTTGTATACTTTAGGGAGTCCATAGGAGCGGGGGGTGTTTGTGCCTTCTGGTTTCGCCGTAACGGACCAGACAGTACCAAGTGGAGTAGAACAATGTCGTTTCACCGGAGGCCTCACTGATGTTAGCTAGCATGGTGACGAAATGTCTGATTGAAAACAAGCCAGCTCGGCAAGCAAGTCAACAACCTCCTATCAGCATTCCTTAGAACTCTCTATGCATAAACATCAGCCTCAAGCGTGGAGACTATTGTAGGCAGAATTAATAATCAATTTAATCGGAATCAATCAATACCATGTGGACAAGCACTTTGTAGAAGTAGTCATGAGTATTAATCCAAAAAGGTTTTTAAAAAACTGTATTAGCATGTCTTACCACACTATTGGTATTTATCAAAGCATTTCATAACTAATTAATCTCTTACTTGGGCTAATGCGGTAGGGGAGACAATGACATGGTGGTTATTTCACTAGACCATTAATACTCTGGGGATGTGGCTCAAATCACACGATGACAGCAATTAAGTTCAATTGATACTTCTGGAATTGTAAAGTAGCCTCAAAAATGGTGACCATGACGCTATCATTGTTTGTCATGAAAATCCATATTTCACTAATGCCTTTTAGTGAAGAAAATCTGCTGTTCTGACCTGGTCTAGCCTCCAAACCCAGCGTTAGATTCTTAACCTTAAACTTAATTAGAGATAGACAACAAATACTGGCCTTGCTGGTGATATCCACATCCTATGAAAGAAGAAAAATGCCAATCAAATAGAAGCTCCTACAATCTGAAGAAATAAATAACTAGCTAACCTGTTGTAAACGGTATTGGTCAATGCTCTTGAGCAAGTAATGGTGCCTCTGTTTCACATGTCACCCTAAAAGGTCATGTCCAATATTATCTTGAAATGTGGATTATGTGACCAAATCCTGGGGTATAGTTTGAACCCAAAATCTTCTGAATTAGCCCAGAAGAAACCATTTTCTTCAGATGTGATGAGGATAGTAGTAACATTTGAACTCCTCATCAGCAAATTGTTAACTTGTGATGCACTAAACATAACTAGAACTTTATGCGCCAGTTAGTTTAAGGCTACATGATAATATAATTTTTACTTACCAGGTTATTAAGGGAGTTGTCAATTATTAACCTTAATAACTATAATAATGTTATCAATTCTATTCTGCATGATTGTGATATGTTACTCCTCTTCATTTCCTTGACTTCAATGCATGCCTCTCTCTTACAAGGCAACCAGGCTACCTGCTTTCCACACTATAGTGTTTTCATTAAAAGGTCAGTTATTTTTCTGTTCAACTGTACCCAGTGTATCTGGAGCAGCAGCATGTTCTCCTCTTGCCTGGTTACCTTCCAGAAGGATCGATCCATCCTTCAATTCCTGCTCTTCTTCAACATACTGCCTCTTGATGTCATCCATTGTCACAGGATCGTTGAAAGCTCTCACCATGCACTTCATGGATACTAAATTGTATGTAATTTCTGGCACATTTGTTTAAAGTGTTGAGCTTTAAGCCCTGTATCCTATTATCACCACTCTTTTCTCTTACCATATTGTCACCGAAATCCGTACAGTTACCTTTGACACATCTGTACTTTGTTGACAACTGTCCCTTAACACTCCATAAATTTCCAAATCATCCAAATGTTTGCTGCCTAGATCATGACCTGTCATAATCTTGCATGTCTATCGCCCATCCATGTGCTCACCTTTGCTAAAGGCATCAAATTTAAGATGTTTCTGATTCAAAATTGTTTCATGGGTCATTTCTAACTTGAATCTACAAGTTTCTGTGGTTCAATGTGCCCTCCATCTCTGGTTACCCTTCCACTCCCCTTCAGTTCTCTTTTTGTGTCAGAGCCTCTGCCGTTTTAACCTTCCCTTTTTTGAGTTCCCCTTCTCAACCCCGCCATCTGTCCACTTGTCTCTCTATCTTTCAAAACTATGACAAAATCCGGAAATTTGAGCTTTTGATCACTTGACAAAATTTTCCAGGCTTAACATCCATTCCTTTTATTTCTGCAAAATCTTGGGTGATCTTCTACGTTAAAGGTTATAAATCATATAATATAAATTATGTAAGTGCTAGTCTTGTCTCACTTCCAGTACCTTCATTTGGAATGAAGGTTGCATGCATTTAACATAGCCACGTCATCACCAACACACTTCTGCCAAAGGGACAAATACAAGACAACGTGGCAGCACCCACGCTCCAAACACTGGCACCTCCTTGACTATGTCATCGTCAGAGTGAAGAATCAGAAAGACATTGAAATCACATGTGCTATGCCATCATAGATCATAGAATCCCTACAGTGTGGAAACAGGCCCTTTGAAACATGTCCACACCGACTCTGAGCATCCCACCCAGACCCATTCCCTATAATGCACCTAATCTACACATCCCTGAACACTACGGGATAATTTAGCATGGCCAGTCCACCTAGCCTGCACATCCTTGGACTGTGGGAGGGAACTGAAGCACCTGGAGGAAAAACATGCAGACACCAGGATAATGTGCAAACTCCAAACAGACAGTTGCCTGAGGGTGGAGTCGAACCCAGGTACTTGTCACTGTGAGGCAGCAGTGCTCACCAATGAGCCGCTGTGTCACCCCATGCAGGAGCTGACATCTGCTGGGCAGACCGTAAAATCCCTACAGGTGTGGAAGCAGGCCATTCAGCGCATTGAGCCCACACTGATCCACTGAAGACCATCCCACCCAGACCCACCCTGTCCCTGTAACCCTGCATTTCCCATGGTCAATCCACGTGACCTACATGTTCCTGGACAGTATGGCCAATCCACCTAAGTTGCACATCTTTGGACTATACACGTAAACTGGAGTGCCTGGAGGAAACCCCACAGACACAGGGAGAACATGAAAACTCCACACAGACAGTCTCCCGAAGTCTGAATCAAACCAGGGTCCCTGGTGCTGAGGCAGCAGTTGCTAACCACTGAGCCACCATGCCACCTATCTCAATTCATCGCCTGATCCAAGCCAGAATCAACATAAATGTAGCCCTGCCGCAGCGGAGACAGCAGAGCTGTGCCACAAAAAGCTCAACATTGAGGCACTTAAAGACCCAGTAAAAATAGCCTCATACAACCAACTCCTCTCCACAAACCTGGTGGCCCTCGGCGACATCACGTCACGGGATCCCAACAGCTTCTGGTGTGTCCTTAAGACTGCCATTGTCAATGCCTGCCAAAACTCGGTCAGCCACTCAACCAGGAAATGCCAAGATGAGAGTGATCAAGATATCCAAGAACTGTAAGGCAGAAGTGCATGGCATTTGAGTGTAAAACAACAACTGCACTCGGAAGAAAAAAGGCAGGCCTGCAGGTGACTGAAGGCCGATGTCCAGCTACAAACCCATGATGTAAGGAACAGGTGGTGGGTGGAGAAAGCACTGGAGGCCCAATGAATGGCTGACTACCATAATATGCATGGTTTCTTCTGTACCATCAAAACCACATAGAGACCAAACACCCAAGGCCCCAACCCACTGCTGTCCAAGGCTGGAATGACTCTCTTTCAAAGGTTAAGAAGCCATCAAACCATGCTGGGGGGAGCACTTCAGAGACCTCCTCAACCAGGGCTCTGTTGTCAATCCGAGATCCCCAAGCAGATACTCTACTCCCAGCTTTGAAACAGCAGGTGAGCCCCAGATGGACAGAGGAAGTGCTTCACGGAGTTCCTCAAGGCCTCACTGGCGATGTGCAGCATTCCCACAGACACCTGGGAATCACTGGCCCAAGACCATCCAAAGTGGAGGTGGACCATCTGGGAAGGTGTTGATAGCACTGTTGATGAAACCTTCCATCGGTTTAATGATTGAGAGTAGACTGTTGAGGTGGTAATCGGCCAGGTTGGATTTGTTCTGCTATTTATGTGCAACACCTGGGAAGACTTGCTTTCGGGCAGAAGCAGAAGGTAGACGAAAACAGTGAAAGGAGCATGCAGCCACACCAACAGCCAATGACCCCTTCCCACGACCACTTTTCTGTCCCAAGTGTAATAGAACCTGCGGTAGTTACATCATTTTGTACAGGACTCGACCTGAGAGTGGAATAGAGTCATCCTCATCTGTGAATGACTTCATTATTCCTAGTCTTCCTAGCCACTGATCTGTTGTTTGTAACCAAAGTATTTATATGGCAAGTCCAGTTGAGTTGCTGGTCAATGGTAGCCACAGATTGTTGATAGTGGGGGAATTCAGGGACAGTAACAACTTTGAATGCTAAGGAGCGATGGTTAGATTGCATCTTGAAGATGGTCATTGCCTGGCATTTGTGAGATGTGACTGTTACTTGCTATTTGTCAGCCAAGAGTGGATATTGTCCAGGTCTTGATGCGTTTAGGCATGGAGTGCTTCAGCATCTAAGGAGTCATGAATAGTGCCGAACATTGTGCAATCATTGGGAAAAAGATCCCACCCTGACCCTACAATGAAGGGAAGATCGTTGATGAAGTAGTTAAAATTGGTACAAAATCAGAAATTGCTAGAAACACTCAGCAGGTCTGGCAGCATCTGTGAAGGAAAAAATCAGTTAACATTTCGGGCCCAGTGACCCTTCCTCAGAACTGGGTCACCGGACCCAAAATGTTAACTCTGATTTTTTCTTCACGAATGCTGCCAGACCTGCTGAACTTTTCCAGCAACTTTGTTTTTGTTCCTGATTTACAGCATCTGCAGTTCTTTCAGTTTTTAGCTGAAAATGGTTGAGCCTAAGGCACTACCCTGAGAAACTCCTGGAGAGATGTCCTGGAGCTGAGATGACTGACCTCCCAACACCTACAGACATCTTCCTTTGTGCCATCAGTGCACAACTATCGAACTAATATTCAATTATCAGTGAATATTACCCTCATTGCCATTTGACTCCAGTTTTGCTAAAGCTCCTTGATGCCACACGAGGTCAAATGTGGTCTTGTTGTCATGATAAGTCATTACCACTTCACTTTTGCTCTTTTGTCGATGTTTGAACCAAGGCTATAATAAAATCAGGAGCTGAGTGGCCCTGGCAGAATGAAACTGGACATCACTGAGCAGGTGCTGTTTGACAGCACTGTTGATGAAACCTTCCATCGGTTTAATGATTGAGAGTAGACTGACGTGGTAATCAGCCAGGTTGGATTTGTTCTACTGTTTATGTACAAGATATACCTAGGCAATTTTCCAAATGGTAGTATAAATGCCAGTGTTGTAACTGTACTGGAACAACTTGGTACAAGTGCAGCAAGTTCTGGAGAACATCTCTCGGTAAAATTGCAAGAATGTTGTCAAGGCCCATAGCCTTCGTGTCGAGTGAATCAAAGACTGGCATCTGTGGGGACCTCTGGCAAAGTAAAAATTGGATCATCCACTTGGCATTTCTGGGTGAAGATTTTTGCAAATGCAAAAGCCGAATCTTTTGCGTTGCTCTGTTGGCTCCCTCATCACTGGGATATTTGTGGAATCACCTCCCCCAGTGAGTTGTTCAATTATCATCCACCATTCATGACAGGATGTAGCAGGGCTGCCGAGCTTAAATCTGGTATGTTGGTTTTGTTGTCTGTCAGTTGCTGCATACGCTGTTGGCAAGTAGTCCTGTTTTCTTCACCAGGCTGACACCTTTTATTTTGGTATTGCCTGGAGTGGCTCTTGGCATGTCCTCCAGCACTCATCATTCAACCATGTTTGGCAGCATCTGTGAAGTGAAAAACAGAGTTAATGTTTCGGGTCCGATGACCCAGATCTGAGAAAAGGTCACCGGACCCGAAACATATAACTCTGTTTTTTCCTTCATAGGTGCTGCCAGATCTGCTGAGCTTTGCCAGCAACTTTGTTTTAGAGATAGTAGGAACTGCCGATGCTGGAGAATCTGAGATAACAAGGTGTAGAGCTGGATGAACACAGGCCAAGCAACATCAGAAGAGCAGGAAGGCTGACATTTCAGGTCTGGACCCTTCTTCAGAAGGTCTCTCTTGTTGGTTTCCTTACCATCTAGCGCAGACTGAAAGTTCAGCAGTTATCTCTTTTATCACATGACCATCTCCATGAGTAGTGCTCTTACTTGGTGGTGAACATTGATGTCCCTACCCACAGTGCATTCTGTGCCCTTGCTACCCTCAGTGCTTCCTCCAAGTGTTGTTCAACATGGAACAGCACTAATTTATCAGCTGAGGGAGGATAATCTACAGCAATCAGCAGGAGGTTTTCTTTCACATGAGATTTCACGGTAACTGGAGTGAATGCTCCGGGGCAACTTCCTCTCATCTGTTTGCCACTGTGCTGCCACCTCTGCTGAGTCTGCCTTGCCGGTTGGACAGGATGGTGATGGTGGTTTCTGGGACTTTGTGAGGTTATGATTCCGTGAGTATGACTATGCCAGGCTATTGCTTGATTAATCTGAGACACAGCTCTTCCAATTTTCACAGTAGCTCCCCAGATGTTAGTAAGGGGGACTTTGTCGGGTTACTGGGGCTATGTTTGCCATTGTCATTTCCCATGCCTAGGTTGATGGACAGCAGTTTCTTTCCCTAAAGGAGATTAATACACAATCAATAGTCATTTTATCATTTTTAGAATTTTAATTCCAGATTTTGAAAATTAAATTCAAATCCCACTGCCTGCTGTGGTGAGGTTTAAACCCAGTTCCTAGAGCGTTACCCAGTTCTCTGGATACTAGTTCAGCAACAATACAACTAAGGCAGCACATCCTCCTAAATTAGGCTTGCAGTACATGTATGAGAGAACACAGATGTGACAGATGAGGTTAGTGTGCTACAGACATGTGCAGAAATGTGATATTTTGGTGATGGTGAAAATGTGCAGTTTGCATCTGTCTTTACTGAGGGGAAAAACACTCCTAAAACCATTGCAAAATAAAAAACAGGTTAAAAATAAAACATGGATTAAAGTTATCTTTAAGGACATTAACCAGGTTGGTTTTTCAGACAATTGCTAGTGGTTTCATGGTCATTATTAGACTCTTTTAGTTTAGACTGTTTTAGTTTTTCAATGCATTCAGACTCCACAATCTGCCATGGTGAATTTGAATCCAGATCCCCAGAATGTTCTGTCTAGCAATAATACCATTAGGCCATCATCCTCCTTGTGTTTGTAGATTGGGCATCCCCAACATCTTGCAAGAGATTTTAGCCTTTATCAATCTATTGCCTAAATTTCATGATTGATATCCTCTGTCTCTTTGGTGCAGCTATTTGACGAAATAGAAATCACCATGATGAATATTTACCACTTACACCTTGAGAGGAGTGGACCTGAAACTGCCTTTGGTAAGTGGTTAAGATTATGACTGGTACTTTGTCAACTTTTCTTATGATTTATTTTAAGCAACATTCGACAGCTTTCTTGTACTGTTGTCTTGAATTTGGGACTTGCTTCATGTTACATCAATATTCTATCACAACTGCAAACTATGTCCCATTTTCAAACAGTTTGTGACCAGTGAATTAAATAACAGGAATGGTCTATGTTTTAACCCCCTAAGTGTATGGTCAAGAAATCTACAGCAGCAGATTTTTGAGATCTCATTTATAAAATGATTGTTCATTTTTAGAAACACGATACTCAACAATGTGCAGGGCTGGATGAACACAGCAGGCCAAGCAGCATCATAGGAGCAGAG
>NC_063340.1:34474437-34564269 GCF_021869965.1 Rhincodon typus | reverse complement strand
CTCTGCTCCTATGATGCTGCTTGGCCTGCTGTGTTCATCCAGCCCTGTACCTTGTTGTCTCGGATTCTCCAGCATCTGCAGTTCCTACTATCTCATACTCAACAATGAATGCTTTTTCACTCACTGGGACATGGGCTTCGGTGGTTGGCCAGCATTTATTGCCCATCCCTGGCTGCCCTTCAGAAGGTGGTGGTGAGCTGCTTTCTTGAACTCTCTGCAGTCCATTTGGTTAGGTAAACCTACAATGCCCTGAGGGAGGGAATTCCAGAATTTTGACCCAGCGACAGTGAAGGAATGGTGACATCTTTCCAAGTCAGAACAGTGAGTGTCTTGGAGTGGAACTTGCAGGGAGTGGTGTTCCCAAGAAACTGTTGCCCTTGTCCTTCTAGATGGTAATAGTTGTGGGTTTGGAAGGTAATGTACAAGGAGCCTTCGTGAATTTCTGCAGTAGATTGGACTTCATGCACAGATTCATTCACACAATTTAGCACATACAAGAAATGCTTGTGTGGTATTTTAACAATTTAAGTAAAAGGGAAATGTTCATGTTGCACTTATCTCATGCAGATTAAAGTTGCCGTTCACACAATCTAGTCTATTGCATTCGCTGCTCACAATGTGGACTCCTCTATATTGGGGAAATGAAGTATAGGCTGGGTGTAGACTATGTTCTGTCTGCAAAAAAGATCCTGAGCTTCCAGTTGCCTGTCACTTCAATACACCACCCTGTTGCATGGCTGACACCTCTGTCTAAGGCTTGCTGTGTTGCTCCAGCAAAGCTCAGTGCAAGCTGGAAGAACAGCAACTCATTTTTCACTTGGGGACCCTGTAGCCTTCTTGACTCAATAAAGAGAGCTCAAGCCTTAAACCTTAAACCCCACACCCCAGGCCTCGCGGTTGTTGATTGGCTCGCTGAGCTGGTAAGTTTGTTTGCAGACGTTTCATCACCATATTAGGTAACATCAGTGCACCTCTGGTGAAGCATCGGTGTTCTGTCCCATTTGCTATTTGTGTCCTGGTTTGCTGGGGTGGGTGGCATCACTTGCAGATTTGTTTATTAGTAGTTGGTATATTGGGTCCGGCTAATTTGGAGGTCTTAACGAGTACAACAGCCCTCTGGTGCAAAATATCCAGATTTTTTTTATGTCTCACTGATGCATTGTGTTGTTTGTAGTTCAGCTCGAGCTCATAAAATCTGAGCTGAAGCTGTCAATCTGCTGAATTACTGCAGACGTTTTTGCCCTGGATCAGACTGGCATTCGAGAGTACCCATGTTCTACAACTGTGACACAAATTGCCAACTTAATGTGTTTTATTCCACTATTTAAGTAACTTATTCAATTATTCATTTCCTTTTTTAATATTTTATTAAACCTATCACTACCACTTCTATTATTTAAAGACTCCGGAATAGAACAGACCTTGACTTTTTACCAGGTAGTCACCAAACAACTAGTTTCTTCCCCTGTAGTAGAATAATCATCAACACCTTGCAGGTGGAAAAAATAAAGGAGTGCATTCCTCTCCTAACTCCCTTACTCACCAAACTGCTAGCATTCTTTTCCAAGTTGTCCCTAATTCTATGCTACAGCTTAGACATACATCCGCAATGGAAAACCAGGTTCTGGCTGGTTTGCTAAACTCCAGCTTTAGCCCAGATGTTACCTTTTTTGTGGCTCTGCAGAGTGCATTTATTATTTAAAGGTTCAAAAGGACAAGATATGACTGTTCTACCATGTTACTCCTCACAACTGTAGTGTCTTTACCGATTATGATGGTGTTCTTACATTGATTTCTTTATGCTTTGATTTCTAGTTTACTGTCCCATGTATCATGATGTACATTTTGAGCTTTTAAAAAATGTGTAATTGCTCCACACGGCTGAAATGGGAGGATGATTTTAGGAGTTAATGTAGAAGGGCTGAATTCTAAGATCTCCTCTGAGTGGCATTTTAATGGTACTTGGACAATTTACAACACATATAGAGTAATATCCCCACTTTTGCCTGTATAAAATTTTCAAGTATTCGGGTAATTTATCAGAAGTATGCATGTAATCTAAAGGAGACACTAAATGCAATTTGTCATCTTTGAGGTACGTTGCTCCTTTCAGTTGCTCCCGAATGATATCCCTGCCTCTTTGTGCATGCATTCTCATTGCATTGCCTAGAGGAGAAGTTTGAACTATTCAAAGCCTCAAAACAAATACTATTTTTCTTCAAAAGACACATTCAACTCAGAAATATCATCTTGGTGTTTTTCAGGGTAGACAATTTTTAAAGCGAGAATGTGCCCTTTTGTCCTTGGACAAAGTAGTTAGTGCCTTGATACAAAAATAGAAAATGCTGAAAAATAATTAGCAGCTTTGGCAACATCTATGGAGAGAGTTAATATTTTGAGTTCAATGTAACTCTTATAAGGGTGTTATCTCCTGTGTCCAGACCAAAAGGTATCCCTTAATCAAGAGACAGCAAGGTGCAGAGCTGGATGAACACAGCAGGCCAAGCAGCATCATAGGAGCAGAAAGGCTGACATTTCGGGCCTAGACCCTTCATCAGAAATGGGGGAGGGGAAGGGGGTTCTGAAATAAGTAGGGAGAGAGTGGGAGGCGGATAGAAGATGGATAGAGGAGAAGATAGGTGGAGAGGAAACAGACAGGTCGTAGAGGCGGGGATGGAGCCAGTAAAGGTGAGTGTAGATGGGGAGTTAGGGAGGGGATAGGTCAGTCTAGGGAGGACGGACAGGTCAAGGGGGCGGGATGAGGTTAGTAGGTAGGAGATGGGGATGCGGCTTGAGGTGGGAGGAGGGGATAGGTGGGAGGAAGAACAGGTTAGGGAGGTGGGGACGAGCTGGGCTGGTTTTGGGATGCAGTGGGGGGAGGGGAGATTTAATCAATACCACTTTAAAAAAAATCCAGATTATCTGGTCATTCTCACACTGTTCACAAGTTGCCTGTGTGCAAATTGGCTGTCATAGCAAACAACTTGATCAAACAAAATAGTTTGTGACAATTGTAAGATTGTGTTCAAAGAAACAGACTATCGATATCAGTGGGTGGCGAAAATAGCCTCTTTATTGTATATTCACAGCAGCACAATGTGAGGTGAAAACAGAATCCCAAAATTATAGCTCAAAAGTAGCCTCTTTTTTATGCATAGAATACTGATGTATGCACAAACTAACACTTGAGTACTAAGTAGTGACGATTGTACAGAATTCTGTCCTGCAGGAAATCTGAGATGGTTTAAATACTCACTAAGTGTTAACAGTTATTCTAATGAGATTAGTGTGTCTGTCTGGTTTGACCTTGCATAATTCAAAAGGTGTTAGTCCTATTATCTCCAAAGTTAAAATGTTAGTAAAAATGTTAAGTCTATATAGTCTTAAATAAATGGAAGATTATCTGTGTTTTAAATAAAAGTTTGTTTACTATCGCTCATTCATTAAAAGTTGCACAGTTGATCATAGCGCTGCTAGTTTTAATAGGTTAAAGTTTGCGTACGCTTATGACATTGAATAAAAACTTAAGGCAAAATAAATCCAGTCACCTACAAATTATAATATGTTTAATCTAATAGCAGTCACAATACAATAAAGTCTGCAAGAAGAAAGCAGCATTTTGTTTTTAAAGAAAGGAGCAAATCCAATTGTTATCTTTGAATGAGTCTTGGAGCCACACTGGCTGGAAAGGGGTTTAGAGACCGTACCTATTTAAAGCTAAATTTTGATATGAAAAACACTACTTTTCGTATGGAGGTGTGTAAATGTTTTATCCTGTGACATTTCATTCAAGTCAAAGAGATATGGCCTTGTTAAATGAAGCTGTGTACACAGCATGTTATGCATGACTGGACCTTTGAGTGGAATGTAATCTGATATGGTAAAGCACTTGATGACTAGTACAGAAAGACTGTAGTGAGTATTACATACAATCATGAACAGTCATACATGCAGTTATGAATAATTATTAATAAACATGAATTACAACATATCACATCTTGCGATTGAGAAAGACACAAAGTAATTGCAAGTCGCTTCTTCTCCTTTTTATTATTCCTTTTAAGTTTATGTGTGATTTTCACTTGTTTAATTCTGATCACCTTTAATTTTTCCCAGTTCTGATGAGGGATCATAAATCTGTGTTTAATTCCGTTACTGTAGAGGCTTTGGTTATAAACCAGCAGTGAGTGCAAGTTGCAATGTAAATTTAGCAACTTTGGGTGAAAAAAGTACTGCAGTGGAATTAAATCTAAAGCTATAAGACTAACAAAGTCACCAGGTTCCTTTTGATAGCACCTTCCAAACCTGCAACCTCTGCCACCTAGAAGGACCAGGGGAGCAGATATATGGGAACGACAACTGCAGATTCCCTCCAAGCCACACATCATACTGACTTGGAACTACAGTCAGTTCTGCTATAATGCGATGGTTATGTTCCTGTGCAACATCACATTATTGAAAATCGCAACCCAGAAATAACGGGGCCTATGTGAAAAGCAGGGTTAGGGGAAGACCACCAAAAATATCACTCAAAATCGCTCAAAAATCACTCAAGCCTAACACACAGGATGGCACAATTTGAATAAATATTTAATTCATATCTAATAATGAAATAAAAGTAAATTTTTAACACCTTATCTTGGATGAAATGTCAAGATGACTTGATTGGGGGTGAGGTTTTCAGGTTACTGTGTTGTTAATGCTGGGGCTGAGGGTCGTCATCATCATCATAACCACTTTCAAGTGCACTTGTGGTTTTAGGGCGAGAGGTTAATCCAGAAGTGGATGGCTGTGATTCATTGTCTTCTGACAGTTTCTTGGGGAGTGGCTTAAAGACATCCAGTTATTGCTGCTTTGCCCTTTCTTCTTCCATTAAGAAGCCGTTCATAGGGTGTCAAATAAGACCTTATACCACAAACTGCTACCCTGCTGCATTCTGCATTGTAATCATTGTCCTCTAACAGCAGCAACTGCTTCTCAATTTCCCTCCGGATAGAAGACAACTGAAAGAGGAAAGCTCTTGTGGTGCTGCATCCTGACCACTACTGCTTCATCTCCAGCTACCACTAGTGACAAGTTGTTGTAGATCAGCTGTAGACAGGTCTTCGCAGTAGGGCTGAAGTAGCTCTTCAACATCCTCACTCACCACTTCTTCAAATCCAACTCGCTTTGCAAGATCAACACAATGTTCTTTGATTCTTGGAAGCTCCTCTGATCAAAGGGTTTAAAATCTTGAAAAAAAATCTGGAAGAAGCTTCTGCCAAACTGCATTCAAGCAGTCCTTACTGACATCACCCCAGGCCTCCACAATAATGTCAATTGCATTCCTGATGTTAAAGCTCTTCCAAAATTGAAGAACGCTGTCCTTGTCCCCTCTGTGGCTGCAAACAACCTGTTAAATGTGCACTTTAAATAATAAGCTTTAAAAACTGCAATTGCACCCTGGTCCATGAGCTGAAGGAGAGGGGTGGTGTTTAGGGGTAGAAATAGTGCTTTGATCTTTTCAAAAAGCTCACTACTGGTGGGAGGATGGCTAGTTGCATTATCCAGGATGAGAAGAATCTTGAAATCCAAGTTTTTTTTTTCCCCCTGCGATGATCTCTTAAAAACATCTTCCAAAATATCATCAATAAGGTCAGAAAAAAATTGCCCCATCATCCAACCTCCTTCGCTTGTCTTAAAGTATACACCTAGAGTAGACTTAAGGTAACCTTTGAAGGCTTGCAGGCTGGCAGAGTGGTACACCACCACAGGCTTAAGCTTTAAGTCTCCACTAGCATTGGCACCCAGCAGCACAGTCATACGATCCTTTTGCCACCTTAAAGCCTGGAGCGTGTACTTCATTCATACAAAAGTAGATTCTTGATGGCATTCGCTTCCAGTATAAACCTGTCTCATTCAAATTGAAAATTTGATCTAAGTTGTAGCCTTCTTTGTCAATTCATTTTTTTTACTTTGGGAGGTAGTGCCATCGCATGTTTCTTATCGGAACTGGCAGATCTGTCACTTTACATTATGAAAGCACAGCAGTTCTTGAACCCAGCAAACCAGCCACTGCTAGCACTAAAGGCAGGCACGTCTGCAGGATTTTCAGTTTTTTGTTAAATTTTCATAAATTGATAGGGTTTTCTCTTTTATGGTGAGAGTGGTGATCCCAGATCACTTTTTCGTTTGATCTTCTATCCACATACTTAGCCATTCCACCTCCTCAAGATCCTTTGTCCGAGACCGCTCAGATTTGCTATTACTCAGACTTGTTCCAGCAATACAGATTGCTTTAATCTTTTTTGCATTGTCTCTAATGGTGAGTAAGGTAAACTCTTTTATTCCTGTTAGGCAAACTATATCACATGTTCTCTCATTACGCTCTAAATGTTTTATAACATCTAGCTTCTCTTCTAGTGTTATAATCTTTCTTTTATGTTCACCACCCACAATTTTATCACCAGGATGCTTCTTGCTCATATTCTTGTCGCTTTGTCTTCACATTTTTGTGGGTAACACGGCAGAATTTGCAAAAAAAAAGTACTGTACCCCTCTGTGTGATGATAACATGATGCTGGCATGGAGACATTTTCAGCGCATGGTCAGGACAAAGCCCGCGAAATAATCGTGATGTCGACGCATACTCCTCTGCACACCAATGGAATCACTTTCTAGCCAACTGAAGTTCATGTTTTAGAGATAGCATTCCTCTATTTGTCAGTCACATTATAGCCAATTCACATTACCAGAACATGCATTGTAGCAGCAATTACCCCCCCCCCCCCCCCCCCACACACACAACTGTGCATTACCCTCCTCCCTTGTCACTAGGTCAAAAATCCTGAAATTCCTATCCTGAGAGTTGCTATCCACAGTGTCAAGTATCTGGCTGCTGGAGGCATACTTGAGCTGGGGTTGGAGGTGGGAGTGGGCAACGTGGTGGGGGGAGAAAAAAAAGACCCATATCACCTATGCTACCGGTAGTTCGTGGTCTGCAATGATGAATACCTCAACAGGTTGTTAGCAGGAGTTAACTCAGGGTGTGTCATGCCCATCCAGGGCAGGGTATGCTACTGTACAAGTAAACCAGACAATCCAGCAATACATCTAAACACAGCAGGATGAGAAAAGGGGAAAAACCTATTGTGAGTAAAATATTCTAAATACACTCTATCTCACAAACTTTGAGCCACAATCTTGCAGTTCATTCCCACTGTTATAATTCTCCATCAAACCTTCTTTCTCTGCCAGCTAGGCAGGAAACTTGTAAGACTAGACCCTTCAGGCCTGCTGGAAATGTGCCTGCATCGGCCTATTGGTCTGAGCTGCTACCAAGTCCTGGGTCCTATATCACTGAATCTGAGGACTACCTTCTCCTACAAACAACACTGAAACCGTGGAACTCCATCCCTAATGATATTCAGGATCTACCTATACAAAATGGAGTGCAGCAGTTCAAGAAGGCAAATCACCACCATCACCACGAGTGCAACAAGGGATGGAGAATAAATGCTGGCCCAGCCAGTGACTCCCACATCCTGCAAATGAATAAAAAAAACTTTGCTGTTTTTGCAAGGACTTTCTGGCTTGTATCCTGAATGTTAATGACAATGCTTCACATTTTAAATAAAAAGTTGTGTTTTAGTGTTGAATGTAACAGTGAGTTGAAACAGCTTACAAACATCTGTGATTCAGAATAAGTTTTTGTACTTCACTGCCATTTTCTTTTGTAGTTAGGTTATTTTGAGTAAGGTTGTGCACTTAACTGCAGATATTTACCATTTGTTGAACTAAAGCACCAACTGAGTTAAAGTTTCCTTGGTATAAACAATTTTTTTTTTTTTTGCTTCATTCTTAAAGGTTTTGCAGTTGCTGGACAGGTTGATGGAAAGCAGCACAATAATTCTTTGTTTGTGAGTGATGTTCTTCCTGATGGGCTTGCCTATAGAGAAGGTACAATTACATTTGAAAAGGTTTTGTGCTTCCTGAAGTAGTAGATTTTAGCATTAACAGAACACTCCAGTTTGCCATCCAATGTCTGAATTTTTAATGGTTATTCTGCAATCTTTGCAGAAATAACAGTTTGATTTCAGAGTGTGGACAATATTGCCCTTGACTGTAATCTTCTCATACTGGAGTAGTATGCAGAAACTCATTGTCTAGGTTGACACATAAATTGCTTATTGGTTGAGCGTCAAAGAGCTGTAAGTAAAATGCTGCATACTCCAAACCGTTTGGGTAATTTTTTGAATGCATTGCTAATTATCACACTGCTTATTCAACAATTCTGGATTAGCAGAAATTTTCTTCGAATTATATTTTGGAAAAACTGAAATCACTGTTTTCATTCCCTGCTCCAAGTTCTGTCCCTGTTCCTAATAATAGTCTGAGATTAAGCAAACCTGTCTGTAACCTTGGTACCACCACCTCCATAGCATCACCCAACTTCACCACTGTCTCAGCGTGCCTTCTGCTGAAAACCTCATTTATGCCTTTGTTACTTCTAGACTCAATTATATCTGCCTGGCCTGCACATTTTACCGTCCATAAACCTAAGGTAATTCAAAATTATGCCCCCTGGTTTAACTTGCATCAATTCCAGTTCATGTGTCACTTCCGTGCTCACTGACTTACATTGGTTCTCAGTCAAGCAATGTGTTGACTTTAAAATTCTCATTGTTTTCAAATTTCTACATGGTCTCAATCCTCTTTATCTTTGTAATCTCCCCCAGCCCTACATTCTGCTGAGAGTCAGCACTGTTCCAATTCTAGCCTGTTGGATATTTCCATTCATCTTTATTATAATATTGGTAGCCATGTCTTCAGCTGACTTGGCTTCCAGCTCTGAAATACCCTCCCTACACCTCTCCATCTTTCTAGCTTGCTTTGCTTTTATGAAACATTCTTTTTTAATCAAGCTTTTAATCATCTAACCTCATCTATATGGCTTCTGTTGTACTTTGTTTTATCATGTTTTCATTGAAGACACTATCAGTAAAATACTATTAGGGTTTTGGGACACAGAGTGGTAATGTCCCTACCTCTAACAGAATGCCTGGCTGCATGTCCCACCTGCTCTGGACATAAGTGTCTTGGTGTTTCTGAATGGGTTGATTAAAACTATTTATAAATAAGATAGCTTGTTCAATCAGCTTCTCCTGTGAGGGTACCTAGTTCAGGTGATACCATATAATGGTGTGTTGGATATCTGACATTCCTGTGGCATTTAAATGGACCATTAGGAAACTTAACATGAACAGAGAAATTAACAAAAACACCTTTTAATAAATTGGGGTTCCACATGCTTGTGCAAAATTTCTATATTTGCTATTTTAACAAACTATATAGTATAAGATGATTTATGACACATCGATATGGGATAACAATCCGGGTAATATTAATGATTTCATTCATCTAGATTAAACTTTTTTTTAAACTGAGGAGAGAAATCTGAAATAAAACTAAAATATGGTAGGTTAGCTTACACCCAAAAGTCGAGGGTAAATTGTGGCTTGGGAGACTTCCTTTAACATTGTTACTGTTCCTGTTTTCTTTCCATTAGGTGCAAGAGTGGGAGATGAGATCTTGATAATAAATGGTGAAATGGTTGCTAATCTACACCGTACACATATTGAATCGTTATTTGCAGAGAACCACTTAATACTGACTATCAGGAGGTTCTCATTAGACCACAACCAAATGTCAACAGACTGCAGCAATTCACCAAACCACGTGATGGTCCCAACTCCTCCCAACCAATCAAAATTGCTGGGCGAGTTTATTGACAACCTCCTTCCTGTCCCTTCTGGTGAGTTCTGGGTTTCTTTGTAATTACAAAGCTGTGCCATATTTTAAAGAAGTGATGGTGTATTCTCTCCTTTCTTTTAAAAAATTGAGGCCTTACTTAAAGTAGCAGATGATTTGGAGCTCACCTTGAAATCTAAACAATAGCTTTGTGACCTTTGTTTATCTGATATGTCACCTTAATTGTTGTTTGTAAAACACTTTGATAAATTGTTTCTGCCACTTGTTCCTCTGAGTTTCTATTACTAAGAGATACTTGTAGAAGAAATTTTTGACGTGCATTTCTGGAGTAGTGCAGGAACTAACGTGATAATCTTTCATTCCGAAGCAATTTGGATCTTGGAATGTGGCATCAGTGAGCAATGAACAAACTTCATTAGCTGCAAATGACTAGGTGCATAAATAAATACTGTCGAAATGATTGAAAATATTTGTTTTCAAGTACTGCACAGCAATACAGTTTGATTAATTTGTTGCTTGTTTATTTCACAATTTGCTACTCGAGTTAAATAGTTTCTTTCCTTTGGTCTCATATATGCAACTCAATTTGCCTTATGCATTGTCACTTTTGACGTGACCAATTGGGTGATGCAACTTGGTGTGGGTCCTTGTGCTGATGAGAAAGAAGGTTTTGTGTGAGAAATTGGAAATAGAATTGATTATAATATGAAGGACATCTAGAGCATGAAACTTAGTTTTCAGTCTTGGGGAGGGGAATGCCATTCATCCCATTTAGTTCATAGTGGCTCACCATAGGGCAATCTAGTAAGTTTTGTTCCTTGATTGTAGATCTAAAATTTTATTTCCCCTCAAGTGATCGTTAAATTTCCTCCACCATCGCCTTTAACAAAGTTCTGCATAAACATTGCTTGCTCCGTTTAAAAAAAAAAGTTTATGATCTTGGACTTCCAGAAGATTCATCAAATTCTGTATTTTAATTATTTGTACTCAGCAGTGTTGAAAAGTGTAAATGAGTGTGGAATTCCTCAGAACCAGAGGATACTATCATTGAATCAGAGATAGTAGGAACTGCAGATGCTGGAGAATCCGAGACAACAAGGTGCAGGGCTGGATGAACACAGCAGGCCAAGCAGCATCATAGGAGCAGAGAGGCTGACGTTTCGGGCCGAGACCCTTCATCAGAAAAGGGGGAGGGGAAGGGGGTTCTGAAATAAGTAGGGAGAGAGTGGGAGGCGAATAGAAGAGGGATAGAGGAGAGGATAGGTGGAGAGGAAACAAACAGGTCGAAGAGGCGGGGATGGGGCCAGGAAGGGTGAGTGTACGTAGGGAGTTAGGAAGGGGATAGGTCAGTCCAGGGAGGACGGACAGGTCAAGGGGACGGGATGAGGTTGGTTGGTAGGAGATGGAAGTGCGGCTTGAGGTGGGAGGAGGGGATAGGTGGGAGGAAGAACAGGTTAGGGAGGCAGGGATGAGCTGGACTGGTTTTGGGATGCGGTAGGGGGAGGGGAGATTTTGAAACTTGTGAAATCCACATTGATACCATTGGGCTGCAGGGTTCCCAAGCGGAATATGAGTTGCTGTTCCTGCAACCTTCGGGTGGCATCGTTGTGGCACTGCAGGAGGCCCAGGATGGACATGTCATCTGAGGAATGGGAGGGGAAGTTGAAATGGTTCACGACTGGGAGGTGCAGTTGTTTATAGCGAACCGAGTGTAGGTGTTCTGCAAAGCGGTCCCCAAGCCTCCGCTTGGTTTCCCCGATGTAGAGGAAGCCACACCGGGTACAGCGGATGCAGTATACCACATTGGCAGATGTGCAGGTGAACATCTGCTTGATGTGGAAAGTCTTCTTGGGGCCTGGGATGGGGGTGAGGGAGGAGGTATGGGGGCAGGTGTAGCACTTCCTGCGGTTGCAGGGAAAAGTGCCGGGTGTGGTGGAGCTGGAGGGGAGTGTGGAGCGGACAAGGGAGTCACGGAGAGAGTTGTCCCTCCGGAAAGCAGATAAGGATGGGGAGGGAAAGATGTTTTGGTGGTGGGGTCGGATTGCAGATGGCGGAAGTGTCGGAGGATGATGCGTTGGATCCGGAGGTTGGTGGGGTGGTACGTGAGGACGAGGGGGATTCTTTTTTGGTTCTTATTGCGTGGACGGGGTGTGAGGGATGAGGTGCGGGAGATGTGGGAGACACGGTTGAGGGCGTTCTCGACCACCGAGGAGGGGAAGTTACGGTCCTTGAAAAACGAGGACAACTGAGATGTACGGGAGTGGAATGCCTCATCCTGGGAGCAGATGCGGCGGAGGCGAAGGAATTGGGAATAGGGGATAGCATTTTTGCAGGAAGGTGGGTGGGAGGAGGAGTATTCTAGGTAGCTGTGGGAGTCGGTGGGCTTGAAATGCCTATCGGTTTCTAGGTGGTTGCCCGATATGGAGACAGAGAGGTCCAGGAAGGGGAGAGAGGTGTTAGAGATGGTCTAGGTAAACTTAAGGTTGGGGTGGAAGCTGTTAGTGAAGTGGATGAACTGTTCGAGCTCCTCGTGGGAGCACGAGGCGGCGCCGATACAGTCATCAATGTGACGGAGGAAGAGGTGGGGTTTAGGGCCGGTGTAGGTACGGAAGATACTATCATTGTACTGTTAATCCAGAGACCCAGGTAATGTTTTGAGGACCCGGGTTCGAATCATGGTGAGATTTGAATTCATCAAAATATCTGGAATTAAGAATCTAATGATAACCATGAATCCATTGTTGATTATTGGAAAAACCCACCTGCTCACTCATGTGCTTTGGAGAAGGAAACTGCCATCCTTAGAAGATCAGGTCTTCATGTGACTCCAGACCCACAGCAATGTGGTTGATTCTTAACTACCCCCTGGACAATTGGGCATGAGCAATAAATGCTGGCCTACTAAGTGACACCTTCATCCTGTGAGTAATCAAAAAGAAATCACACAGAACCTTTTAATACATTTATGCAATTTATAACATTTCACAGGAGCATCGTCAGCAAAATTTGATACCAAGACACATTTGACAAATGCTTGCCAAAAGATGTATATGATATGCAGTGACTTGAAGAAGATGGAGGCGTAAACAATAAGATGTAGGAGCAGAAGTAAGCTATTCAGGCTATTGACTCTGCTCTATCATTCAATGAGATCATGGCTAATTTGATAATCCTCAACTCCAGTTTATTCTCATAACCCTTGATTCCTTTAGTGATTAAATCCTGTTTGTTTTGGATTGAATATACTTAACAACTCAGCCTCAACAGCCCTCTTCTGTAAAGAGATTCACAAATTGACTACCTTCTGCGAAAATAATGTCCTCATCACCTCCGTCTTAAATCGGCCACCTTTATTCTGAGATTATGTCCTCCAGTCCTTGACTCCCCACAAGGGGGAGCAATCTTTCCATGTCTATCCTGTCGAGCCTCCTGATAATTATATATGTTTCAATAAGATCTCCTCTCATTTTTCTAAATTCCAGTGAGTACAAACCTAAGCTACACCTCTCCTCAAGAAAATGCCTCCAAATCTGCAATCAACCCAGTGAATCTCAGTACTGCCTCTAGTACCCTTGCATAAGGGGACCAAAATCATCACAGTATTCCAGCTTTGGTCTGATTAGTAATTTGTATTGTTTTAATAAGTCATTCCTGTTTTTGTACTCCATTCTATCTGAAGTAAAGGTCAACATTCCACTTATTTTCCCTATTGCCCACTGAATGTTTAATAGGGAAGTTAATAGGGATGTTGAGGCTTAGTAAGCTGAAATAGTATTATTAGTTTAGTGATGAGCAAGAGGTCCAAATCTGAAGTGCACAAAGATTGCTTAGAGTTAAATGGTAGAGAAGTTACCAAGATGGAAGAAGGACATAGCCATGGGGAGATTTGCAACAGGAATGAAAATGTTAACATTAAGTTGGCGGTGAATGTAGGATAGCAAGCACAAGGGTTGACAAGTGAATGGGAATTGGTGAAGAGTTCAGATCCCACTACAAAGTTCAAAGTAAGATCAGGTTTATGGAGGATGCAAGGTGGAAAGGTGGTCAGAGATAATTAGAGGAATCCGGTCTAGAGTTGACAAAGTCATGGATGAGATCAACAACAGAAACTAACCAGGGATCGAATCAGGCTATTATTTACAGTGGAATATATTTGGATTCAGTGTTTATCAGTTAGGCATTGAAACTAGAAAATAGTATTATGATAAAACTGAGATTTATTTGTGTGTGTGTGTGTGTGTATGTAAGTACTTTGGTGTTATTTGGTAGAGCCCTGGGTTGAATGTGTGGGTTTGTCTGTCTTTGAAGTTAACATTTGGTTTTTGAGAGAAAAACTACAATACCCATAATTAAATGTGAGATAGTTATCCGTAGTTTCTATGGAATTGCCAAGAGGGCTTAGGGAGAGAACGTAGTCATTTGAGAGAAGCATGTATCAAGCTGAGAAATTTCTCAGTAGAGTAATACGCTTATGTAAGCACATTGTACTCCTGCTACAATGCAAAATCCCTGCTTAAAATCTTTGGAGACCTTACTTTGGATTTAACTTTATTTTCCTTGGGTTACTTTTATTATTTTATTGTCTTAGCCCAAACATTCTCAATCAAATATAAGTGTAGCTACTTGTTTAAAAAATATGCTCCTCTAATTTACAGCAATTTGTAGACAGTTCCTAACAGCGATTTCATCTGTGTGAACTTGTAGTTTTTCTATGCTGTCACTTGTGATTGGAAGGAGGTCATCCAGGTGGACCTTGTAGAATGAATTCCCTGATCAGCAGTGTTAACCTGGTCTAATCAGGGAGTTCTGGCTGAAAGATATAAACAGGAGTGTCAGGGGTTCTCACTTTAGGAGCTGGGTCAGTGTCATATACTGTGCATGTGTAAATAAACGGTGACAGGATATTGGCCTTTGCAGAGTTTTTCTCACTTAGTTTCAAACTCAACTGAGCTGCTGCCTCACACTTCCCACTACTCTCCTACTCCTGACGTGTGGTCAAGGAGATTAGCAGGTTTCCTTACAAATTATCTGGAGGGTTTGGGGAGAGAAGCTTCCAGGTTGTTTCAATCTCGGCTCAGAAGTTGTTGGAGCGAGAAGCATGTATCAGGTTCCAGAGTGCTAAGAAGTGTTTCAACAGAGCAATGTGTGCTAAGCAATGTTGCTAAGAAAAGAAATTTAAAGTAATGAAATTAGAATGAGATATTATTAGAACGAGAATGAAGTGTTGATGATATGGTCAGTGAGAAAGAAGCAAAGTTAAGTTCTTGAAGCTTATGTAAACAAAACGCCGTCAGGGATGGGATAGCACTGGGAAGAAACTAAGTTGGAAGCATTATAATAATTTTTAAAAAAGAGTTTATCTACACTTCCAGCAGTGGAGTTGAAATTTTAATCATTTTAAGCCCATCAAAGTATTCAAACAGAAAAATCTCTCCCTCAAACAGGGTATTAGATATTTGCAATTCCACAATGATGGTGACACTCTATATTCCCTTATAATACAGATTCAAAGATTTTTAAACATGTAATAGAAATGATCGAAGCATTGTACAACCTGTTTTTTTTTCTCTTCTTTATCTTTGCATTGGGAAGGAGATGGTATCTTGGGGAAGGGATGGCATATTAGTATTGCTGGAAGAGTAATCCAAAGCACTGGCTAATGTTCTGGGGATCTGGGTTTCAATCCCATTACAGCAGATGGTGGAATTTGAATTCGATAAAAATCTGGAATTTAAATTTTATTGATCATGAAACAAATGTCTTTTGTCAGAAAATCCCATCTAATTCACGAGTGCCCTTTGTGGAAGGAAACTGCCATCCTTACTTGACTTGGCCTCCATGTGATTCCAGACATACAGCAATGTTTTTGATTCTTAACTACCTTTGAAATGGCTTAACAAGCCACTCAGATGTAATAATCACCGGAAAGCCTACATGAAGGAATGAAATCAGATGGGCTACCGGAAACGACAATAACAAACACAACTCTGGTGAACTCCCTTGGACCTGAATTCCTTATTGACATCCTGGGTCTAGTGCCAAAATTTGGAGACAAAGAACAAAGAAAATTACAGCACAGGAACAGGCCCTTCGGCCCTCCAAGCCTGCGCCGATCCAGATCCTCCATCTAAATGTGTCGCCTATTTTCCAAGGATCTGTAACCCTCTGCTCCCTGCCCATTCATGTATCTGTCTAGATACATCTTAAATGACACTATCGTGCCTGCCTCTACACCTCCGTTGGCAACGTGTTCCAGGCATCCCCCCACTCTCTGCGTAAAGAACTTTCCACGCATATCTCCCTTAAACATTTCCCCTCTCACCTTGAAATCGTGACCCCTACTAATTGAGTCCCCCACTCTGGGGAAAATGCTTCTTGCTATCCGCCCTGTCTCTATACCTCTCAAGATTTTGTAGACCTCAATCAGGTCCCCCCTCAACCTCTGTCTTTCCAATGTAAATAATCCTAATCTACTCAACCTCTCTTCATAGCTAGTGCCCTCCATACCAGACAACATCCTGGTGAACCTCCTCTGCACCCTCTCCAAAGCATCCACATCCTTTTGGTAATGTGGCGACCAGAACTGTACGCAGTATTCCAAATGTGGTCGAGCCAATGTCCTATACAATTGTAACATGACCTGCCAACTCTTGTACTCAATACCCCATCCAATGAATGAAAGCATGCCGTATGCCTTCTTGACCACTCTATCGACCCGCGTTGCCACCTTCAGGGTAGAATGGACCTGAACACCCAGATCTCTCTGTGCATCAATTTTCCCCAGAGCTTTTCCATTTACCGTATAGTTGGCTCTTGAATTGGACCTTCCAAAACGCATCACCTCGCATTTACTTGGATTGAACTCCATCTGCCATTTCTCCGCCCAACTCTCCAATCTAGCTATATTCTGCTGCAGTCTCTGACAGTCCCCTTCACTATTTGCTACTCCACCAAACTTAGTGGCATCTGCAGACTTGCTAATCAGACCATCTGTATCTTCCTTCAGATCATTTGTATCTTCCTCCAGATCATTTATGTATATCACAAAAAACAGCGGTCCCAACACGGATCCCTGTGGAACACCACTGGTCACAGTTCTCCATTTTGAGAAACTCCCTTCCACTACAACACTCTGTCTCCTGTTGCCCAACCAGTTCTCTATCCATCTAGCTAGTACACCCTGGACCCCATGCGACATCACTTTCTCCATCAACCTACCATGGGGAACCTTATCAAACGCCTTACTGAAGTCCATGTATATGACATCTACAGCCCTTCCCTCATCTATCAACTTTGTCACTTCCTCAAAGAATTCTATCAAGTTGGTAAAACGTGACCTTCCCTGCACAAAACCATGCTGTCTATCACTAACAAGCCCATTTTCTTCCAAATGTAAATAGATCCTATCCCTCAGTATCTTCTCCAGCAGCTTTCCCACCATTGACGTCAGGCTCAGCGGTCTATAATTACCTGGATTATCCTTGCTACCCTTCTTAAACAAAGGGACAGCATTAGCAATTCTCCAGTCCTCCGGTACCTCACCCGTGCTCAAAGATGCCACAAAGATATCTGTTAAGGCCCCAGCTATTTCCTCTCTCGCTTCCCTCAGTAACCTGGGATAGATCCCATCTGGACCTGGGGACATGTCATCCTAATGCCTTTTAGACTAGTCGAGCAACACCCTGACATTGTCATTCTTTCAGAATCATATCTTACAATGTCCCATTCACCACCACCATCATCTTTAGGTGCATCCTGTACTACCAGCAGGACAGACCCAGTGAGACTGGTGGCACAGTGTTATACAGTCAGGAGGAAATTACCCTGGGAAACCTTAATATTGATTCTGGACACCATGAATTCTCATGGCATCAGGTCTCATGCTTTATTGAATTCAAATTGTACCATCTGTTGTGGTGGGACCTGAACTCAGGTGCTCAGAACATCTCCTGGATCTCTGGAATACTAGTTCAGTGATAACACCACGATGCCGCTACCTCCCCAATGCTTGCTGATTACCACATACCAGAGGCTGTTAAATCAAAACTCCTCCATTTTGAACAAGGCTTGGAGGAAATATTGGCAGGGTGTGGGGAGGCAAAGTCATAGGATGTACTGTGGGTGGGGAACTTAAATCTCAACCAATACAAGTGGCTAGGCAGCAGCAAGCTAGTCAAGTTTCAAAGAACAAAGCTGCTGGATTGGGTCTTCAGCAAGTGGTGTGGGAATCGGAGAAAAATGTACTTGACCTCATCCTCACTAATGTTCCTGCCACAGATGCATCTGTCCATGATAGTATCGATGAGTGACCACCATATAGTCAAGTGGCTTTCAAGCTGAATGGGATAGATTAACCCTAACATATCCAACAGCTCAAGAATGGGCACCCACAAAATGCTATGGACCATCAACAGCAGAATCATACTCTAATGTAATCTGCAACCTCACAGTTTGGAATATCCCCATCTCTATCATTAACAGCAAGCCAGGGATCAACTTTGATTCAATTAAGAGTGCAGAAGGGCATGCAAAGAGCAGCACCAGGCACACCTGTAAATGAAATGTCAACCTGTTGAAGCTACACAAAGGAATACTTCGGTGCCAAACAGCATAAGCAGCAAGTGATAGACAGAACAAAGCAATTCCACACCGTCTTTAGTGTGAACCTTTCACAATTCTGATGGCCTAAACATTTTCAGTTCTAAAAACTTGAATACTTCTCTAAACACTTAAAACCTGGTCACTTCACATACTAAAACCATTTTTGCCAGGGTGTGTAGTTTCCCTGAACTCAAACCTTAAATTTGCTGCTCTGAAGGCAAAACTATACTTGTGCGCTGACCTGTTTCTCTCCCTGTCACAAACACAACTATATGCACCTTGCAACCATTGATACCACAGGTGTTCAGCAGGCACTTAACTGAAGTAACGCGCTTTCTTAGAAATGACGTATTTTGGCCACAGTTCCAAATGACTTTCAGACCTTTTTAGAACAAAAGAATTACCTGTTTCAGAACTAAGCAAAATCCATTGGTCTTTAGTGTAAAATCCAAATCCCAAAATTGATTGTATACTGATATATGAATTAATGACCTATATAGTGCAACTGCTTGGCAGCACATACTAGGAAAAGCCTGAAGCTTGACAAGAAAATATTGACACTAAAGATACCTGAAGGCAAGTATATAGATTGTGTACTAACAGCAAAAGGCCTTCATCTGTATCCTGAAAGTGTGGTAGGACAGGCAGATAGAGCTGTAATGAAACATACAGTATTCTAGGCTTAATTAGTACAGGCACAGACTACAAAAGGAGGGAGGTTGTGCAGAAATTATATTAACAATGGTTAGACGTAAGTTGGAGTATCATGAATAGTTCTGGTGCCACAGCTTAGGTAGGATATGAACACATTGGAGAGAGTGCAGAAGAGGTTTGAGAATGATGTGTCTTATCCCTGAAACCCGTTATGGTGAAGTTGTTTTTCTTGGTGGGGAGAAGGCTACGAGGAGACTTTGCTCACTCCCCTCTCATTCATCACTCCACTTCCAATCATTTCATTGTTTCCTTCTTGCCACTGCTCTCCCAAGCAGCACATGAGGTGGCAAACTGGAAGTAGTGAGGTTCAGGCGAAAGAAGCAGCAAATGATAAGGAGGAAAGAAGTTGGGGAAAGGAGGCGGGAAGTACAAGAGAGAGGGAAATAGTGAATGAAGCAATGGCTGTCTGTACATTTTAAAATGAAAATGGAAGCAGCATTTTTGGGGCAAATTCCCTAATTTACAATGACCAAACAGCAGTAAAACAAATGCACACTATATTAGAAAGTGTCTTAAATGTTTTACTCAACAAGTTCCAATTAGTTTCATTAGAAATGTCCTCTCCTCCCCCAACTCCCTACCTTGCCCCAATCTTAATAAATCTATCTTGCCTCTTCCTATAACTCAAAATACTCAGTGGTCTGTTGCCCTTCCTTAATTATAGGTTCCAATAAGCATCCCAACAACAGATTGTAGATAGGTAAGTTTCTTTTTAAATGTGGAATTACTTTGCAAATTTTCAGTCAGAGTTGACCGTTTCTAAATTGAAGCAGCACTGGATGACTGTGACTGAAATATATACAATTTCCTGTTATTCTGCTGCTGCTAACCCTATTCCTACCAGGAGATTTGCTGTTATTGTACATCATTCTTATCTGTCTTGTACCATCCTTACGTGCACTGTAGTTTGTCTGTCAATAATCACTTTGTGACATCCATCATCCAACTATGCCTTGGTGAACCTTTTTATTTCAGTTTTATTTATCTTTTAAAACCCTTAATTTCGTCTAGGTATCAATTTTGCTCTGATTATTGAGCTGAATTTTCTCAGTCCTGTGAAACAATTTGAAGATTGAACCAGAGGCAAATTAGATTATCTCACTTTGGGGCAGCTCTCCAGTGCAATCCCTCTTCTGAATGTTCTTTCCTGAGGCAGAGTCTAACTAGCAGGGCCTGGCAGGGGTGGCTCACTAATTGGACCTAATTAAGTGCCCACTTTGGGTTAGAATTGGTGATGTTGCCAGAACCTTCATGACAGCAAACAGCTCCCCTTGCTAAGGCTGAAATCAGTAATTGCCTGGAGGCTGTCTCTTTTAATATGCCCCCCAACCCACATAGCCATGGGTGTCAGAGGGCCACAGGTGTGGCTTTAACAATCCTGTGGCAGGTCTTCAGGGGTATCTCTATCTACATTGATACCTCTTCTGATGGTGCTGCTGGTTGCACATTGCTGTGGGCTCGTTTGTTGGGCTGTTGGTTTCCTGGTACACTTGCCATATTTAATTGGATCTCTAATTGACAGTCTCTGGGAATTGTGACCAACTTTTTGTCATGAACATAGAAGTGGCCCAGATTATTGTGATTCAGACTTTGGCATCCCAAGTATCTCAGCAAACTCCAGTCCATCCTTGCTTAAAGTTTCCCCCAGACACAATATTAGACTGATTGTCCTGTAGCTTTTTATGAGTGATCTAACAAGTACAGTTCTCCAGTTTTATCATGCTGTTCTCGAATTTGTCAATTTGTGAGTTTTCTTTTTGCCTTCAGTGTGGTTCGTTACTATAAGATGCTGCTTAAAACTTCAACAAAGGTCTTGTCAAGCCATCCTAATATCTGCTTACATGTTCTCAGTCTCTTTGTTTAATTTTTTTGTGAAGCATTTAGGATGCTTTATGTTAAAGGAACATATGAATGTATTTTGTTGTTGACCCAAGTAGCAGTTTGCCCAAAGGCAAATTAGTTCAAATAAACTTGTTGCCAGTAGGCTTTGGATAAAATCGCTACAAGCACTACAGCTTTACAAGCCTCCGACTTGGTTTGCCCTTTTATATATTCAGACCATGGCACATAGCACTTTGCTGGTAAACTGAGTCAACTGCAACTTTTTTAATCATATAGAGTTTATGTACATTCCAACTTTCAACCCATCTAAATTTCCATCAAATTGTTACAAGTTCTTTAGGGACTTAACTATCCTTTATACAACTTAATTAAGCACTACATTACACTTAAAATATTTGCCCTCAAATGCATTTACACATCAGTAACTAAATAAGACAGTGCAACATTGATATTAAGTGTATATCTAATGTTGACTGGAGCCTTTCTATATTGGAACTGGAGTAAAGGGGCTTTCATCAAAATGAAATGTTTTATTATGTTATGTCTAAAAATAAATATTATCCTGCTCAGAAAATTAATGTGCAGCAGTGTACCTCAGTATGTAAACAGAATTGGAGTTGAAATGTAAAAATACCTGTCTTTTCTATATTTTGTCACTCATTTTGGGCACTATCTGTGACTGTTCATACACTACAATAACTGAATCATCGCAGACAGCAAACTGACTTGGGCAGCAGCAATGCAGTTGTAGTTGTACTGTTTCCCATACTATTAATAAGTTCTTTTTTTCAAAGAAAGCATATACATAACTACTGAAAATTCTTCTCTTTTTAATAGTTTATCAATGTAACAGGATGTTTTCCTTCAGCAACATAAGCATTTTAAAAGTTCTGACTAGAGTAATTGTATAGCAGAATGGATTAAAATATCTAATTTGCAAATGGGAGTGAAGCCTACATGACGCATCTCCAATGTTCCTGCTGTTTAACCAACTCAGACCCCTGACATCTGCTGGCACTGGATGCAAGACATTTGCAGTGTAAGATGTCTCTCAAGGAAGTTTCAGTCAGATTTAGGAGTTAGTTGTTGAAGATCAGAAGTATTTTATGGTATCAATAAGTATCAAATGCTGCATAGAAATAAATTTTGAATTGGGTACAAAAGAAAGTATTACAGAATGATTGCCTACTATTTAGCACATTGTATGAAAAAAAAATTGATCCAGCACCTTTTGAAGTAGGGTAATATTAGCAGTTTCTGGCAGTCTCCTTGAAAAAGAAACCAAGGGAAAGTTTGTATGTTTGAGCTCTTGCCTGATTGCAGGTTTCTGTAGTTTACTATATTTCTGAATTTAGTTATTGCTCTGTGTTTTCACTACATTCTTGGTGTCGTTTACAGCCAGGTAGGTTTATGGCAGTTTATTGAACAATTGAGGTGTTTGTCGCCTTGCATCTGAGTAAATGAATGGTGCTTTGTCCTTTTTATTTTCTTGTAGGCTTTGTTTTTAAAAAGCTCTGTCACATGCAATAGTTTTCTTTAGACAGTATTTTACATAGTGTTTAAATTTCTGTAAATTTCAGATTTCACTAGTGTACCAGATGTACCAGCTCTAACAAGATGTATCACAACAGACTTTGTAGAATCATTGCATCAGGATGAAAATACCGAAGCATTTTTAAAGGTAAGTGCTAGCATTCTGTTAGTGCTTTGTAAGCCATAGAGTGAGCTACATTTCTGAACAAAGCTCTACAATAGGTAGAATAAGCATTTAAGTTTTTCATAGACTGGTATGTTGCTTTGATAGGCTTTGGTACATATCAGAAATAAATAATTAGAATGGCAGAATATATGGTATACACTGAGACAGCAAGATTGGTATAGATGTTGCAAATTTTAGGTTGTTTTTAATGAGGCTCCAAGAAAACAACAATGAAAAACTTGATGTTTTATTTCCATGCTGATATTCATTAAAAATAATCAACGTAACTCATTTCAGTTGTTAATACCTGTCCAGCTTTACTATTTCCTTTTGACTGAACAATGGTTTTCAAAACTTAACGTTAAATGCCTTGCTTTTGCAAACATGTTTCAAAACAATTAGATTTGCTCCTTTCCTGTTCTCAAGAATTGTATTCCTTCTTAGTTCTGCATTGAAAGGATTGAAATGCAAGTGGCTCTCATCTTTTTTGATGCATGTTGTATTTTTAATGACTCCTTTCTCTTTTCGATTTTGCCTTATGAGAAGGCTTTCATTCTTTATCGAAGTACAGTTGGAAGGCTGTTGTATGTCCTTCAGTATCTCAGCCAAGTGACCAATATTTAAAGCTTTAGGTATTAGGCTATTCCACCAGGAAGGGTATTGTATCCAATCTTGGTTTTAGGGAGCCCTTGCTCACTCGCAATCAAGCAGGGATCATGGCTGTTTAGTTTCCTCCACCTAATGATACAGAATGTTTAGACTGACTTGCACTTTGCTAACTAGATATATTTCAGAAACTAGATGGTCCAAGTGGCTGAGTTACGTAAAAGTTGATAACATTCCCTCTGCATCTTTCTCTTCATTCATGGTGAATGTAATTGGATTATAGTGCCAAGAACACTCTCTTCAGACCATTGTAGATTAGAACTTGCTGTGCAAGTACAGTCTGAGTAGCATTTCATCCCAATCTACTTGGAAGTAACCATTTGTTAATATTTTTTGCGTTGTTCATATTTAACTTTTAGTTGTACAAGCAATGTACTTACTTGGCTCAGTGCTGATATACATTTTGTGAAATTGGTTAAGTTGTTGTGGTCAGAATGTCATGCTAAGTAACATGAAATTTAGTGTGTCAATCTCTTTTAAATCAAGCTGTTAAATCCTTATTGAAATAAGTTGTGTGTTTTACTAATTTTTTGAATAATTGGTAATCAAAACTAGGACTAGAAATTATATGTGCCCGCAGAATAAACTATTCAAAGATATTTAAGATAGTCCTTCAAAATCTATGACAATTGTTACTTTAAAAGAAATGCAATCCACATGCACATTTCCAAAACTCAAAATTAATCTTCTGAGTCTTTGTAAAAGATGATGCCATATGAAAGAGAACTAGCCTATGTTTTCTGCTTCTTTTACCCCCCTTCAAGGTTCATTATACTAATACTCTACAGTCCACCGATGTGTCTTGATGCAGTCAATAAATGCATTCACTCAAAGTTCTGTTGAAATTTGCAGAAATAGGTCTGGCAAAATGCAGAAATAAAGGACTTAGTCATTAAAAATTTCATGTAATAAAATCCCCTGTTACATATTAGGTGAACTGTTCAGGAGGGGCGGAAGTGTTTTGCAAACCAAACTCGTCACAATAAAATTACATAGCTAAAAGTTTAAAAAAAAAACTCAATTGTTGCAGAAAGTACACAGCGAGTCACTCAACGTATGATTTCCCTATCCAGCTGTTAACCTTTTGGCTGTTAAAGCTTTGTTTAAAGTACTCCAACCATGTGATGCACCAAATTAATCACTCTTTTCTCTGTCAATATTCAAAATGCTTGCTGCGTGTTTCCAGAAATTTGTTTTTATTTACTGGTGTCTGTGATTGAAGCTGGCTGACTAAATACCGTTCAGTGTCAGTGAGCTGAGATGCAAATTCAGTTACAGTGCTGTCAGATCAATTTGAAGCTCCTATGTTGAATCTAAGGGTGAGTCATTGCGCATCTCTTGTAAAGAGCAGTGTGTTCACTAATTCATCAGGTTGTCGTTCTAGAACTGATGCCCACCACAAAGCCCTTGTATTTGAGAGGTGGCTTCCTGAATGGAGTTGGACTAACAAAAATGTTCCATAATTTTTTCATTGGAAAAGTGATCTATTTGTTCAAACAATCTTTCAAATGTAGAATGTTAATCATTATGCCTCCGAATGAAGAAACTGCATTGTATGCAACACTTCAAAGCCCCAGAGAAATCCAAATGAATTTCACGTGAAGAGAATTGCTGTTTGTAATTACTTGGATAAAACGACAGCCATTTCAGGTACAACAAAAGTCCGTAAAATAGCCCATAAGTGATTTGTAACTTTTTTTGATTGTGCACGTCGTAGAATAATGTTCACTAAAGCAAAGAGGTCTCCTGGGTTTTGAAATAGTGTCATGGAATCTTTAACGTGCAGAAGAACTATTAGAATAGGCAGATCTAGGATCTTAATTCAACATATTACCCGAAAGGGGTCATCCTTGATGAAATAACATTTCTATTCCATGAACATGGAAGCCTAGATCTTGGCAAGCTGACTGCACGCAATACATTGTGACAGGATAGGTAGATAAAGTATGAACAAAATGTCTCAGATAATTGATGATAAATTGTAATCTGCATGTCAATAAAGTAATCACTTTCATTTGAACAATCCTCCTATATTTATGTCTTAAAAACAAATTGATTGTCGTGTTTGTAAGAGTTCCTCATTTCTTCAACTTTTATTTGAATTTAAGACAATGTAGCTTTGAAACTGAAATTTTAAATGAGCATTATAAGCAAAACTCCAAGTTGCATTTCAAATTAATAAACAGAATTTCACGATGATCTGTGGTGAACTTTGTACTAAGGCTGTGAAAGTATTTGCATTTCCTGTTTGCTGTAATCCGGTTTTAACAATTTAACGAGGAGGAAGTGCTAGTTGAACTCAATATCGTGCATCAAATGTGAAGAACTGCAGCTGGTGTCACCCTCGTAATATAGCTTACAACTTATTTAAGTACTCTCCCTTCATGCCCTCAGCTTTAGGGTGCTTGTGGCATGGCAGTAGTTTACTGTCTACCTCTGAGCCAGGAGGCCCAGGTTCAAATGCTACCTGCTCCAGTGGTGTCATAACATCTTTGAACAGGTTGATCAGGATTGTATCCCTTTGGCTCAAATTGTGACACTACATAATCTTAAGACTTCCTTGTTTAAGAGATACCACCCCACTTCAGTAAAATTTTCATTCAGCAGCCTGTCCATGTCCTAAAACAAAATGCAGGAGTAAATAGCAATAGAAAACCAGTCAAGACAAGCATTTAAATTAGAACTGCAAGTTGTTTATCTGGTGCAGAATCCTTAAGCAGCTCTATAACCAGTTATCCAGTAAGAAATTGTGTTTTCATGAACAATTAAAAAAAAAAATGTGGGCCACATTCCACAAGTATATAATTCTTAGTCATTGGAGATATAGTAGGATCATAGTTCATTTCAGATGATTTTATCTTAGTGAGCACATCTTCATAAGTGAAATTTAGGATATTGTTAAGGTGCTAGAGGACAGTATCCATTTTCAGTGCTGATTTGTAACCTTGGGATCTTAAGTAAAATGTGGCTTAATGAATTGCAGCTGTGTGCCAGTTTCTCAACATTAATGTTACCACTGAGTGCTATGTAATTTTATGTATCATTATCGTGTGAAAGCACCCATTACTGTCAAAGCTGCATTCAAGCTTTGTCAGCTCCATTGGTATAGTCTTTGAGCTATGAATAAAATTACAATGTGACAGGAGAATTGTACTTTTGGCAAAAAAAAGACAAATGATCTTTTCCAAAAAAGGCTACTTATTACTACAGCTTAAGTGAACCCACAGACAGGCTTCATCCACATATGTAATCTAAAAGTAATTTTGAAACAGCAAACGATATTTGTGTCATACTGCAGTTGCTTCTATAACAGTACTGTGTAGTGTGAACCTTTTTTGTGAACATTATCTATGGTGACAAAAGGGGGAAGCTTATACATTTGATGTTATCTGTCATCAAACCATTTCCTACTAGTGGACAATGATGTTTGAAGGCGTTGAGTGCAAGGAGGAAGTATTGTGAAGCATCTCTATTTCTGTTTATGGCTCTTCAAAGTTGATTTTGTGACACTTGCTTTGCTTTTTTCCTCTGGGTTGTCCATTTCTGAAGTTTTAAAACACACTGGGTGTCAGATGACTCTCTGGATTCAGCTAGATGTTTTTTTTTTAATTCCCCCTAGATGTGGATCTTTGAACAGCAGCACAGGTAAGACTATGTCACAGCACTGTTTGAAGTAAAGTTCTGAAATACAGTAATCAAATGGAAGAAAAATAATTAAAATGCCTCCAAATGTAATATTACTTTTAAATGAAAATATCATAATGTTGAATGATGTAGGTCCCCAATCATCATCCATGACAAATGTACAACTTAGCAACTGTGCAGTTTTAATGTAAGCTTCCAAATGTGTCCAGCCCTCGTTTGTACAAATTGAAGCATATTACTTTAACAAAATTATTACTGCATACACAGTTGCCTCCTATCTTAGGTTATTTCACATGCCTTCTGAAATACCTTGGTATATGGTACTGCACAATAGAGCTTGTAGCAGTTTTAACTTTTATAGAATATTTATAAACAAGGAGGTAGCTATTAAACAGTGGTCTGAGGTAGATAATTTGCAGGAACAAAATGCAGTAACATCAAAGAATGAGGAACTTCCAGGAAAAGGAAAACAAGATGATAATCATGTCAATTATATGTCCATTTTTTTTAGCAGTCAGAGAAAACCAGCTCTTTTGACTGGTTATGGAGTTGGTATTAGTGTACCTCTGTGGGTCCTATACATATATAATTCATGTACTAAATTTGGGGTGAATTGAAAACCCGTTGTCATTTAAAGGTTAATAGATACTTAAAGTGCCATTTGGTTGGAACAGTTTGACTATTTCTGTTAAACATATCAATGATAGTTTACTTACACTGGGAATTTTTCTTCTCGCTGTTAACATTCTGCTAAATAGCTAAAGGAATTGATCTGCTGTGATTATATTTGCATGAATACTGCTACTTCTGTCGTGTGTTATTCATTTCTGTGCTTAAATATTTGTGTGTTGATAGCTTGCTAATTGTGGACGCATCACAGCTGAGGGCTTGTCTATTTTTGGTCAAGTTGATTTATTGATTTTATTTATTGATGTATTTATTTTGATATGCCCACAGTTAGTAAGCTGTCAGCACACAAATATTTTAAGCATAAAAATGAATAAGTTCCACACTCAACACAATTTTTCAGGCAGGATTAATTAGTTTGGAGAAGGAGAATGCTGGCTCTATTTTTTCCCTCTTTGCACTCAGACCAATTGTAACAGCTATTGTAGTACTCCATCTCAAATCAGCTAACCTCATGCAGGTCACAAACAAACAAACAGGAGGCATTTTGATTTGCAATGTGTATAGCTATCAAAAAAGATAATGTTCAATCTCATTCACATGTTAGATGTTCATGAGGACCATTTAGAATATTCATTTGAATATTTTGTTGCATTTTCACCTGTAATGAAAACATTTTCTCGCAATCTACATTTTTGTACCATTACCTTTGGCTGGCTTCATATTTAGGCAAGTAAGATAAGGGTAGTAGTGAGTTACAAGAATGATTTCACTCAGACCTATGGCTGAAGTTTCCCAGCAATCAGCTAAGTATTAATTTTTGGTAGTTTTATGGGCAGTTTCCCATGTTAGAATCCTGTCTGAAGGAGTGCTACTCTTTTCCAGTTGAATATGAGAGCGTCATATGTTGAAAAGCCTTCAAACAGTTGTTAACATTGACTATAATTAAGCAGTAAGAAAAGAGAGGAAACAACAAACAAAATGCTGCAATTGCTTTTGGGACTAAACAAGGGCTGCTTGCCTTTCAACCAACAGCATTTTACAGTCAATGAATGGTGACTTCACGTAACTCCAAACTATTGGTTGCATGTGTCAATTGTCTGGCTTTTTGCACTGCATTTATTGTGGCGAAACTGATATTCCACCTGCTCAATGTCCTATTCTTCCTCCCCAGAAGATGGTTGCTGCTTTCCCAACTCTTTGGTGTCCATCACATTCCCTTCTTTGTCTGCTCCAGTTGTGCAGAGCACAGAATGAAAGGAATATGCCATGCAGTCTGTCTGGAGTGTACCGCCAGCCACAGCCCTCCCCCAGTTTGATCCACGCCACTGAATCCCATCTTCAAGAGGCTTATCTGCTCAACTACGGCCCTGGTCAAAGAATGGGTTGCATTGCATTTGTTTTCAGCCTCAGCTGACGAGTTACATAATGGAGTTGTCAGCCATTGTTTCAGAGGGTAGCTCTCATCTCCAGCCTTGAAAGGCACTCAGCCCATGAAATGCCCAGCCCAGGAACCTTTTAGAATTATCAAGGATGTAGGGCATCATGTGAACTTCCAGGGTACCTGGCACAGATTTGAAAGATGTGATAACAGCGATCATAGATGACTTGTATATTGGTCAAATGAGACCCCTTTTCTGTTGATAAAGTCAACTATTTTTGAAAAGGGCTGTCTTTGCAATGTACAGTCTATAGATCCCTGCACCTGATAGAAACCAGCATATTGACAAAGCCTACTGCCCGCGCTGCAACATTGACCTTGAAAGGATAAGAATGAGTTGAAGTAGTGTGATCTTGCACAAATTGCATTGTTAACAGTCTTTGACATATTGAGGATTGAGAAATTCCACACGGGTCCCCAATGGGTATTTGAAGGCACCCCATTGCATAAACATTTAACACAGCTGTCATTTCGATGGCCACCATGATTAAAATGTAAGAAATAGGAGACAGAATAGAGATTTCAACCCCGCAGACCCGGTGTGTAACTCAACAAGATCTGTCCCAGGTCTCCACTCCTCTTTCTTGCCAACTCATCATAGCCCTCAATTCCCAATATTACAAAATTCTATCCACCTCCTGTTTAAATTCTTATAGTCAACTAGTGTCCACAATTCTCTGGGATTGAAAACTCCAGACATTCACTGCCTTCTGGGAGAAAACAATTCTTTGCCCCTCAGTTCTAATTGGCGTGACCACCTTCCCTTTCATTTGAAAGTCCTGCTCCAGTGGATATGGCATCCTCAGTCTGTGGATGGCATCAAGTATGATAGACTCTTAACCTGTCCTATCACCTCCACGTCCTTAGGGGACTTTTCTTCTGCAACATCTTCATGTGGAGGCTGATTGGCATTTGCTGGAAGTTCCTGTAGGCCGTTGGTACGCTCATGTATTTACTCCTCCCCAATTTCACTACTCATTCACTGTACACTGGGCAAAATGACTATAAACCCTGCTTTGCCTGGTTCCATTGGTCAGTATTTCAGTGAGCCCATGTGGGGAATATCAAAAACAAACAGGTCCTAAGTAATGTGAATAGTCAGTATTTGCATCATACAAAGCTGGTCAATTTTTTGACTATTCATCAGTGTTTTATAGTCCTAATTGGAAAACTGAGCTGACTTTATAGACTCTCTGAAAGATGTGGGGAAACGACAGAATGGTTTGGAAAATATGGCAGGATTGAAGAAATGAGATTCTTGATATCAACAATAAAACTTTCCACTTAAGATTTCAGCCACTAGATGAGAATCTTTCTAGTGAGAGGCAACAGGCCTATTTGCACACATTAACATCTCATTAGCTAGTCTCAGCTCATATTTGCAGTTTCTATTTTCCCAGAGACAGGAGCAAAGCTGGATGGTATCAATTCCCAACTCAAGAATCAGAGCAGTAACTTGGCAGGTGCAGCTTGTGGCTTCTTTTCTGAGCATCCATTTTGGCTAGCATTCATGAACATCTCAGGGCACAATTCATGGACAAGGACCACCAGTACTTTTTAATGAAGATCAGCGTTAGCAAAGCAGCAGCCTTACCACATCGTGGCACATCCCGACACACTTATAATACATTTCAGCAGTTCAGTACTCCATTTTGGAGTTCACTTATACCTTACACTGTAATGCTGCTGAAGGCCACACACAAACAGGCACCTATCTCATGCATCAGAACGAGATGCATCTTTGGCTTTTAGCTTGCTTTCTTAGCTCACTTTGTGTTTACTTGGACGATCACAGCATCTCTGCCTTGTCTTGCCTTTTAGTACAAACAGAAGTTGAGGTTGTTTGTCATACTTCCCTACAGGGGTGGCGTTTTACTATAGGGCACCATGCTACATAAATGTCACACCTAAAGCATGTGGTAACTGCTTATGTGGCAAACAGGCTGCATGTGCCTGAAACTAAGGGGACGATGACTTAGTTCGGTCAAACGGGATTATGGTCAGTCAGCGGCTGGATCCATCCTTCTTTGGGAAGAGTGATGAGGTGCCCAGAGTGAGTAGGAAGCAAAGCATAAGAAGTGTTAGTAGTTTTGTGGAATAGGTTAGTGAGATCCAACGAGGGATGATGTTGCATGCAACAGTGAGTGGTATTGCAACATTCCACGTGGAGGCCAAGTGCTTATATAATAAGGTGAGCAGCGTAAAATTGCATGAGAAAAGTCTGTAGGGCTCAAGGAGAGAAAACCTCTATGAAACTCCCTAAAATAATGGCTTAGCCAAATTTTGAGAAGATTCAGCCCCAAGTCTTTCACAAAATCAAACTTGCCTCATAATATTTATAGCAGTTTGCCTGGGTATTATCAATGGCTGCTCAGCTAAACTTTTAAACTGATTCTTTAAGATGGTAGAAATTCAGGTCTTGATTGCCATCATCAAGAAATTTCTTGTAAATTGTTTGTTTCCCGTGGGAGCATTCTGTGCACTAATTTACTGCTATGTTTGCCTATAGTTACAACAGCAGTTTCATTTTGAAAGTATTTATTTATCTGTGAACTGCTTTGGGATATTCTGAGTTATGAAAGACGCAAAATGAATAACACTGAATTGCCATAGCACCACTACCAAAGCATCATCTGATGAGGTTTGAACCTAATATCTACAGCTCTCTAGACCTCACTGTATTGACAGTAGTTCGTCCTCCTGAAGTCCCATGCATTTTGACTTTTTTTCTGCCTGTATTGATCTTAAATGCTGTAGAGATTTGTGTGTTCCATTTCATTTGCCTGCAGATTCTGGCAATAATAACGAAAAGAAAATATAGCAACTTGGGAATGTAAATCATCTTTGTAAATTCATACAAATTTGTTGTCTGAGATGCAGAATGAGATTGTTCAACTATGGTGTAACTTGGTAAGGAAAGCTGCCATGCCTCCATAATTTAACTAGAATCAGGTGCTTCATTCTTTTGATGTTTTTAATTTTCCAGATGTGGTAAAAGGAACAGTGTACTCGCAGCAAAGTTTACAGTAATGTACATTCTGACATTGAAGGAGTCTGTGTAATTTGATATTACCAGCAGAAGATTTAAAAAAAAGTTAAAGTATCACTGAAAAGGAACTTCTTGCATTTGTACAACCTGAGCTTTCATTTTTCTTTTCATTCCTTTTAGAATAGGTATTCACTGTTCAGGCCCTATTGCTTTGATTTTCTGTTTTGATATTATCTTGATCTAATTTTCAACTAAGTCTTTATTGGTTGTGTTGACTTGGCAGTAGGCATTTAACTTCCTCTGTAGGTTGAAAGGTTGCTAATTTTCTACAGGTATCCCATCCTTTACTATATTGCTAGTTTCATTTTAAACCTTCGCTATTCTTCATCTTCAAAGAGTGCACTCTACAGAGGATTTCAATTGTACACCATTACATACTATTTTCTTTGCTGTCAGGCCACTCTTCTAGTTGAAATTTAAATTGATCTTCGAGGGAGGGTCTTGGATGTTGCATACAGCTCACTTTCTTTCAAATGAGCCATGAGTTAAAGAATAATTTAAATTTGGTGTGGTTGATTTATTATCTAGGCTGATTTCCCCACAAAATAGAAAAAAAAAACATCTTTTATGAAGGCAGTGGAGAGATGTGTGGGAGTGGATGCTGTGATGAGTATTTAATTAAAAGTGGAGGAAAGTAAATAACCCTTCTGTAAATCTCAAGAAAAATATCCTCAGATCATAAGTTAAATGGTACATCAAGAAGATGTCTATGGGAATACATTGTAACACTCTATCAGTATTCAGTTTTGTTTATAATACTAAACTCTAGTCATACTGTCATTTAGTGTTTAAATACAGACAATTTTCTGCTGTGCATTTAAACCTTTGGGGACTAGTTCTGCCTGCTAAACTCAACAATGCTTTTCAATTAGTTGCATGTCTGATGGGAGGAAGGAATAAATTACACAGATTAAGATTAGAAATCTATATCAGTAGACTTCATCTTGGTTGATGAGTCAAAACTCGCCATTCTTAGGAACATTCCTCACTTGTCTAAGCAAATTTAGGAAGGGATTACCCAGGCACGTCTTTGAACCCCTATTTGTGTTCGAGAATTGGTGGCTTATAATCATGAAAAATCTCACAGCTCAGGCAAGTTCTGCCAGTTTATGCAGCTGTGACCAGTCAACCATTTGGAGTTTAGTACTGAATAAAGAAGAAAATTATAAGCTCCTAGTGAGTGGAGCTGGAAGATGGATCTAATATGTGAATGTTAGATCAGCAATCCTCTAGAGACTGACAGCAAATCAGTACTGAGCAAGTTTCCCATCACTAGGGTTATCGATTTAGGCCAGCTTCACTCCCTAGGTGAATTCTTCCCTCTGACCTCCCCCTTAGCAAATACCAGCACCTCCTAAAAGCAGTGAGCAAAAAGTGTAACTGAATTTCTAAAACCTTTAGATCACACCTTGCACACGTACCAAGCACAATTTATAAGTGATTTTACTTAATTCTAGATTAAGCTTCAACAAAACCTAGTTAAAGTAGGCACCAATCTTGCAATCGATTTGCATATTCCTGTACCCAGTCACTCCTGTAGCAGCTGTCATTTCAGAATTGTTTCCTCATTAACTGTGTAACAGCATGGTAGGACGTAGTACACAGAACAGTTTCTAGGAGCACAGTGAAGGAGGCATGAGTTTCATTTGTAATATGGGCTGCATTTTGATTCTCTTATGCAACAATGAATATGCGTGTAAGGGGTGCATCATAGAATCCGAGAAATTCTGGTATGAGAATGTCATTGTGTTAATTTTCAATTTTATCTTTATGTTTTGAAGTGTGTTGCAGATGTGATGAACTCCGCTTCGACAAAATTCTGTACGCTGATAGCCTTTGCCAAATGAGAGGAAGAATCCATTAGATCTCCTTTTTATGTTTCTGATACTAGTCCTGATCTACGCAGGTTATTGCTGATTGAGAGAACTAGGATTGTGTTGGGATGGGTAAATTGGATTAGGGTAAACTTGTCAGCTTCTGTGAGGCAGGTCGGTAATATTTAAATTAGGTTTCAAGTCTCCGATTTAGTTCAGAAATTTGGATTTAATGCCTCCAGCATGGGTTTCCCAGGATTTTGACAACTCCACAGTTTGAGAGTAGAAGCTGCAAGGTCCAGCAGCAGGATGGTTTTCTAACATTTGTTGCCAGCAGGAGTGTTTCTCTGCTTCCCATTAATTAACTACCTTCCTCGTCCACACCCACAAACGATCTCTCGCTCTCGTTCACACTCTTGCCTCCACCTTCACATGCACAGGCACACACATATGCTCACTTGCTGTCTCTTGCACATGCACACATTATCCACCCTCTTGCTTCTTGCCCTAGCCATCTGATTAGTTATTCCCCTTCTACTTGCAGGTGCTTGGCCCTAACCTTTCCACCCCCAGATTTGCCTTGATTGCTGAGGATTGATCCCTGGCTGTTGCCAACCACAGGCTTTCCATATCTAACAAGCAGCCTTCACTGATTCTCTTCTGGATGGTGATGACTAAAGAAATTCTGATGAGATCCTTCCATTAAATTCACCAAGACCACTGTTTTTGGCTTATGTGTTTCCCGTGTGAAGACTGACAACTCCCTCCTTTCCTGCCTTCCTGTAAATAGCTAGGCCAGTCTTCCAGAAGATACATGTAAACTCTTTCAAAAATTTTAATACATAAATTAGATAAGACCGAAAGAAACAGGAACAAGATTGGCCCGTTCAGGCCCTGGAGTCTGTTCTGCCATTCAATGGCTAATCTTCCTGACATCCACTTTTCTTTGCTTTTCCCAATAATCCTTTATTTCCCCTTTCATATACACAAGGACTCTGCCCCCTACTGACCTGTGGTAAGGAGTTCCAAAGACACTCAATTCTCTGAGAGAATAAATTCTTTATATCAGTCTTAAATTGTCCTTATTCTGAGACAATGCCCTCTGGTCCTAGACTTCTCTCGTGAGGGGTGACATTCTCTCAGCATTTACCCTGTCAAGCCCCTTAAGCATCCTATATGTTTCAATGAGATCATCTCCCATTCTTCTAAACTCCAATGAGTAGAGTCCCAACCTGTTTAACCTTTGCGCATAAGACAATCCCTCTCTACCGGGGATCATGCTAGTAAACTTTTCTCCACTGCCTCCAATGAAATGATATCTATCCTTAAATAAGGGGACAAAAACTGCCTGCAGTACTCCAGATGTAGTCTCATCAGCACTTGTGCAGTTGTAGTGAAACTTCCCTGTTCTTATCATCCAATTGAAATAAGGATTAAGGTTCCATTAGCCTTCCTTAATATCTCCTGCACCTGTGGTGTTACCTTTTGTGTTTCATGCACAAATATCCGCAAGTGTTGCTGCTTTCTGCAGGTAGTCTCCATTTTAATAATCTGTTCTTTTGTTCTGTCTTCCAAAATAAACACTTTCATATTTTCCTACTTTATAGTCCATTTGCTAACTTTTTGCCAACTCACTTAACCTATCAGTATCTCTCTGTAAACTGTCTGTACCGCTCTCATGGACTGCCTTTCCACCTACTTTTGTGTCAGTATTTGGCTGCAGTATATTCATTCCCTTCCTCCAAGTCATTAATGTATTGTAAACAGTTGCATTTCCAGCACTGATCTCCGTGGAACCCATTAGTTACAGGTTGGCAACCTGAAAAAGAACCCACATCCCCCACTCCCTGTTTCCTGCCCATGAGCCAATTCTATATTCATGCCAATATACAACCTCCAACAATGTGAGCACTTATCTTGTGACTTAACCTTTTGTGAGGTACATTGCCGAACACCACCTAAAGGTCCAAATAGAACGCATCTACTGGATCCCCTCTATCCAGTCTGGTTGACATTTCCTCAAAAACCCTAATAAATTAGTCAGACATGATTTCCTTTCCATGAATCCATGCTGTCTTGGCTTGATTAGATTTTAATGTTCCAGATGTTCTGCTAATGCTTTAACAAATGACTCCAGTACTTTTTCAACAATAGATGTTAGACTACTTGGCTTATAATTGCCTGATTTTTGCATTTTTGAATAGGGGTGTCACATTGACAGTTTTCCAATCCTAAAGTACTTGTCCAGAATCTGGTAATTTTTGGAAAATTACAACCGATACATCCACTGTTTAATCTAGCTACCCCTTTTAGGGTCCTGGCTGTAAGCCATCAAGGCCGGGGTCTTAACTGTCTTTAGCTTCATTAGTTTGTCTAAATCTACTTCTTTCTTGATAGTGATAGTACTTAATCCCTCCCCTGTGTTCTTTAGTATTAATGGGACGGTCGACGTATCTTTCACCATAAAGACTGATGCAAAATATCTGTTTAACTCTGTTATTTCCTTGCTCCCGAAAACTGTCTTCCCAGATTCATTTCTCTAGGGGCCTGTGTTCACTTTGACCTCTCTATTCCTTTTTATATATTTAAAGGAGCTCTTATTGTTAGTTTTTATATTTCTTGCTAGTGTGCCCTTACTGTTTATTTTCACCGTCTTTTTTATTATCATTTTAGTTATCCATTGCTAGACTTTGAAATCATCTGTCTTTGGGGCTATCACTGACTTTGGCCTCGTTCTCTTTCTTTCACTTAGTACTTCTCAAAACCCTTCCTCCTTTACTGGGATGTATTTTTGCTGAGAGTCATGAATTATCTCCTTAAATGTCTGCCACTGCTGGCTTACTGTCATTCCTGCTAATCTATTTGCCCAAGTTTCTCACTCTCAAACTGAATATTTAATATTTTTGGAGAAGGGTCCTGACCTGAAACATCAACTTTCCTGCTCCTCTGCTGCCTGGCCTGCTGTGTTGCTCCAGCTCCACACTGTTATCTTTGACTCCAACATCGGCAATTCTTACTATCTCTGAATATTTAATTCATCATTTTATGATCATCACTTTCTAGGGGATCTTTTACCCTGAGGTCATTTATTAAACATCTTCATTCTCCATTACCAGATAACTTGCAGCCTTTAGTTCCACAATGTATGCTCAAGGAAACTATTCCTTATGTGTTAATAGATCCTTACTACTCCTCTGCTTCAGCGAATATAATTATTTTTGTGCTTAATTGACTGCACCATATCTTTCAGCCAGATTCAAAGTTACAGTTCAGGGAATATGTGCATGTGTACATGTTTTCTATGCATGGATTAACTTGTTTTGTTGACACCACCATAGCAAGCTGCAATGAAATACTAAATACGCGTTCCATTTTAAATTTATCTACGGCTGTTTGTTATTGTTGTAAATTGTTTAATCTGCAGCTTTTGGTTTTTTTTTTAAGTGACAGATCAACAGTATTGGATTTTTCAGTTCAATACAGTTAATTGTTGAGTCCATCTCTTAAGCATGCACATCCTTCACTTCAAAGTCTTTGACAATATTGCTTAAACCTTGTTAGATTTTAAAAACTGAAAAGCTTTCAGGTTGACTGAAAGGCTACTGTAACTTGGGCTTTATTCACGCACCTGCTGAAGATATAGAGAACACATGGTTTGGGAACAAGATACTAAGCTGTACTTAAATGACAGACCAGCAATCCCTATCTAAGGAATACAGGCAGTAGTTAATACAAGTTCAAGGCAATTAAAGGCATAAACTCTCAAGTCTCCACCCTTGTTTTGAACTGAGTTTTCTGTGGTTCTTCCAGCAAGCCAACAATTTTCTAATTGCTGATGTTCTGTGTTTGGAATCGGGGAATGGAGAAGTATCTGTTTCTCTATTTTGCAGCATTGCTGAAATTTGCACCAGAAATGAAGCTTTCCTGTCTTTTGGATGATTTTATAGCTTGTACTAAGAGCACTGTTTCTATTGAACCATTCGACAAGGTATGTGTGAACCCTGAAGGAAACTAATGTGGAAGCTATTGTGGTTGGATTTGCTTCTAAGGATTACAGGGCAACAAGCTTTCTGGTAATGGATTTTATCTGAAGATTGTTTAGGATTGATGTGCCAATCTGCCCAATACTTTTGGTTGGAACAATATGTTTAATATGTGGTGCATATTGATTCCTGCTAAGTGAGTTTGTTATATCCATTAATTTGTTCTGAATGTTCCAAAAAACAAATTGGTTATATTTTTTATGCAGAACAAATCCTTTTTTGCTTTCTCATTCTGAGGAATGGCTTCAACACTTGACATTGTGTAACTTTAGTGGTAAAAACTTTTTAACTTGAACTCGCTTGCCAAATTTTATAATGAAAAGCATTGATTTGCCGCGCAGTTGAATATCAAAGGTATGAATTGAGTTTTTTCAAAGCTTTTGTTGACATCATAAATATTTTTGTCAGATAGTCATAATAATTGTATTGCATAGGCTGTAACATTGGTGATTAAAAAGCAGAACGTATGTGCAGTGAGAATGGTTTTAGTTAAACTGATGGAAAAATGCATAATTCATCAAAACACACATCTTTCAGAAATTATAGTTCAAACTATTAAATTGATGGTATTTGGAAATTCATGGGATTCAGCCATCACTGGCCTGGACAGCATTAATTGCCCATCCTAAATTCCCTTGGGAGGGTGGCTTGGAGGAGAACTTGCAGTTGACTTAGAATCTTATCACTGTTCCTCCACAGTCATTGGATCAAAATTCTGGAACTCCCTTTCTAACACCACTATGGGTGAATGTATACCTCAAAAACTGCAGCATTTTAGGAAGGCAGCTCACCATCTCCTCCCCAGTGACGTGATGTCCCCTGCTTAACACAACAGAACTTATGAGTCTTAGCACCTTTTGAGGGTTTGGTGAACAGTCCTGGTATCCGTGAAATATTTTATGACCCTTTGTGATTGACCATGGCAGGGAAATTGAGTTTAAGAGCCGTGAGGTTGTGCTGCAGCTCTATAAAACTCTGGTTAGACCACACTTGGAATATTGTGTTTAGTTCTGGTCACTTCATTATAGGAAAGATGTGGAAGCTTTAGAGAGGGTGCAGAGGAGATTTACCAGAATGCTGCCTGGACTGGAGGGCAGGTCTTATGACGAAAGGTTGAGAGAGCTAGGGCTCTTTTCATTGGAGAGAAGAAGGATGAGAGGTGACTAGATAGAGGTGTGCAAGATGATGAGAGGCATAGATAGAGTGAATAGCCAGAGACTTTTTCCCAGGGTGGAAATGACTATTACGAGGGGGCATAATTTGAAGGTGATTGGAGGAAGGGAGATGTCAGAGGTAGGTTCTTTACACAGAGAGTGGTGGGCGTGTGGAATTTGCTGCCGGCAGTGGTAGTGGAGTCAGATACTTTAGAGACTTTTAAGCGACTCTTGGGTAGGCACATGGAGGATAGTAAAATGTAGGGCATGCAGGGTAGATTGATCTTAGTAGGATAATAGGTCAGCACAACATCGTAGGCCGAAGGGCCTGTACTGTGCTGTACTGTTCTATGTTCTATTAGGATAACACAGTTTGGTTGTGTGCTACGGCTGCTGTTGAATTTACATATGGAATTGAGATTTTTGGGTATAATTTTGTAAGATGACTTGTGTCTATTTTAAAGACAGATTAGTTTTCTTTTCAAAATAAATTGTAACTAATATCTGAACAGTTGCCATTCTTCACAAATGGGTCAAAATTCTGGAATTTCTTATCTAACAGCACTGTCGGATCAATATAATTACGAATGAAGACAGTCCAGCACCATTATTTGACAACATTTAGGGTTGGGCAAGAAATGCCAACCTTGATTGGGAAAAAAACTTATTTCTTATACTGTTTCAAAATTTCTGATGTCTTCCACAATTCATTTTCATTATGTTGTAACATTAATGATCTATTAACAAGGTCAGGAGACTAACTTGTTAGAAGTGGAGGGAAAAGAGCATTAGTTTACATAAGATTTAGCTACCACTACCTGTGTGGTTGTCTCCAATCAGTCCAATCTAGAGAGTTAATGAATCTTTCTTTGACCTGAGAAAACCAGATGATGTACTGAGCATAGGACATGAGCATTGAAAGTCACACAATTGAAAAAAATTGCATATGAGAAAATACTAATTGTATCTCCCCAAGCTTCAGTTTTAAAGATTTGTTAATTGTAGAGGGTGTGGATGATTGAGTTTCAGAGTGAGGAGTCTGAGTTCTACATTTCTTGAAGGAATGAGTTTAGTAAGTTCAGTAATAGTTGTAAAATTTACTGCATTCTGAACAGAACTACACAGCCATAATTAAGATATTTCAAATGTGAAATGCAGATGATCAGTACATTGATTAACCACATTTCTGGGGATGTGGTTAATTCTGAAACCAAATGTAGAAAGAAGTTTTGAATTTAATTTAGAAGTTTTGATGATAAGACATGGGGAGTAAACAAATGAGATGAATTCTGTATATCTTAATGCATATCAGCTTTCACAAACCAGCTCTTTAAGCTAGCCTCAAGAATAAAGCAGAGGAATGTGAGTCCATAGATCCTCAAAAATAGCAGGACAGAATGATTTAGTGGTTAAGAAGATACGTGGGTTACTTGACTTCATTCGTCGAGATGTAGCATGTAAGAGCAGTTAAGTAATGCAATGCTTGTCCATTCTTCACCTCCTTCCTTGCTGTCCAAGACTTCAGACACAACTTCCAGGTGAAGCAACGGTTCACTTGTACTTCTTTCAATGTGGTCTACCGTATTCACTGCTCACAACATGATCTCTTTTACGTTGGCGAGGCCAGACGCAGACTAGGTAGCCACTTTATAGAACACCTCGGCTCTGTCCATTTAAAAAAAAATGTCCCTGACCTCCCAGTTATTGATATTTCAATAAACCACCTGTTCTAATGTTAATGTTTCAATCCTGGGTCTGCTGTAATTTTCCAATAGAACACAACACAAGCTTGAGGAACAACACCTCATTTTCCACTTCCAAGCTTTGAGGACTCCATACTGAATTTAATGACTTCAGTAACTGTCTGTATTATGTCTGGCTTCCATTTTTCTTACATTCTTCCCCCCACACACACCCCACCACCACCACCACCACCACCATCAACAATACAGTCTTGTTTACTGTTAGTAGAGAAGATTAATTCTCTCCCTTTCATACCTTAATTTACACCCATTATTCATCACATTTTTATTCCCCTTACCATTAACAACCCCGTTGTCTTTTGAAATGGGCCTGCCTTTGTGAAGAGTTTTTAAAAATATATTTCCCAACATCTTTCAGTTCTGAAGAAGTTGTATTGGATTCAAAACATTAACTCTGTTTCTCTGTCTCCAGATGCTGCCAGACCTACTGAGTTTCTCCAGCATTCTCTGTATTTTTTTCAGCATTTCTAGATCTGTGTAAAATATTAGTTAGACCTCAACTGCTGTACCACATTCAGTTCAGTCACTCTTTACAGAAAGGTGTGATCACACAAGAGGAAGTAACACAGAATTTAAGAATGTTGCTTTAAAAACCTGAATGTGCACTTGAGGTGCTATAATTCATGGAGTTACAGACTAAGATCAGTGGGGATGTCTTTTTTGGCTGAAGGGCAGCTTGGGCTGAAAATGGTTTCCTTCCATAAACTGCCTTTGAATGTGGGCCCTTTTATATACTGAAATCAGTGGGGTGTTTATATAACCAGATCCAAAGATGGGCAGGTTAGGTGGATTGGCCATGCTAAATTGCCCATTGTGTCCAGGGATGTGCAGGCTATGTGGATTAGCCATGAGAAATGTAGGGTTACAAGGATAGGGTAGTGAGGGGGTGAGTCTGGGTGGAATACTGTTTGGAGGGTCAACCAGCTGAACCTCATAGAACATGAGTTCCCTGATTTGGACCAGTTAATCTGGTCCAAATCAGGGAGCCCTGGCTGACAGATTAAAAGGATGAGTGGCAGAGATATTGACACTCTGGTACATGACTCTGAATGAGTCAGTCAACGTCAAAGACTGTTCATGTGTAAATAAAGGGTGACTTGGTGACAGAATACCAAGTAATTTCACTGGAGTAATTTCACTAACTACAGTGTCATTGACAGAGCAATTGTTGGAATGAAACTTTCCAAGGCACTTCACAGGAACATTCAAACAGGAACATAGGTCAGCCAGGATACAAGTCATGTGTTACAGAACATGGGAGTTAAGATGTGGTTATCAGCGTGTTTGATAACCTCGTGTACTGAGGGTGGAATGTGAGAAAGCAGCCAAGTGTATGTTGGAATTGTTGAGTCTAGGGATAATGAAGAGATGTTCTGTAGTTTCCCTTAGCCTTCTCTTCTACGTGAAAAATAGCTGCAGCTTAGAGTGGTCTATGGAGCACTGTTCCTGTGCCAGTCAAAAACAACCATCTAACCTATTCTAATCCCATTTTCCTGCACTTTGCCCATGGTCTCGTATACCTTGGCATCACAAATGCCCATCTAAATACTACTTGAATGTTAAGGGTTTCTGCCTTTACCACCCTCACAGGCAGTAACTTCCAGATTCCCACCATCCTGTTGGTGAAGAGGTTTTTCCTCACATCTCTAAATATTCTATGCCTTACCTAAAACCTATGCCTCCTGGTCATTGATCCCTCCATCAAGGGGAGAAGTTTCTTTCTGTCTGCCTTATCTATTCCCCTCTCTATTTTATATCTTAATCATATCCCCTCTGCTTTATGGAAAATAGCCCCATTCTGTCCAATCTCTCTTCATAACTGAAACTCTTCAGTTCAGGCGACATCCTGGTAGTTCTCCTCTGCACTCTCTCTAGTGCTATAACATCCTTCATATAACATGGATTCCACAACTGTGCACAATACTCTAGGCTGTGGCCTAACCAACATCTTATACGGTTTCAGCATAACCTCCCTACTCTTAAACCCTTTGCCTCGACAAATAAAGAAAACCATTTGATCCACCTGTCATCATACCTTAAGGGACTGGCGTACATGCACACCAAGGCCCCTCTGATCCTCTGTGCTTCCCAGGGTCCTACCATTCATCACAAATTCCCTGTTTGTGCGAGTGCATCGCCTCACACTCATCCAGATTGAATTCCATTTGCCACTCATCAGCCATCTGATCAGTCCATTTATATCCACCTGTAATCAAAGGCTATCCTCCTCACTATTTATTGCCCCACCAATTTTTTTATGTCATCTATGAACTTGCTGATCATCGCTCCTACATTCAAGTCTAAATCATTTATATAAACTAAAACAGTAAGGGCCCTCGTACTGACCCCTGTGGGATCCCAAAGAACACAGACTTCCAGTCAGAAAAACACCGCTCAGCTTTCACCTGCTGCTTCCTGCTACTCAGACAGTTGTGGATCCAATTGGCTAAATTTTCTTCGATCCCATGTGTCCTATCTTTTGCTATCAGTCTCCTTTTCTGATCTATCTATGTAATTAAAAGTTCCTTATCCCCGGGACCAGTCATGTGACTTTGTTCTGCAGTATCTTCACATGTGGAATAGGCAGTAACTATTGACCCTGCAAGTGTGACCTCCACATCTCATGTTTAAATTTAAACAAAAATCAAAAGCAGCTCCCTCTGTAATTTCAAGTGATAACTAGACAGTAGTAAACTTTCAGCAGTAATTGAACAATGATAAATTATGATGGGGAGAAAGTCGTAGGTGGGGCTTATCGCTGATAATTGTACAAAGTTCACCATTTGTAACTCTTCGGATACTGAAACAGTTGATTTTCAAATGTTACAAAATCTATACTATATGTAGCCTTGGGCTGACAGGTAACATTTGCATGGAAGAAATGCCAGCCATGTCCATCAGCAATAAAAGACTATCTAACCACCACCCCTCACCATTCAATGGTGTTACCATTACTGAATCGCCCACTATCAACATCGTGGGGGTTACCATTGTTCATAAACTCAACTGGACTTGCCATATAAAAACAGTGGCTACAGGAGCAGGTCAGAGGCCAGGAATACTGTGGTGAGTAACTCACCTCCGACTCCCCAAATCCATCCCACCATCAATAAAACATAAGTCAGGAGTATGATGCACTATTCCCCACTTGCCTGATTATTGCAGCTCCAACAACACCAAGAGCCTTGATACCATCCATGACAAATCAGCCGGCTTGATTGGCATCGCAATCACAAGCGTCCACTCCCTCCACCGCTGACACTCTGTAGCAGCAGTGCATATTATCTATTGCAGAAATTCACCAAAGATCCTTAGATGGTACCTTCCTGACACTCAACCACTTTGATCTAGAAGACCAAAGACAGCAGATATATTGTGACACCATCACCTGCAAATTCTTGCCCTCCAAGCCACTCATTGTACATACTTGGAAATATATCGATACGAAGGTGGGTTGAGTTGTGGATAGTGCGGAGGGCTGTTCTAGGTTACAAAGTGACATTGATAGAATGCAGAGCTGGGCTGAGAAGTGGCAGATGGAGTTTAACCCTGAAAAGTGTGAGGTGATTCATTTTGGAAGGACAAATTTGAAAGCAGAATACAGGGTTAACAGAAAGATTCTTGGCACTGTGGAGGAGCAGAGGGATCTCGGGGTTCATGTCCACAGTTCCCTGAAAGCTGCCACCCAGGTGGATAGAGTTGTTAAGGCGTATGGTGTGTTAGCTTTCATTAATAGAGGGATTGAGTTCAAGAGCCATGAAGTTATGCTCCAGCTATACAAAACCCAGATTCGGCCACATCTGGAGTATTGTGTCCAGTTCTGGTCACCTCATGACAGGAAAAATGTGGAAGCGTTGGAAAAGGTGCAGAGGAGATTTACGAGGATGTTGCCTGAAATGGAGGGAAGGTCTTATGAGGAAAGGTTGAGAGAGCTAGGGCTTTTCTCTTTAGAATGACGCAGGATGAGAGGTGACTTGATAGAGGTGTACGAAATGATCAGAGGTATAGATACAGTGGACAGCCAGAGACTTTTTCCTAGGGTAGAGGTAGCTATTACGAGGGGACATCGTTTTAAAGTGAGTGGAGGTACATGTAGGGGAGACGTCAGAGGTAGGTTCTTTACTCGGAGAGTGGTAGGGGCGTGGAATGCATTGCTGGAGAGGGTAGTGGAGTCGGCCTCATTAGGGGCATTTAAGCGGCTATTGGATAGGCATATGGATGATAGTATAAGGTAGGGGTGGAGGTTAGATAGACCGTAGGTTTAGGGTAAAAGTTCGGCACAACATCGTGGGCCGAAGGGCCTGTACTGTGCTGTACAGTTCTATGTTCTATATCACCGTTTCTTCACTGTTGCTGAATCAAAATCCTGGAATTCCCTTCCTAAGGGCATTGTCGGTTTGACTGCAGCAGTTCAAGAAGGTGGCTCATGACTGCCTTCTTGAGGGCAACTAGAGATGGGTATAATGTTTGCTATGTTGCTGATAGCAATGAGTGAATACAAAAAGAAAATAAATGAGCTTATTCCTGGATTCTACTGGAGTGCCCTTACAAATTGTATTAATGGGCAATGCATGTCTCTATAAGGCAGAAGATAGTGTAATAATCGAAGTACTTGCAAAAATGTTGAAGAGTGGTATGAAGATATTTAATTTGGTGCTTCCTCCTTTAAGAAACTGTTTGGATCTTGGTGTTCAGGCAAGATTCTTTTGTTCCATTGGAATTTGGAAGGTGGAATTTACTGTTATGTTGAAATATTTTCTGATGCAGAGGTTGCAGCAAGTAAGGGTACACACTATGTCCACTAGAGTGCACTTTTGAGGCTGGTTTGTTCTGTAATTTTTCTAGGCTTAAATAATATGCTATTATTATTTAAGTTTACCTGTGCAGCTTTAGAAAACCAGTCATTTGGAGTTGACCACAAATAATTTTGAAATGTGAATGTGGGAATACAATCTTGTTTTCATTGTTTCTTCTTTTGCTATGGAAATTATTCAATTGATTTGAAATAAAATCAGTTTTAAGGTGGATTGTTGGGTTAATGCTACTGTTTTGTTGTGAAACATTCTCCTTAATTTAGTTATGCTGTGCCTTCTAATTATGTTATAAACTAGCTGCAGCGTGTTCCAAACAATTGTTTCTGCTGTCTAGCGTCCATTCCATGACTGCTGCTACAGACAAAATTATTGCTGTAATCAACTTTTTTTCTTTCAAAGACATGACCAGAAAATAGATATGTGTGGAAGACTGATTTTAAAAACTGCCTTCAACTTTTGGGAGTGATGCTTCACCAAGGCTGGATGCTGGTATCCTGTTGAGCGTGCACAAAATCTATGAAATGCTTGAGATGCATATTTTCATTGCATTTCCTGTGGGACCATTTACCAATTTCATGGCCAAGTTGAAAAACTGTTTTCCTTCAGACAATTTAGTGGAGAGCATGGATGATGGAATGTAGGATGATTTATAGCGAATTATGCTTCATCTGCTCTTAAACTGCTGGATGTGTGGGACTACGGTTGGGAGGTACCTAGCGTCAGGAGATTGGGTGTAACAAGGTGTAGAGCTGGATGAACTCGGCAGTTCCTACTATCTCTGTCAGGAGATTGGTCCTGGCTTGCAAAATCAGGTAACAGCACCAGCCTGTGGCTAATTCTGTAGATGTTTTCCAGGGTGGGTCTTGGATCTAATTTGGCCCAGTTTTTGAAGGGCATTCTTTCTGTGGAAGTAAAAAAGAATGGCTGCTGAAAACTATATTGGCTAATTAATGTCCACAAATGAATACTTTGATTTTGTTTGTTGAAGAAAAGTTAATGCTATGGGAGTAATCAATGAAAAACTGATTTATCGCTTATTTCCATTCCTGGTCAAGTGATCAAATTATTACTATAAATAGTGAGTATTTGTTTTTGATGTAATGTGTCTAGACTGTTAGAAATTTTAGAAAAACATGAACCTCACTGTAAAACTGGAAACTTTATATAGAACAAGAGAGCGATATAAATGAATGGGTCACTTGACCTACTTGTAACACTGCAAAAATCAGTCTCTTTGATATTATAAATAATAAAGGGTCTTGAGAAATTTTAATATGCATGGTTTAACTAGATTGGTTTGTACAAATCTTCATCCACCTCCGTATTGAAGTGGTGTGAATATTTTATGTTTCATCTGAAAGATTTGGAAATGATTACAGAGAGCCTTTGAATGGTCCCAATAATAATTTAATACCACTTGCATTTCACAGATAATATCATTCAGTGCTTCTATTGTAGCTCTTTTATTTCTAGTTTCTTCTGAGTTTTGTAATAAATAACTTATGATGGTTAGAAAAATGCACTGTCCATTGTGGCATTGAGTTAGTTGGGAAGGAAGGTTCCAGAATTTGTTAATTGATGTTGTATTGGATGATGTCAAACAGTTGCATTTAAGATGTATAAATTAGTCTTAGTGACTTCGGCTTGCAAAGAAAATAAATTGATTGGTTGAGTATACAATGGGTGGTGATGTGCAGGTGAAGAAAAGATAAAATGAAAATAAGCCCAATGTTTACAGACTTGACAGTTTAACTTCCAGTGGTGGGGAAACTTGAAAATTCATGTCTGACTAACATGGACTTTTTTGAAAAGGTAATTGAGAGGGCTGATGAAAGCAGTTTTCTTGATGTAATAAACTTCCAGAAGGCATTTGATACAGAGCCACACAACAGACTTGTGAACATAAGGATCAGTAGCGCCCTGGTTACAAAATTTGCTTAAGGATAGGAGGCAGAGTGTGATGGCTGATCGTTTTTGAGCCGGGGAAGGTTTATAAGTGGTGTTCCCAGGCATCAGTATTGACCCCTTGCTTTTCCTGCCACATATTAATGATCTAGATCAAAGTTTTACAGGTGATACAAAATTTGAGAGCACTAAATTCTGATCAGGACAATACAGACCTCTAAAAGGACACAAACAAGCTGGTGCAATGGGCAGATCAGTGGCAAATGAAGCTTGATGCAGAGCAGAGTACAGTGACACATTTCGGTATAAATAACGTGGAAAGATAGCATAAACCAAAGGGTGCTATTCTATCGGGTGTGCAAGATCACAGACCCAGGTGAATATGTACATAAATCGTTAAATGTGGTAGGACAGGTAGAATGAGCTCAAGGATGAAGAACCAGGGACATGGAGAGGCAAGCAATAACTTTTGAATGGAATAACTGTCCGGAAGTGTGCTGGAGGCAGGTTTGACTGAAGCATTTAAGAGGTTATTGGATAATCAGTTAAACAGAAACAATGTGCAGGGATGTGGGTAAAGAATGGAGATTGCCTATAATTTGAAATGTATAGAGAGCTGATGTGGACACAGAAGGCCAAATGGCTTCCATTAGTACCACAACAATTGTGATTGTGAAACTGACAAACTGACAAATTACTTGTGAATGATTTTATGTCAAGGTCAGTGAAATTCTGAAGGCCTGCTGATGCCTGTTAATCTGTATTTTAGCAAGGATTAGTAGCTTCACTGCTACTTGTGTCTGTACAATTGGGCTACATCTTGAAAATCATGTCGCAATAGAAGAGTTAAAGCAGAAATAAGCAGCTGTTCTGGCTTCAGATGACTTTTGTCTGACGCACACGTGCCACCCAAGCAGATTTACTTGCTGCAGAACCCATGTGGGGCAGAATTTAGGAAGAAAGATTTATGGAACAAGAGTTGATGGGTTGAATGTGAGAATGTGGTGATGTTGGAACCTGGATTCTTTAACCTTCACATTGCTACTTCCAGAGCAGTCTATCATTGTCATAGAGTCTTACAGTCATACTGCACGGAAACAGACTCTTCGGCCCAACTTGTCCATGCCAACCAGATTTCCCACACTGAACTAGTCCCATTTTCCTCTGTTTGGCCCATATCCCTCAAACCATTCCTATCCGTGTACCTATAAAAATGTGAGGAAGGGTCACGGACCCAAAATGTTAATTGTTTTTTCCTTCACAGATACTGTCAGACCTGCTGAGCTTTTCCAGCAACTTTGTTTTTAATTCCTTTATTTGCCATTCCTCAGCCCACTGGCCCAGTTGATCAAGATCTATTTATACACTTAGATAACCTCCTTCACTGTCCACTAAACCACCAATTTTAGTGTTATCTGCAAAATTCATAACCATGCCTTCTATATTCTTATTCAAATCATTTATATAAATGACGAACAACAGTGAGTTCAGCACTGATCTTTGTGGCACAGCGCTAGTCACGGCCTCCAGTGTGAGCAACAACCCTCTACCACCACCACCACCATCTGTCTCCTACTGTCAAGCCAATTTTGTATCCAATTGGTTAGCTTTCCCTGGATGCCATGTAATCTAACCTTCCTAACCAGTCTACCTTGTGGACCCCTGTCGAAGGCCTTGCAAAAGTCTGTCTACCACTCTGCTGCCTTCTATCTGCTTGGTCACTTCATCAAAAAAAATTTACTCAAGTTTGAGAGACACAATTTACCATGCACAAAGCTGTTCTGACTATCCATAATCACTATAAGTCATTGTAAGCTGAGGAAAGAATGGACCTTGAATCAGGAAAGGGTGTTACTGTGGAAAGTTTGGGAGCCCTGTTTATAACCAGTGTATCGAAGATAATACAATGAAAATGAAGACTGAACTCTGTCCTTTTTATGTAATCTCAGGACATTGCCAAAGCATTGCAGTCAATTAAATACTGTGAAGTATTGTCACAGTTGTAGTGTAGGAAATTTGTAAAGAGGCAATAATGTTAGCCTTTGACATTCATTCCCAAGGTTTATCTTTAGTATAGATTATATTAGCAGGATCCTTTTAATATTTTTAGTTCTGTTGTCTCACCCAGCAGCCAGCCAAATGGCCTTTTGGTAGGAGATGACATCAGCAGCAACATAGTCCTCAATAATATGTGGCTGGAAAGGCCATAGAAAAGGCTGAAAGAACCATTGGCTTGTGGCATTAGCATCTCTTCCATCATTTTCACTGTCGAATATTCTGACCACTGGGAAACCAGAGTGCATCTGTTTTTAATTATGTGAATGAATCAATGGGGAGGCGATGGCCTAGTGGTATTATCGCTGGACTGTTAGTCCAGAGACCCAGATAACATTCTGGGGACCTGGGTTCAAATCCTACCGTGGCAGATGGTGGAATTTGAATTCAATAAAATATCAGGAATTAAGAATCTGTCGATGACCATGGATCCATTGTTGATTGTCGGAAAAACCCACCGAGTTCCCTAATGTCTTTTAGGGAAGGAAACTGCCATCCTTACCTGGTCTGGCCTACATGTGACTCCAAACCCACAGCAATGTGGTTGTCTCTGAACTGCCCTCTGGGCAATTAGGGATGGGCAATAAATGCTGCCTAGCCAGCGATGCCCTCATCCCGCTCATGAACAAAGAAAAAAAAAAATCTTCCCCTCTACTCTGGAGCACTCAAAGTCCCAAATATCAGCAGTCGTTATTAAGAGGCAGGTGTGCGGCAGATTAAGGTTCAGGTGTATTGCTGTGTGGAGAGAAGTTCATATTTTTGTAATTTCAGAAAAGCACAAAGACACTTCTAGAATGGTGCAGCTATTAACTTTACCACATTTAAATCTTTGAGTACAGTTTTCCTAGTTGTTGCTGAGATGAAACATTGTGCAGACAATTCATTTTAACTGTTTGATTCCTCAAACAAATAATTGGCTGGGAAAACTCAGTAGGTCTGGCATCATCTGTGGAGAGAAAGCAGAGTGAACATTTTGAGTCCAGTGACCCTCTTTAAGAACTGATTGTAGCTGGGAAAACATTGGTATGTATGCTGATGATGGGGGAGGTGGTGAGAGGGGTAGGAGTAAACGATGGGTGGAGATGAGTTCAGAGAAAAAGAGAATACAACGATAGTTGGGCAGACAAAGGAATGAGTAAAGGTCAGCCTGGGGGAATCAGTTGCTAATGGGGATCGTCGATGGCTGATAATGTGATAGTTGTGGTAACCACCCATGTGGTGACAAGGTCTTGACTGTGAGGTTGGGGTAAAGACATGGGAAAAGGTGCTCAGGCCCTAAAATTATTGAATAACCACTATTGAGTCCTGAAGGCTGTAAGGTCCCCAAGTGGAAAATGAGATGTTGTTCTTCTAGCTAGCACTGAGCTTCACTGTGGCTCAGCAGCCAGCCTGAGACAAATGTTAATCAGGGAGCGCAGTGGTGTGTTGAACTGGCACACAGCAGGAAGCTAGGCATCATTTTTGCAGACAGAACTTAAGTGTTCCACAAAATGGTCACCGAGTCTGCGTTTTGTCTCCTCTGTGTAAAAGCGACCGCATTGTGAGCAGCAAATACAGTAGACTAGATTGAGTGAAGTGCAGGTAAATTGCTGCTTCACCTGAAAGGTGTGTCTGGGGCTTTGGATAGTGATGAAGGAGGAAGTAAACCGGCAGGTGTTACACCTTGCACAATTGCATGTGAAGGTGCTGTGGGGTGTGGGGCGGTGTTGGGAGTGGAGGAGGAGTGGACCTAGATGTCCCAGAGGGAATGGTCCCTGCAGAAGGCTAACGAGGGAGGGGAGGGGAATATGTGCCTGGTGATGGCATCCTGCTGGAGGTGGCAGAAATGGTGGCTAATGCTTATTTGGATGTGGATGGTGGTGGGGTGGTAAGTGAGGATGAGGGGAACCCCATCGATGTTGTGGGAGGGAAGCGGGGCTGAGGGCCAAAGTGCAGGAATGGGTTAGACATGAGGACCCTGTTGACCACTGTGGTGGGGAATCCTCTGTTGAGAAAGAAGGTGGCATTTTGGAATAGATGCGATGGAGATGGAGAAAGGGAAGCGTGGTGTGAGGATGTATAGTCGAAGTAGCTGTGCAAGTTGATGGGTTTGTAATGGATATTAGTGTCCAACTATCCCCAGAAATGGAAACACAAATGTTGAGGAAGGAAAGGGAGGAATCGGAGATGGATCAGGCAAAGGTGAGAGCAAGGTGGAAATTGGAAGTGAAATTGATAAACTTTTCCAGTTCTGGACATGAGGGAAACAGCACCGATGATGTCATTGATGTACTGGAGGAAGTTGTGGGTGGGGGCCACAGTAGGACTGGAACAAGGAATGTCCGTCGTTCTCCACAAAGAGACGGGCATAACTGGGGCCCATGCGGGTACCTGCGGCCACCCCATGACCTGAATAAAGTGGGCGGAGTTAAAGGAGAAGTTGCTCAAAGTGAGGATGAGCTTGGTCAGGTGGAGTAGGATGGTGTTTAATAGGACTGTTCAGGAATATTTCCCAGGAAGAAGCGGAGACCCCTGAGACCATTCTGATGGGGCATGGATGTTTAAAGGGATTGCGCGTCCAGGGTAAAGAGGAGTCAGCTGGAGCTAGTGACCTGGAAATTCTGAAACCAGCGTAAATCATCAGCAGAATCAGACATAAGTGAGAAGGGACTGGGCTGCATTGATTCTTCCTTGCAGCTTAAAGGCTGAAAACTGAATTGGTCACTAACAGACACACTATTTGCTGATGGCTCTTCTTTCTGTGCCTTCAAGATTTACAAGAAAACAATTGTGTATTTTTATTCTTTAACACTGTACTACAATTGCTTGTAAAGTTTGCTGTTCTGATGACATTGATTCTTATTGTTTTCACGTGAGATGAGCTGCAGTGTGCTTATCTGAAACCTAAAATTAAAGTGGAAGGAGAAATGTGTTAATTTTTCCTCTCTCTCTGAAAATCAGCATGGATAGCAATTGTACTGTAGAGTTTAATGTGGTGTCATGGAGTCCCTATATAGGTCAGTCTTTCCTATTTGCCATTCATGAACCAGCACGGAAAGACAGGTGTTAAAATGGACAAAGCTCATTTCAGAATCAGTGGGGGCCTCACCCTCACTTTTTTTTAAAAGTCATAGGTATTTTGACACTCGTTGATAGTTGGTAATGTGCTTTGATATAAAATAGGTTATAGCAGATTAGCTACAAATATTGGAACTATACAGAGTCTCTAATTCAAAACTTTAACCAAGCTTTTGGCTGTTTCAATTCCATGCTACTTTCCCGTTTCCTTACTTTCATGCTGTCCTGGACCTATTGCCACTAAGTTGTTAAATACCCAACTTTCTTTACTGACACGAGCTGATATTGCAAATGGCTCCCTCTGTCAAGGTGTGCTTCCTTCCTCCTTTGACTTGTGTGAAATCTTTGATATTTTTGATTACACCCCTCTCTAAAACTGCTACTCTGGTGTCCCACTGAGTGAATCTGATGCCATTCTTAACTGTTGAGTCATAGGCGGGAGAGAATCTGCAATGCCTTCTCTTGCTACTCTTCCATATTGCCTCTTGTGTTCTCCAAAGGTCTTCTGTGGCCCTGCTGCTCCTATTCCTCATCTACGTACTGCCTGCCTCTCTCTCAAACATCATCCAGTCACTTTGCACATAGGCATTTGCTCCCAGTTCTACTTCCTACCACCTCTATCTTGAGTCATGAGCCACGTTTGACAGTAGATTTCAAGAACTGGGTGCATCGTAATTTCCTCCAATTAGACAAAGAACAAAGAAAATTACAGCACAGGAACAGGCCCTTCGGCCCTCCAAGCCTGCCCCGATCCAGATCCTCTATCTAAACGTGTCGCCTATTTTCCAAGGATCTGTAACCCTCTGCTCCCTGTCCATTCATGTATCTGTCTAGATACATCTTAAATGACACTATCATGCCTGCCTCTACCACCTCTGTTGGCAACGCGTTCCAGGCACCCACCACCCTCTGCGTAAAGAACTTTCCACGCATATCTCCCTTAAACTTTTCCCCTCTCACCTTGAAATCGTGACCCTTAGTAACTGAGTCCCCAACTCTGGGGGGGTGGAAAAGCTTCTTGCTATCCACCCTGTCTATACCTCTCATGATTTTGTAGACCTCAATCACGTCCCCCCTCAAACTCCATCTTTCTAATATAAATAACCTAATCTACTCAACCTCTCTTCATAGCTAGCGCCCTCCATACCAGGCAACATCCTGGTGAACCTCCTCTGCACCCTCTCCAAAGCATCCACATCCTTTTGGTAATGTGGCGACCAGAACTGTACGCAGTATTCCAAATGTGGTCGAACCAAAGTCCTATACAACTGTAACATGACCTGCCAACTCTTGTACTCAATACCCCGTCCGATGAATGAAAGCATGCCGTATGCCTTCTTGACAACTCTATCGACCTGCGTTGCCACCTTCAGGGTAGAATGGACCTGAACACCCAGATCTCTCTGTGCATCAATTTTCCCCAGGGCTTTTCCATTTACCGTATAGCTCGCTCTTGAATTGGACCTTCCAAAATGCATCACCTCGCATTTGCCTGGATTGAACTCCATCTGCCATTTCTCTGCCCAACTCTCCAATCTATCAATATTCTGCTGCATTCTCCGACAGTCCCCTTCACTATCTGCTACTCCACCGATCTTAGTGGCATCTGTAAACTTGCTAATCAGACCATCTATACCTTCCTCCAGATCATTTATGTATATCACAAACAACAGCGGTCCCAACATGGATCCCTGTGGAACACCACTGGTCACAGTTCTCCATTTTGAGAAACTCCCTTCCACTACAACACTCTGTCTCCTGTTGCCCAGCCAGTTCTCTATCCATCTAGCTAGTACACCCTGGACCCCATGTGACATCGCTTTCTCCATCAGCCTACCATGGGGAACCTTATCAAACGCCTTACTGAAGTCCATGTATATGACATCTACAGCCCTTCCCTCATCTATCAACTTTGTCACTTCCTCAAAGAATTCTATCAAGTTGGTAAGACATGACCTTCCCTGCACAAAACCATGCTGTCTATCACTAACAAGCCCATTTTCTTCCAAATGTAAATAGATCCTATCCCTCAGTATCTTCTCCAGCAGCTTCCCCACCACTGACGTCAGGCTCAGCGGTCTATAATTACCTGGATTGTCCTTGCTACCCTTCTTAAACAAAGGGACAACATTAGCAATTCTCCAGTCCTCCGGTACCTCACCTGTGCTCAAGGATGCTGCAAAGATATCTGTTAAGGCCCCAGCTATTTCTTCTCTTGCTTCCCTCAGTAACCTGGGATAGATCCCATCCGGACCTAGGGATTTGTCCACCCTAATGCCTTTTAGAATACCCAACACTTCCCCCCTCCTTATGCCGACTTGACCTAGAGTAATCAAACATCTATCCCTAACCTCAACATCTGTCATGTCCCTCTCCTCGGTGAATACCGACGCAAAGTACTCATTAAGAATCTTCCCTCATTTTCTCTGACTCCTCGCATAACTTCCCTCCTTTATCCTTGAGTGGGCCAACCCTTTCTCTAGTTACCCTCTTGCTCCTTATGTACGAATAAAAGGCTTTGGGATTTTCCATAACCCTGTTTGCTAAAGCTATTTCATGACCCCTTTTAGCCCTCTTAATTCCTCGTTTCAGATTGGTCCTACTTTCCTGATATTCTTTCAAAGCTTCGTCTGTTTTCAGTCGCCTAGACCTTATGTATGCTTCCTTTTTCCTCTTTGCTAGTCTCACAATTTCACCTGTCATCCATGGTTCCCTAATCTTGCCCTTCCTATCCCTCATTTTCACAGGGACATGTCTGTCCTGCACTCTAATCAACCTATCTTTAAAAGCCTCCCACATATCAAATGTGGATTTACCCTCAAACAGCTGCTCCCAATCCACATAACCCAGCTCCTACCGAATTTTGCTATAGTTGGCCTTCCCCCAATTTAGCACTCTTCCTTTAGGACCACTCTCGTCTTTGTCCGTGAGTATTGTAAAACTTACGGAATTGTGATCACTATTCCCAAAGTAATCCCCTACTGAAACTTCAACCACCTGGCCGGGCTCATTCCCCAACACCAGGTCCAGTATGGCCCCTTCCCGAGTTGGACTATTTTACATACTGCTCTATAAAACCCTCCTGGATGCTCCTTACAAATTCTGCTCCATCTAACCCCCTAACACTAAGTGAATCCCAGTCAATGTAGGGAAAATTAAAACCTCCCATCACCCCCACCCTGTTGTTTCTAAATCTTTCCATAATCTGTCTACATATTTGTACCTCTATCTCTCACTTGCTGTTGGGAGGCCTGTAGTACAGCCCCAACATTGTTACCGTACCCTTCCTATTTCTGAGCTCTGCCCATATTGCCTCACTGCTTGAGTCCTCCGTAGTGCCCTCCTTCAGCATAGCTGTGATATCCTCTTTGACCAGTAATGCAACTCCTCCACCCCTTTTACCTCCCTCTCTATCCCGCCTGAAGCATCTATATCCTGGGATATTTAGTTGCCAATCTTGCCCTTCCCTCAACCAAGTCTCAGTAATAGCAATAACATCACACTCCTAGGTACTAATCCAAGCCCTAAGTTCATCTGCCTTACCTACTACACTTCTCGCATTAAAACAAATGCACCTCAGACCACCTGTCCCTTTGTGTTCATCATCTGCTCGCTGCCTACTCTTCCCTTTAGTCACACTGACTTCATTATCTAGTTCCTTACAGGCTTTAGTTACTACCTCCTTACTGTCCATTAACCTCTTCATTTGGTTCCCATCCCCGTGCCACATTAGTTTAAACCCTCCCCAACAGCGTTAGCAAAAGCTCTCCCGAGGACATTGGTTCCAGTCCTGCCCAGATGTAGACCGTCTGATTTGTAATAGTCCCACCTTCCCCAGAACCGGTCCCAATGTCCCAAAAATCTGAACCCCTCCCTCCTGCACCATCTCTCAAGCCACTCATTTATCCTGCCTATTCTTTCATTTCTGCTCTGACTAGCACGTGGCACTTTTAGTAATCCTGAGATACTACCTCCGAGGTCCTACTTTGTAACTTGGCTCCTAACTCCCTAAATTCTGCTTGTAGGACCTCATCCCATTTATTACCTATATCATTGGTGTCTATATACTCGACGACAGCTGGCTGTTCACCCTCCCCCTTCAGAATGTCCTGCAGTCGATCTGAGACATCCCTGACCCGTGCACCTGGGAGGCAACATACCATTCGGGAGTCTCGTTTTCGACCACAGAACTGCCCATCTACTCCCTTTACAATCCAATTACCTATGACTATAGCCCTTCCACTCTTTTTCCTGCCCTTTTGTACAGCAGAGCCAGCCACGGTGCCATGAACCTGGCTACTGCTGCCTTCCCCTGGTGAGCCAAATTCCCCCAACAGTATCCAAAACGGTATACCTGTTTTGGAGGGAGATGACCGCAGGGGACACCTGCACTGCTTTCCTGCTTTTTCTCTGCCTTTTGGTCACCCATTCCCTTTCTCCGTCAGCAATCCTAATCTGCGGTGTGACCAATTTGCTAAACGTGCTATCCATGACTTCCTCAGCATCGCGGATGCTTCAAAGTGAGTCCATCCGCAGCTCCAGAGCTGTCAAGCGGTCTAACAAGAGCTGCAGCTGGACACATTTCCTGCATGTGTAGGAGTCAGGGACATCAGCCGCGTCCCTGAGCTCCCACATTAAGCAAGAGGAGCATAACACGAGTCTGGGATCTCCTGCCATTTTTACTCTTAAGCTTAGTATGGTCCTACTATAATATGAAATAATAGATAAATGAAATGAAAAAATTTTTAACAATCACTCTACTTACCAGCACACAATTTAAAAAAAAAATGAAAAACCTTGCCTTATCAACACACACCAGAGTCTTTTTTTTTTGCAGAGGAGGAGGGCGGGTAGGAGACACTACTCGTGTAGTGTCTCGGGTTTAGCCACTGCCCAAATATATCAGTTCACTCACCTTCCCAGAGCACAATTTGACCGCTCCCACTCAGCTCTGCTGCCGAAATGTAGAACTTACCTTCCCGGAAGCCCCTGGTCCTCGCTCTCACCACTCCCGCTGCTGCTGCAAAAATGGAGGCCTCTGATTCCACGAGGTAAGTCTTTTAAAATGAAAAGCTCACCTTCCCAGCAGTCCCCTTGTGCTCTCTCCAGACTTCTGCCGCTGAACAAATGGAGGAACATTAGGAAGATTAAACTCATTGCCTTTTGGTCCTTAACAGAAACACAATGCCCTCACTACTCATTCCATCTCATTCCTCAATCACCGTCTCTGGCTATATAAGACTGCATCCTCAATATCATATGATATCTTTACATGAGCTTCCAACCTATATCCTGCTTCTCACAAAACCTGCTTATTCCAAAATCCTTCACTATCCCACCTCACCTTAACTGCTGATGAAGCTCCCATCTATGTCTTTTGTAATCAGCTATCTCAACAATTTCAATACCTTCCAATTATTCATAAATGAGCTCATCTGAAACGCTGCCTATTTCCTTAATGACAACAAGTCATGTACAGCCATCATACTTTAGTTTGCTGATTTATTTTGGCTCTTGATCAGTTGACACTTGAATTTAAATATTCTGTATTTAAATCTTTCTGTAACTTCTACACACGCTCACTTGTCTAGTTCAGCAACTCTTTAGGCTTTCGTATTTCCCCCATCTCTGGTCTCATATCTGCCCTGCTGTCTTTCGGGCGGGGAGGAGGACACCAGCACACCAGGCCCCAATAAGCAGGGTGCTCTCTATTCGGGTCAAGTTAAGGACTGGGTCACTCTGCTGGTGTCAGAGCCAGCATTCACAGCCAGAATATATTTTTCTTCAGTAGGTGAATGTATCGTATTAAAATCGCATTCAGCTCTAAAATATATTGGGCCTGAATTTTATGGGGAATGAACAGGATTGGTGCCCAGTGACCAGGAGTGTGCAGTTCCTACCTCACTTTAACTGTCAGGTTTTCAGAGTCTTGGCAAACCTGGTCCACAGCTCCTAAACTCAAAGGCTGCTAAAATCTGGGGTACATAGCCTTGCTGACACCAAATGACCGACTAACCTGTCTCTCACAGCTTTCTCAATTGCCTCTCTAACCTTTCCTATTTAAACTAGAAGTTGACCCATTCAGAATGGATTCGGTTGACTTTCCCAATTTTAAGCCTTTAACACTGCTGCTGTCCATCTGTCCTGGCACATTAAAATTTCCCCATTGGATTTATCGTTTCACTATCATGTACTTGCAAGGTTTTAATGCTTTACAATAGCAACAAGCTATTTACAGCAGAGCAAGCTTCCCATATAAAACAACACCTGTGTAACTTGACCTGATTTCTGTTGTTTAGCATCCAAAGATTTGAATTTCTGAGCATTGTTTTTCCTGAATAATATAGCCTATCTATGCATATAGCAGCTGTGGTTTATGGAAATAGTTTTGGTACACAGTTCAAATTAAGATTTTTTTTCTAAAATTGAGGTTGATAGTTTATTGCAGAAAAGTGGAGATGTGTAAAATCATTTTACAAAGTATCTTTTTATGATCTAACATGCATCGTATGAAAGAAAGGTGGAAGGAGATTCAATAGTAATTTTCAAAAAAAATCATTTGGTATGCACTTGGAAAGCTTGTAGGGATATGGGGAAAGAGCACAGTACTGGCACTAATTGGATAGTTGTTTTCTAACAGTCAGATTGAGCTTTTTGCTTTGCTTATTCGTGAGTGTCATTGACAAGCCAACATTTGTCACCTCCCTCTAGATTTTCTCAAGTCGGTGGTGGTTGTGGAACTTTTGTAGATGACCACTCCTGGTCTCTTGTGTTTGTCCCCTCTATTACTATGTGTTACTAAGAGGCAATCATAGAGATCCTTCAACCCAGGTTGTTGACTTGCTCGATGAGCTGGCTTATTTTCGTTCAGACGTTTCGTCACCATGCTAGGTAACATCATCAGTGAGGCCTCTGATGAAGCGATGTCATTCTACTCCGCTTGGAATTTATACCGTCCGGTCTGTTATGGTGAGTAGTGTCATTTCCGGTTTTGTTCTTTATGGGTTTGTGTATGGGGTCCAATTCTATGTGTTTGTTGATTGCAATACGGGTTGAGATCCCTGCCTCTAGGAATTCCCATACATGTCTATATTTGGCTTGGGCTACTATGGTTACATTGTCCCAGTTAAACTGATGGCTTTCATTGTCCAATGTACTGATATTTGGGAAAGTTTGTCATGTCATTTTGCTGCTAGCTGATGCTTATGAATTCTGATGGCTAGTTTCCTTCCTTCATTACAATGTAATGTTTGTGGCAGTCGTTTCACGGTATTTTGTAAACTGCGTTGGTTCTGCATGTCATGGGTATGGGGTTTTTAATCCTCATGACTGTTTGTCACAAAGACCCCATACCCCTAACATGCAGAACCAACGTAGTTTACAAAATACCATGCAACGACCGCCACAATCAACAAACGTACAGAATTGGACCCCATATACAAACCCATAAGAACAAAACTGGAAATAACACCATTCACCATAACAGACTGTACAGAATAAATTCCAAGCTGAGTAGAACAACATCGCTTCATCAGAGACCTCACAGATGTTACCTAGCATGGTGACAAAAAGTCTGAAAGAAAACAAGCCAGCTTGGTGAGCAAGTCAACAATCTTCCTCACAACCTGAGGTACAAATCTTTGCAAAAACCTCAATCCTTTGACCCACCTTGTCTGTACCAGTCATCAAGCACCTATCTTCTCTAATCCTGTTTTCTAGCACTTGATCCGTAGCCTTGCGTGAGATGTCACTTCAAGTATTTGTTTAAATACTACTAAAATCTTGAGGGTTCCCATCTGCTCCACCCTTTCAAGCAGTGAATTCCAGATGTCCTCTTCTCCTCATCGCCCCCACCACCATCCCCCTCTCACCAAACCGTCTATGTGAAAAAACTTTCTCTCAAATCCCCTGCCACCTTACCTTAAATATATAGTTGCTTGTAATTGACCACCCTCCCTACTAAGGGGAAGAGTTTGTGTTATCTACTCTATCATTGCTGCTCACCATTTTGTACATGGATAGGTACACAAATACAAAATGTTTAGAGGGATATGGGCCAAACACAGGTAAGTGGGATGTGTTTTAATTTGGGAAATTTGGTTGTCACGGACAAGTTGGACCGAAGGATCTGTTTCTGTGCTGTGTGACTCTATAATTCAATCAGGTTGTCCCTGACCCTATCATGTTCTCTGCTGTAAAGTAAAGAACTCCAGCGTATCTAGTCTCCCTTGATAGCTGAAATGTTCCAGCCCAGCCACTATCCTGGTGAATCCCCTCTGCACCCTCCATTGCAATCATGTCCCTTCTATAGAGCAACACCCAGAACTTAACAAAGAATTCCAGCAGTGGCCCAACAAATGTTACCTTTAACTCCATCATAACACTGCACTTCGCGATCTGTGCTACTGCACTTCCTGCCTTCCAGTCCTCCTGGCACCTATCCTGTGGCCTGAGAGAATTTGAAAATTAAAGTTAGGGTTTCTGCTGTTTCTTTAATTGTATACCAAATTGCTGTAGGAAATATCTCATCTGGACCTTGATATTTATCCACTTTTTAAGCATGCTAAAATTGCTAATACCTTCTCCCCCTATTGTGAATGCAGATGCAATGTACTTATTTAAATCTCGCCCAAGTCTTTTTTTGTGTGCCACTTTTTATCCCAAATGGGCCCTTCTCTGTCCCCAGTTATCCTCTTGCCCCTTACTTATAAAACATCTTTGCATTGTTCTTTATTTTACCTGCCAGTGTTGCTTCATGATCTGTTTCCGCTCTCTTAATTTGTTTTTTAATTTGTTTTTTAATGAACCCTTGCATTTTTCTATACTCTGCTGATTTGAACCCTCCCTATCTGCCATAAGCTTCTCTTTTTACTCCTTATCCAATTCCGAAGATCCCTTGACGTCCAGGGTTCTCGGGACTTATTGGTACCACTCTTCATCTTTTACAGGGCCATGTTAGCCCTATCTCCTCACTGTTCCCTGTTTTGACTTTCACTCCCCTATCGGCTACAAGTAGCTGCTCCCAGTCCACTTTGGACAAATCCTGTCTTATTAAAATCAGCCACCCCATCCCCCACCCCTTGTCGTTTTCCAAAACTGCCTTAAATCATAATGAGCTATGATCACTATTATAGAAATACTCCCACATTGAGACTTCTACCACTTGCCTGGCTTCTTTCCATAAAACTAGATCCAGCAACACCACCTATCTTATAGGATTTTCTACATGCTAACTTAAAACGTTCTTCTGGATATACTTTAAGAATTCCATCCCTCCTATCTGTGTCTATCCTAGTTAATAATGGGAAAGTTGAAATCCCCTATTGTTACTGTATAATTTTTATACTTCTTTGAGATTTGCTGACATAATCTGTTGTTTTTCTGCATGACTGCCTAGGCGTATATAGTACACTGAGCAATATGATTGCCCCTTTGTTTTTAAGACTGAGCCACATGGCCGCCTTTTGAGGAACTTTTTAAGATTTGATTGCTCCTTACTGTAGCAATTGACTCCTTGAATAATATTGCAACACCATTTCCACCTTAACAACCACCACTCCAGTTGCCCCATCTGGCCTGAAGATTCTATACCCTAGAATGGTCTTGCCCTTCCCTCATCCATGTCTCCTTGATAGCAGTGATATCATATTTCCATGTATTAGTCAACACCCTTAAATCATCTGCCTTACTTGTAAGACTCCTTGTGTTTAAATAAATGATCATCTAGTCATGCCTTGCTTCTATATGTCTTAACTTGGCGATACACACTGCCTGCCAGACATGGTCTTTCTTCTGTACCTGTCTGTGCATCTTCCCTAGTGTTTCCCAACTTCATATCCCTACCCTTTGCCAATACCACCCCCATCTCCTAAAACAAGGATGTTGGTTCCATTCCATTTCACATGCACCTTTATCGGACTTGGACGGGTCCCACCTCCCTCAGAAATGGATCCAATGATCCAGATATCTAAAGCCCTCCCTCCTGCACCAACTGTTCAGACTCGCATATTCATCTGCTCTGTCGATTCCTGTACTCACTGGTATGTAGGTCTTGGAATAATCCAAGATTACAACTTTTGAGGCTCTGCTTTTCAATCTGCCACCTCGCTCCCAAAATTCTTGTTGTAGAACCTCATTCCTCATTCTGCCTATATCATTGGTTCCATGTGAATCACTATCTCTGGCTGTTTACCCTCCCACTTCAGAATGCTCTGCAGCCGTTCAGGGTCATCCTTGACCCTGGCCCAGAAATGCAACATACCATCCTGGAGTCACAGCTGCATTAGCAGAAAACCTTGTCTGTTCCCCTCACTATTGCATCTCCTACCATTATTGCTGACCCTCTGTTCTCCTATCCCCTTGTTGTAGTTGCTGATGTCTGGCTGCAGTTGAGGAGCTGTCACTCTCACTGTTTTCCAACACGCTCACATATTCTTGAGTGAAATACAGTCAGGACCTTTCCTGACTACCTGCCTGCCTTCCTCGTGCTGACTGGTCACCCATTCCGGTACTTGTCAAATTTAGTTGATTGCTCTTGGCTACTTTCTTCTCAGCAGTTTGTTTATGCCATCATAGGTAATCTCAGCAGATTCTTCCTTTTTGGGGTTCTGCCATGAGTCTAGAAAGTTGGTGAAATCTTTTTCTGGGTCTGCCTTAACCAATTGATCAACAATAGTTTGTTTCTAGACTAGTTGTTAATTGAAGTGGATTTGTTTTTCTACTGAAGTTGAAATTGTTACTTGCATGCAGACTCAAAAGTGAAGATTGATATTGGATTATGTAAACATCTTCAACTCTTCCACTCCTCCATTTCTACACTTGGTGTTCTGTACTATTTGCGAGGTCTTCCTGCTCATTAGAGAGAGATTACACAGTTTTCCCATCCATTTTAATGCTCAAAATGATGGCTACTCACTTGGGTATCCCTGCTTTATGCAGATAAGATGTTGTTTCGCTCCATCTCCCTGGGTAAAATGGCCATTTTTCCCATCTGTCTCAATTGAAAACCTCAAACAACTTCTCCCACAGAAATTTTAAACTAATTTCTCTGGCTGCAGTTTTTATAGATCTTCCTGCTGAAGTAATTGCTTAATTATGAAGTCCTCATTCTTTAAAATATTTAACATTTCCTAACTGCCACTAATTCTGGACTATTTCATGAGATTTGCATAATTGTTCTCACATTCAGCCTAAATAAATTCTGAGGTATTCCTGGTATTGTAGCCCCAGTCTAACTTTATTTTCTGACCTATTCACTGTTCCTTGCAGCTGTACCTCATGAATGCCTAAAGTCTATGGCACCAAAGTTCATTGAGAGAGGTGAGAACTCGCTTTCACACACTCTTGTTTTCCCTTTCTGCTCTCTATGCTATTTTTTCATAGTTATTTCTTTTTCCCATGAGAATGGCTAACCTTATCTCCTGGAGCATTCAGTTGCTCCTTCGTCTCCTTTGCATTGCGTATTTCCTGTTTTCTCTTTCCCTAGTCCACACCCCTGCTCTAGCGCTACTTATCCGTATCTGAACAAAGTTTTGCCTTCAGAATGCTGTATTTGCCTTCTGCAACTACTGCTATCTCTGATAATCAGGTTTCACCTGTTCACTGTCATCTTGAAGGAGTAAAAGTGGTGAACTCACTTTTTTGCAATTTATTTTCTTCTGGGTCTTGTGGATTTCTTCTCCTTATGCAAGGGTGTCAGATCCATATCACTGCAACTATGAGGTACTTTACCAGACAACCACTCCTGGCACCTTGGTATTCACCACCCCTGTTAGCACAGGTATAGGTTAACTCACTTGGCTAGATGGCTGGTTTGCAATGCAGAGTGACACCAACAGTACGAGTTCAATTCCTGTACTGGCTGAGTCACCATGAGTGTCTAACCTTCTGAACCCTGATGCTCCCTGGTGGTGGGGTGACCCTCAGATTATACACCACCAGCTATCTCTCTATAGACAATGTCAACTTTACCTTACGAGGAGTGCACTGTTTGAGCGAATTTGCTGCTACCAATCCTCTGTTCTCTTTACGTTGTCTTGGGCTGTTTCTTCTGATTAACACCACTAGAGTATCTACAGAACAAGAACACAGAAAATAAAAGGAAATGAAATCCCTTATGAACCATAACCTACATAATAATGATGAGCTGCCGCCTTGAACTACTGTAGTCCATGTGATGTCAGTACGCCCCCAGTGCCTTTGGAAGGGAGATCCAGAGCTGTGAACTAGGGGCAGTAAAGGAATGGTGATACATATTCACTTAAGAATGGTGGTGATTTGGAAGTGTACTTGCATGTGATGTTTCCTATATAAGTGTGTCTCTGGGTGGTTAAGATTTGGAAGGTGATTTGGCAAGTTGTTGTAGTGCATATTTTAGATGGTACGTACTTCTGACTCTCTATGCTGCATGGAGAGTGAATGTTTAAGGTGGTGGATAGGGATGTTGGTTAAATGGACAAAATAAAAACTGAAAGAACTACGGATGCTGTAAATCAGGAACAAAAACAGAAGTTGCTAGAAAAGCTCAGCAGGTCTGGCAGCATTTGTGAAGAAAAAATCAGTTAACGTTTTGGGTCTGGTGACCCTTCCTCAGAACTGATGGTAACTGGGAAAATATAGGTTTATATGCAGAAAATAGGGAGGGGTTGGGGTAAGGAGCAGACAATAGGATAGAGCCCAAAGAGAGAGAAGAGCAGTTGGATAGACAAAGGAGTTGATAATGATTGGCTAGAAGAGTGAATAGTTGTTAATGGGGACTGTTGGTGACTAACAATAGGTAGTGTGCAATGGCAAGCTATGTGATAATAAGGCCAGGTGTGTAGCGTGGGGGGGACTAGGACACGGGAGAGTTAGGCCCTAAAATTATTGAACTTGATATTGAGTCTGGAGGGCTGCAGCGTTCCCAGGCAGAAAATGAGGTTCTTTCAACTTGCATTGAGCTTCGCTTGAACACCACAGCAAGCCAGAGACAGAGATGTTGGCCAGGGAACAGGGTGGTGTGTTGAAGTGGCAGGCAACTGGAAGCTCAGGGTCTTTTTTTATGAGCAGAACGTAGATGTTCTACGTTCACCCAGTCTACGCTTTGTTACCCCAATGTAGAGGAGACCATGTTGTGAGCAGCGAATGCAGTAGACTAGATTCTGAGAAATGCAAGTGAAGTGTTGCTTCACCTGGAAGGTAGATTTGGGCTCTTGGATAGTGGGGAGGGAGGAGGTAAAAGGGCAGGTGTTGCACCTTTGCCAATTGCAGGGGAAGGTGCTGTGGGGGAGGTGTTGGGGGTGAAGGAGAAGTGGGCCACGGTGTCCCGGAGGGAACAGTACCTGTGGATGGCGGACAAGGGTGGGGAGGGGGAATGTGTATCTGGTGATGGCATCTCATTGGTAGCGGCAGAAATGGTGTCTGATGATCTTCCGGATGTGGATCCTGGTGGGATGGTAGGTAAGGACAAGGGAAACCCTATTGCGGTTTTGGTGGGGGAACAGAGGGGGTGAGGGCAGAAGTATGGGAGATCGGTTGGGCCCAGTTGAGGGCCCTGTCAACCACAGTGCTGGGAAATCCTTTGTTGAGGATGAAGGTGGACATTTCGAAGGCTCCCTGTCGAAGTTGGCCTCATCTGAACATATGCGACAGAGGCAGAGGAACTGAGAGAATTCGATGGAGTCTTTACAGGAAGCAGGGTGTGAGAAAATATAGTCCAAATAGCTGTGGGAGTCTGTGGATTTATAGTGGATATTCGTGGCCAAACTATCCCTAGAAATAGAAACAAAGCTGTTGAGGAAGGGAAGGGAGGAGTCCGATAGACCAGGTGAAAGTGAGGGCCGGGTGGAAATTGGAAGCGAAATTGATGAACTTTTCCACTTCTGGATGAGAGAGGGAAGCAGCACCAATGACATCATCAGTATATCGGAGAAAGAGGTATGAGTGGGGGCCGGAATAGGACTGGAACAAGGAATGTTCCACGTACCCCGTGAAGAGACAGGCATAACTGGGGCCCATGTTGGGTACCTATGGCCACCCCTCTGACCTTAAGAAAATGAGAGGAGTTAAAAGAGAAATTGTTGAGGGTGAGGACAAGCTTGGTCAAGCAGAGGAGGGTGGTGGTCGGTGGGAATGGTTCAGGTCTTTGCTACAGGAAGAAGCAGAGAGCCCTAAGACCCCCTGGTGGGGAATGGATGAGTAAAGAGATTGCACGTCCATGGTAAAGAGGAGGCGGTTGGAACCTGCAAACTGGAAGTTTTGAAACCGGCGTAAAGTGTCAGAGGAATTACAGATGTACGTGGGCAGGGACTGGACCATGGGAGAGAAGACTGAGCCAAGGTAGGAAGAGATGAGTTCCATGGGGCAGGAGCAGTTGAAACAATGGGTCTGCCCAGACAGTCCTGTTTGTGGATTTTGGAAAGAGGTAGAAGCAAGCTGTGCGGGACTGGGGGGCTATCAGCTTGGAAGCAGTAGTGGTGAGGGGAGGCCACCAGATGAAATGAGATCTGTTAGTGTAGTTGATACAATGACCTGATGTGTCATGGTGGAGTCATGGTCCAGGGAAAGATAGGAGGAGGTATCCGAGAGCTGCTACTGAGCCTCTGTAATGTAGAGATCAGTATGCCAGACTACAACAGCACCACCCTTATTGACAGGCTTAATAACAAAGTCAGGGTTAGATCTCAGTGCACAGAGTGCAGTGAGTTTGGAGGGAGATACCTTGGATTTGGTGAGGGGTTCAGAGAAATTGAGATGACCAAGACTATGTCGACAATTTTCAATGAACAGATGGAGTGCAGGTAAAAGGGAGGGGTCCGGGTGGAGGGAAAGTGTTGGAACTGGATGAAGAGATCTGTGGGACAGGGAGTGGACTCTTGCCCAAAGAAAGGGGCATGGAGTCAAAGACGGCAGAAGAAGAGTTCGACGTCATGTTGCGCCCGGAATTCATTAAGGTGGGAACGTAGTGGAATAAAGCTGAGGCCTTTGCTGAGTACAGAACGTTCAGCATCAGAGAGTGGGAGGTTAGGAGGGATGGTGAATACCTAACAGGAGGTGGGGTTGGGGGAGGGGAGGAGAGGAAGGTTCCAGAGGGCCATGGATATCTCTGAGTTGTTGTGGTTAATGGTGAAATGGACAGTTTTATTTTGGAAGATGGCAAGCTTCTTAAATTGTTGGAGCTGCATTCATCAAGGCAAGTGAGCATATTCTATCATATTCGTGATTTTACCCTGTAGTTAACGGGCATGCTTTGGGTACTCAGGAGATCAGTTACTAACCATAGAATTTCCAATTGCTAATTCGCTAATCTGATATTGTAGCCACAGTTTCGGCATGACTGGTCCAGTTGTGTGTCTGGTCATTGTCTTACTGCTTTAAGTCACCGTCTCTTGATAGAGACAATTCTGTGTGTATCAGCAATCTGCAATACTGCACCTAATTAGTTGTTCTTCATGGTGATCGGGAGATTAACTTCTGCCATGCCTGCATTCAGTCACAGATTGAAAATTGCTGACCTTAATATTTGATGATGCCTTTACCACTGGGTAACTGATGGAGCTGTATATGTGATACTACAAGTGTAAGGGGTATAATACAAACCTGTAGCTCTTTCCTATTCAATGATGATAGAATCCCTGCAGTGTGGAAGCAGGCCATTTGGCCCATCAAGTCCACACCAACCCTCTGAACAGCATCCTATCCATACCCACCAATCCCCCACACCATATCCCCCCACCCCACACCCCCACGCTGTCCATGTAACCTTGCATTTCTTATGGCTAACCTACCACTCTGCACATCCTGGACAATATCGCAATTTAGCAATGATTTTCCTCAAAGTCTTCGCGATGCTTACCATTCTAATTAGTCAGTACATCAGGGCAATTATGAGACTAATCTTTAATAACAAACATAGGCTTTGATGTCAAGCATACATCTCTGAGGTTAAGTTGATGGTCTTGTTGGAGACGTTCAATATCTGTTGTCCTTTACTCTGTTGGAATGTAGGCTTTGCTGGTAAGTTCAACATTTTTGTCCATCCCCCTAATTGCCCCTTGAACTGAATGACTTGTTGGGCCATTTCAGAAGATGGATACGAATCAATCACATTGATGTAGATGTGGAGTTAAAGTAGGCCAAAACAAGTATTGTTGACAGAGTTCCTTCCATAAGGGACATTAGTGAACAGATGAGTTTCTAGAACGATTGGTAATAATGGTAACCATGAAACTAGACTAGCTTGCAATACAGGGCATAGTTTTAAGGTGAGGACAGTAGGTTTAAAGGGGATGTGAGGAATTTCTTTTCAACTAGAGGATGGGGGTGCGGTGGAGTCTGGAACTCCCTACTCGTAAGGGTAGTAGAGACACAGCCTCAGAACATTGAAGAAGTATTTCGTTGTACACTTGTGATGCCAAGGCATTCGAAACAATGAATAAAGTGATGAAAAATGGAATTATAATGGGATTTTTTTTGACTGGCATAGACTTGATGGCCCAAAGGGCCTTCTTCCGTTCTGTAGACTTCGATGTCTCTAAATTCCAGATTGATTACTTGCACTTAAATTCTACCAGCTGTCATGACCCTAGAGAATTCGCCTCCACTTCTAAATCACTAAATCACGTGATAGTACTACTATGTCACCATCTCTACTGTTCTCTACATTTTAATAACTAGAGCTGACAAAAAACTGTAACATTGACTTGCTAACTATGATCTTCAAATGGTGTATAGATATGGCAGTTTATACATAACTACTGGTGTATTCCAAACTCCAAGTTAGCAGAAAATAAATTTAATTAACTGTGCATGTTAAGACTTTGCAGCAACTTGCAGGCATTTTGTAATCCAATCCAAAGGAAAACCAGAAATGGATGACATGTAGCCTGAATGCAAGCATAAGCTCCAATTTGTGATTTCATAACACTTATGATGGAAGTACACAGGATACTAAAATTCTGAAGAAATTAGAGTGTACGGTGTACGTCACTAGAGAAGTGACAATTACTGAAATGGAGAACCAATGTTCTAGATTTAGAAATGTAACTTTGTACCTTAAACAATAAAATTTGGGGAAAATTGGGTGAATTTTAGATCCTAATTACTATAACAACACTGAGAGACCTTCTTAATGTTGTTTGTTCCTGGTCCTTTCCCTAATCTATATAAGGACTCCAGTCACAAATCTAATTGTGTTATTACAGCATTAAAGCTGGCAGTTTTCACTGTATTCTTTAGGTGAAACAGACCCACTACTGGATAGAGTGGCAATATTTCTATCAGGTGCTTGTACTGAAGTTAAAACGTATTTCTTATAACCCCTGTTTACAACTCAACTCTTAATATTTAGCTCAGTTGGCTTTGATTCACAAATTTTTCAAATTGCATTTGTTACATTACATTCAGTGGAACACACACCTTTGTGATGCACAGAAGGCTTGAATCCCAAGGGTACTGTATACTTGGGTGTGGTGTGCATCTGTTACTTTGTCTACACAGCCTAGTGCATTTTATTCTTTGTCTATGAAGTAGAGATCAGGACAGTGACAAACTGATGTGGATATTTAGAGGCTGGGGACCAATTTTCACTCAGGTATTTATTTGAATTTTGGTGCAGTTAAATCAATGAATTTCAAGTATTAAAGCAAATTAAATTAATTAATTTTATCTTTTGTTTTAAAGCAAATCAAAGAACAGAATACAACAGAGACTAGTGACTGCACCTCACCTAGGTTTTGACCTAGGATGGTTTAAGATTATCCTTATATTTTGTGCATATTATTTGTTTTAAAACTGTAAAATAATTGCAGTCATAGCTTTTCTTATTTGTTTAATTCTGTTAATTTTATTCCACTGAAGACCTTTTCCTTGAGCAGTGAGTTTTCAGTGAAATTAAACTGAGCTGATCCAAAGCAAAGAACATTTTTTTCCTTTCTCTTCTCTTTCATGTTTTCAATTTCGCTGTTTGGTGATTGTACTGCCATATATGTGCATATACTGTTTTTGCATTAACTTTAAGTGGAGTACTTTCCAGAATAAAATGGATTAGAGTTGACTGAGACATCCATCCCAGCTGCACACCTTCAGTTTCAGGAACAAGTACTTTTGGCTCTTTTCTCTTGAATTGACACTGACCTGGATCACCCCAGTTAGCAAAGTCCAGACATCAATCTCCCCCTACATTGAGTCTACAATTATATACCTTAAACTTGTGTTTTACGATAGTCGTCAAATAATAAATTTATCTCTAGTAATCCAATTCTATATCATTTTCAAATGAGCTAATGTAAAACTAGAATATGAAATGGTATAACTTAGTTATTAATTCATTTTGATTACTGTCCTTTTTCTCCCTTTCTCTAGAGTGCAGAGCAGGTTTCGACATTCTGTCGAAGTTTACATGAGCTGCAATCATCTAATATGGATGGGCAGAAGGAGAGCATTGATCAAAGTCTAAGGCCGTTAGCACGGCATCTCTCTGATGCAGAGAGACTTCGGAAAGTTATCCACGAACTTATAGACACAGAGAAGTCCTATGTGAAGGTATGTGTAAAAGTTAAATTGATGGCATTGATGTATTATAAATGAAATTAAGCTTTGAAAATGAATTGCCTGTGTTTTGTGTCATTAAATAGATACTTATTGACTTTCTTGAAATGTCTCCCTCTTTTCCTTATGCCATTGACTGTTGCTCAGGTATCATTCCACAGCCACAGACCCAACATCTCCATACCCAAATTGTTGTACTTTCTGTCTGTAAGCCATTGAACTGGATTCTGTCATGACCTAACTTTTAATGTGCATTTTGTAGCAGGGTCCCTGAATGATAACCAGGAATGGAAATCATGACTGTTCTTTCAACACAATAATTCAGGCCAATTGTGTTCTCCCAGGGATACCCTGAGGAGGCACAAACCTATGCCTGAACCTTCTGGTCTATGCTACTTAGTCACTGAAGCATCAGGAAGTCTCAAGTACAAAAAAGTTACTCCCGTCATAGCAAATGCAACACTGCTCTATGATGCCAGAATTTAAAGTAATCGCTTTTAAGTAACTTTCTAAACATTAATTACATGTATTCTTTGTATGACCTGACTTTTGAAAGCTCTGATGTTAAAGACAAAATGTCCTATTCATTGTTTCTTCTACTGCTTCACCCAGCATTTTAAGGGAAATGGTGATATGATCTAATAGCATGTGATTGATGGCTCAGGAGACTTGAAAGTCGGTGCCTTGTGTGTAGATATTTACAAAATGAATTGCAGTTTTAGATGACATGGACAGAAAGTATTGGAGGACCACAGAGAACCTGATTATGTGCCTGATTTCCTGTTAAATTCATGATGTCTACTGCATAATTCCAAAAGCACAATTGAGGATTGAACAAGGCCTTGGACAAAGATCACTTGGCCTCTTTTATCAGTGGTGTATTTTGCACTCAGCAAAGTGAGTTGTTAGAGCTGGGGAATGTGGAGCAATTGATATTTCAGGCTCTTGGTGTCAGAACCAAGACTTTCATCTGTTTATGTATATTTCAGTTGAACTTATAATGAAGCTTCATTTTTCCCTATGCCAACAACATCACTAAACACCACCCTCAGAATAGTAATCCATAGTCAGTCCATGCCATAGTCTCCTTAGAGATTACACTTCGTGGTGTACATTTTGTGGCAACTGAGCATGCCAAACGTGCACGTTTCATTCAAGCTATTTGGCCTACAAACTCCCAATTAGAAAAATGGGAAACATAGAAATGCATCAATCCGGGAGTACAACCATCAGGGGCTAGAGAGAGAAAATCATGGCCTTGGTTGTCCTCTGATTTCTAGGCTGAGTGATCACATTCTAAAATAATTTTGATTTATTGAATTTGAATAAATTTGATAATTCTGTTTGTTCTGGTATTTCAAGTTCTTTGCACAGAGTACCAACTTTATTGCAATTTAATAGGTATATATTTTATATATACAAAGATTTAGAGGTGATAGTGTGGGAAGCATTACTGACTCTGAGCCAAAAGCTTAGGTTCAAGTCCCGCTCAAAGATCTGATGGCCAGAGAAGGTGCATTTACAACACAACCAAAGAAATTGAGCATTAATCTGTAAAACTTTGCCATTATGTTGGAAGAGCAGGAGCGGGATTGCTGGCCAGCCAGCAGACTTGAGACTAGGCCCCCATGTTTTGTGTCCTACCCAAAGTCCCTGCCCTCTTTAGGTCTTGCCACAACCATAATGGAACGGAGTCCTTTATCCACACTTCGGGTGACATTAGACCATTTGCAAATGGAAATGGACCTTTTGAGGTAGGTTTGTATTGAGGCAGCCAGTGTCCTTTTTTTTAAAATGTTAGTTCAGGGTTGTGTGGATTGCTAGCTGGGACAGTATTTATCACCCATCCTTAGTTTACCAGATGGCAGTTAAGAGTCATCCACATTGCTATAGGTGTGGAATAGCATATAGGCTGGATTTATCTTCCCGAAGGACATTAATGATCCAGATGAGTTTTTAATGTCAATCAACAATGGTTACATGTTCACAATTAGACCAGCATTTAGTTCAAATTTCACAATCTGCTATGGTGGAGATTCAAATCCATGTCCCCAGAACATTAGCCTGGGATTCTGACCTTCTAGTCCTCTCTTGCTCTGTTGCTCCCAGTGCCATCTCCAGGTAATTTGCTCATTCTTTGTCACAAGCAAGCCACAGGACTAATTTTTCCTGTATGCAGCATCAACTTGGGGAGGCGGTGGGAGGGGCAAAGAAAAAGTGCTTTTACCAACCTCTCAATAAAGCGACCAATTGTTACTGCCTATTCTTTCCTCAGTGTTGACTGTCAGTCCGTAATTTTTGCTGACCCTATCCCATTGTGCTTTCCTTTCCAGCCTCAGCAACAGATCCTGCCATTTTCTGCTAATCACAAAGAGCCCCCACCTCCCACTTCTAACTTCCTGATTGTTTGGCCAAACATGATTTATCAACATGGGTGCCCAATTACTAGAGGGACTCCATGATGCTCAGAGTGTGAAGTTTAGTAAAGTTAGATCATATGGGCTTCAGGGTGAGCTTGCCAATTGGATACAAAATTGGCTTTATGGTAGGAGACAGAGGATGGTGGTGGAGGGTTGTTTTTCAGACTGGAGGCCCGTGACCAGCGGTGTTCTGTCGGGATTGGGATTGGGACTGGGTCGACTGCTTTTTGTCATTTATTTTAATGGTTTGGATGAGAATAAAGATGGTTAGTAAGTTTGCAGATGCAACCAAAATTAGTGGTATAGTGGACAGTGAAGATGGTTATCTAAGATTACAAAGAAATCTTGATCAATTGGGTCAATGGGCTGAGGAGTAGCAGATGAAGTTTAATTTGGATAAATATGAGGTAATACAAACAAAGGGCAGGACTTCTACAATTAATGGTAGGGCCCTAGGTAATATTGTAAAATAGAGACCTAGGGGTTCAGGTACATAATTATTTGAAGTTTATGTCACATGTGGACAGGGTGGTTAAGAAGGTGCCTTCATTGCTCAGATCTTTGAGTATCGGAGTTGGGACGTCATATTGAGGTTGTACAGGACATTGGTGAGGTCTCTTCTGGAGTACTATGCACAATTCTGGTTGCCCTGTTAGAGAAAGGATATTATTAAACTAGAAAGGGTTCAGAAGAGATTTACCAGGATGTTTCTGGGAATAGAGAGTTTAAGGTATAAAAACAGAATGCATTGGCTGGGACTTTTTACATTGGAGCATAGGAGATTGAGGCGGTGACCTTAGTGGTTTATAAAACATGAGCAGCTTAGATAAGGTGAATGACAAGAGCTTTTACCTATGGGTGGAATAGGTCAAAATTAGGGGGCATATTTTTAAGGTGAGAGGAGCAAGATTTATAAAGGATATGAGGCAACTTGTGTGGAATGAACTTTCAGAGGAAGTGGTGGGTTCAGGTACAGGTTCAATATTTAAAAGACATTTGGATAAGTTCATGAAAAAGAAATGTTTGGAGGGATATGGGCTAAACGCGGGCTAGTTCAATTGTGGAACATGATCGGCACAGACTAGTTGGACTGAAGGGTCTGTTTTTGTGCTCTGATTCTATGACTGAGTGGCCTGATTTAAGACAACTCTCCAATGGCAGACTTTGATACCACACCAGCTTTTTTTTAATATAATGAGGTTCAATGTCGAAAGCTCCTCAGACTTTTTCATTTAGGCTGTGTTACTGGGCTTCAGCCTATTCCCTGCATCTTCCTTTGTAGATGGAATACATTCTATTTCTATTCCCATCATTTTAAGAGCTAGTTTATATTTTCATTTAAATACCTCAATGCCTGCCTGTTTGACTGATTTCAGGACAGAAGCAATTGACAGAAACATAGAGACTATGAACAGGAATAGGCTTTTTAGCCCTTTGAGCCTGCTCTGCAATTCAAGATGTTCATGTCTGATCATGAATCTTAATGTCAAAATCCTGCTTTCCTCTCCATACCTTTTAAAATCTAGAAATTCATCTGTCTCTATATTCAGTGACTTGGCCTCCACAGCCTTCTGTCATAGAGTAGCAAGCCTGTGAAATTCTGTATCTTGAGACTGTGGTTCCAAACTTCCCAACCAGGTAATACATCCTCCCTGCATCTCCCTATTCGGTCCTGCTAAATTTTGTATTTCAATCAGGTCTTTTCTCACCCTTCCAAACTATCCTGAATATAGGCCCAGTTGAATTAACCTCTCCTCATAGGACAGTCCTGGTATCCTTTGTATGAGCCTAGTGTACTTTTACCGCACTCCTCCAATGACAAGTATATCCTTCTCTCAGGAACAGCAATCAAAACTGCGCACACTACACCTGGTGAAATATCTCTTTATTGTAAACACATTTATTATTTATAAAATGGCAGTCTGAAAAAAAAATTACAAATCCACGTCTTTATAGCTTTAATTATCCCCTTTTAAATCCCAAATGCACGCCTACATTCACAAAGACGATAACCATTTTGACACTCCTTATGGGTGGATTAAACAAATTTCTGAAGATAAAGTTCCAATCTCACAGGTGGGTTAAATTGTTTTGTTCGAGCAATGATGACACACAGTTGTCTGTCGAACCAGGGTTCTTCATTTTAATAGCTGATTGGGTGGATCTAAGTCTCTTCTTTTATTAAAATTCTTTCTTTGAAGTTTCTTTTGCCTTTTTTCCCTCACATGTAGAGAAGGGAGAGAAATGTTTTCTGCTTGCCAACGCTGGCTGTACTGCTGCCACCATTCTTTAGTCAATTCTAGCTCAACCAATACAAGGTCTGATATAAGGCTTCTTTCCTTAACTCAAGACTCCTGATGCTGCTCTGTCTCACTAATAATGGAACAATCTTATTACTCCAAAAGCAACACTGCCTTGTGCAACAAGAAATGTTCCACTTGACTTTTCTAAGTATGCAAAACACAGCTGGTTTTCAACTTTGTGTCCAACTTACATTCAAAATTATAGTCCAAAAAGATATAAATGTGGTCTCTTATACAATGAATCAACACCTGACTGTATAGGTGTGTTCCTGTTTCAGCAACTTGCTTAAAAAAAAATGGTTTGATGTGCTCCCGAGATCTGGTCAAATGCTGAAAAAAATGGCACTAGGTATACTTAAAAATGAAGATGTCAACTGGTGAAGCTACAAAACAGGATGACTTGTGTACCAAACAGTATAAACAGTAAAAACAAAACAGGTAACAAGGTGTAGAGCTGGATGAACTCAGCAGGGCAAGCAGCATCAGACGAGCAGGAAGGCCGACGTTTCGGGCCTAGACCCTTCTCCGTAACCGTGCCGGCACGCAACGCAGCTGACAGAGGCAGGATCTCTGCCGCCAAACCACCGACGGCGTGACGAGAGGCGCAGCGGCTCGCCCGAGGAAACGCTGAGATGGAAACGGACCAGGAATCGACCGGCGGCGCGACTGGCCAGCGCCCGCGCCGGCGGCTGCCGTGACGCGACCATGGGGGCCGCGGCGACGACCGCACGGGACGGGTCGCCGCTCCTGACCCTCCTCGCGCGCGGCTCGGCCGCCACCGACAGACGTTGGACGCCGAGAGCCTGACCCGCCGTTAATCCTCCGGACACACTTCCTTCGGGACGCCTGCTGCGCCGAGCTCGAGGACCGACGGGCGGAAACACGCGGGTCTTTAAACCGCCGCCGACAACACGCGAACGCACGGAGACCACCCCTGTCGGGGAGGGGGGCGACGCGCGAGTGACGTGCTAAAGGCAGTAGGTACCCTGTCGCCGAGGCGAAGGGAGCGTGACAAGACAGCCTCGACGTAAACCCCCGCCGAGTTGGGAGCGAAAGATCCGCGCGTGCATCGCTGGCTTCGTTTCCCGTGGCGAGAGAGTACGCCCGGGCCTTCCGTCTGAGCTAGCCAGTTCCACAAACGATGGAACAGAACGAAGCTCTGCGGTACTGGACATCCAGTCGTCAATAGTGGTAGAAAATTAAACAACTCAGAGGAGGTGGCTCCATAAACATCCCATCCTCAATAATCAGCCAGCAGTGTCAAGTGGGCATCTCTGCCTTCTCCAGAGGTCCGCAGCATCACAGACACCTGTCTTCAGCAAATTTGCTTCCCGACATGTGAAACCAAGATTCTGCAAAGGCAGTTGGGCCCTGACAACGTTTTAACAATAGTACTGAAGACTTGTAATCTAGAACGTGCTGCACCACTACCTGTTCCAGTATAGCTACAATATAGGCATCCAACCGACCATGTGGAAAAGTGCCCACTTATGTCCTGTACACAAAAGGCAAGACAAATCCAATTTGTCCAATTACAAATCAATATATTCTGAAGCATTAGTAAAGTAATGGAATGTGCCATCAACAATGCTACAAGCAGCATCTGCTGAGCAATAACCTGCTCGGAGATGTTCAGTTTAGATTCTGCTGATTTCATTACAACCTTGGTTCCAATATGGACTGAAGAGTTGAATTCCAGAGGTGAGGTGAGAGTGATTGATATCAAGGCCATATTTAACCAAGTGTGGTAACAAGGATCTTGAGCAAAACTGGAGTAAAAAAAATAGCAACCGGGGGAAAGTCTCCACTGGTTGGAGTCATGATAGTGATTTTTCTGATGAAGGGTCTAGGCCTGAAACGTCAGCCTTTCTGCTCCTATGATGCTGCTTGGCCTGTTGTGTTCATCCAGCTCTGCACCTTGTTGTCTCGGATTCTCCAGCATCTGCAGTTCCTACTGTCACTGGTTGGAGTCATGCCTGGCTCGTAGGAAGATGGTTGTGGTTGTCAGAGGTCACTCATCTCAATTCCAGGACATCTCATCAGGAGTTCCTCGGAGTAGTGTCCTAGGCCAAACTGTTTTTAGCTGCTTCATCAATAACCTTCCCTACATTATAAAGTCGGAAGCAGGGATGTATAATATTCGGCACCATTCTTAACTCCTCAGATACTGAAGCAGTCCATATCCAAATGCAGCAATGTGACAGATTTGCGCTGACAAGTAACAAATAAGATTCTCACCACACAAGTGCCACGCAATGACCATCTTGCATCAAGAGAGAATCTAACTATCACCCGTTAACAGTCAATGGCATCACCATAACGGAAACCCCCACTATCAACATCCTGGGAGGTTACCATTGACTAGTCATATAAATACAGGGGTTACAAGAGCAGCTCACAGACTGTGATCATGCAGTGAGTAACTCACATTTGACTCCTCAAGGTCTGTCCACCATCTGCAAGCACAAGTCAGATATGTGATGGAATACTCCACTTGCCTGGTTGAATTTAGCTTCAACAGCACTCAAAGCTTTACACCATCCAGGATAAAGCAGCCTATTTGATTGGCACCACATCCACAAACATTTAATCCCTCCACCACTAACAGTAAGTAGCACTAGTGTGTACCATCTGCAAGATGCACTGCAGAAGTTCACCAAGGCACCTTCCAAATGACTACCATTTAGAAGGACAAGAGCAGCAGATACATAGGAACATTACCACCTGTGAGTTCCTCTCCAAACCCCACTCATCCAGACTTGGAGCTATGTTATTATTCCTTCAATGTTTGTTACTGTCCTGGAGCTCGCTTCTTAATGTCATTGTGGGTGTACAAATGAACTGCAGCAGGTCAAGAAGAAACACACCACCACCTTAAGGCATCTAGTTATTTTATTTCATCCTGTGAACGAATAAGAGAAAACCAGCTGCTGAGCAGATAATTGGTAGGAGCTCCATTTGTTTGGAGTAGTATGATCCAGTGTTGTTAGCTCATGTGATCTCATTTTAGATATCTGCTTTATATTGCTGATTTGCTACAGATTCTGATTTTTCCCCCATTTACCCATTATAGTTGTACAACTGAGGGCATTAATTGCGTTGCCTAATAGGTTGGTCTTATAGGTTGTATCAGTTGCAGCATTGGGATCGCATTGGTCTGAGCAACACACAAACTCTGTGACAGTAATTGTACTGACAGCCAGTGGCAGAAATAGTCGCTTGTTAGTGCTTGTCTGATACTGACACAGGACCTTCATAACCATTGAGCTGAACACTTGATGCAAGTTTGAGGACTGAAAATGTCATTTAACAGTCAGCAAATCTAGGCAATTGATTTAATTCTGTCAGCATATGACCTGAATTGGGGCAGCCCTCTTTTATAAACTTTGAGGGGATTAAAGTAACTTACTTCATAAGCTATATGTATCCTTAATAACCAAAGAGAGAGATTCTGGAGTTGTTAAGTATAAGCTTCATTGGCTCAAGGGAAGCATTTCTTCAGTCTTGGATAATTCTGGATTGCACTTTGCAAGTCCATGGTTTTGGAAATTTCAGAATGCAGTCCGCCACTGCTTGGCCTGTGGTCTCCACAGCCGTTAATTAGCTTCAAATGGAACTTGTTTCCACAATTAGGGCAGCTAGTTAAATGCTAGCAGCTTTTAGTGACCATTGCTGGACTCCAAGCAGCCCCAAAAGGAAGTGAGCCGGGTTGCAACATCAAGGGTCTCTCTGAGGCTAGGCTGGGGTGAGATGATTATGTTTATGAAGTAGACAGGGCAGGAACAGGAAACCTAGGCTGGATGATTGTGGTGGGGTGTGGGGTCCTCCAGTAGGCACAGGGACCTATAAAGGAGATGTCGCACCTTGACTAGACACTGCCCAAGCAATGAAAGATGCTGAGACAAACACACTTGGTTGGGGCGCCTTTCGTTGCTGTGCTTGCTGGCAGGTATATCTTCTGCCAATAAAATTGCAGCAGGGTCAGGCAGGGCAGCACCAGGAAAGGTAGGCATGCCCAATCTTGTACACCCCCACCCCATCCCAAGGCTTGCTAATCCCACCCCCACTCCCCACAGAAGACTGTAAAATCCAGCTTCGTATTTTCAACCCATAATGTGCAACTAGCTTGTCCCCTGCAGGTTACCACTTAGATAGAATATATCAGTTGAATACAGGAAAATATGTACAGGTACAATGTCTCAAAACCAGCACCATCAGGCTGCATCCATGTTGGATTTCAGAACTGTGTTGGGTGTAGTCATGGGCTGCTTGGATCACAGGAAAACAAAGACATAGGAAACTAAATATTTATGAGTACGCTACCACTCCAATGCAGCACCTAGTCAAAGGTGAGTAATTATTTCACTCTTTTAATAATAATTAAAAATCATTGCATGGCAGCTTAACAAAAGTCCAGTTTTCAGATATCAAGATTTGAGACACTGTACCTGTATTGTAAAATGATTTTCCTGCATTCATTTATTTTAGGCATAAACAATACAGCAAACTTTGTTTTAACTAGCATCTTATGAACCATCACTCTTCATAAACTGGCAAAAGCTATATATCACAAGTACCGTGAAGTTTACTGTATTATTCTGTCCAATTATTATATTTTTAAAATCTATTTACCCCAATGTAAATATACTTGTTCAATCAGATGGCCACATGAAATAACAACAGTCGATTCAATTTCAAGTCAATTTCTCCTCAAATAATCACAATCCACTATGATCTCTGAGTAGTCAGTTGGCGGTGCAAGTGAGAAGGCTCTGTGCTGCTAAGTTTTATTTAAAGCAAAGTTGCATTATTATTTGTGATTAATGCTTTAAATAAATTATAACGGTGATGTGTGTAGCCCGTGTATAATGTTTCTATTACTTAGTGTGTGTTTTTACATTGATTATGCGGACCTCTTGATTATCCGGCATATTTGATCAATCAACACATTCCTGGTCTCAGGATAATTTTACTGTAATAAGTACAACATTAAAGGTGTCGGGATAATCATAATGAACACAAGTACACAAACAGGCTGCATGAGGAGGCAATATAAAATAATTGCTGATCATCAAATAACAAGTGGAAGAGAAAATAATGCAATTAATTGGGATAATAATGACCAAGTCCCAAGAGAGACTTGTCAGTCTTGTGAAGCTCTGCCTGATATAAAATTCACTGTATTGTTTGGCTTACATGACGCAAAATTTGTGTGACATGAAAGTTGGAAATAAATAGATATCCATGTCTTCTATACTTGTTTTGAGCTCCTGAACCAATGATTAAATTCTATAAATATCAAAATTGGATGATATGAGATTTAAAGGTAAGAAGAGAAGGATTTTATATGTCAAATCTGTGGGCATCGTGTATGAGATAAAGTTTAAGGAGAACACTATTCATTTAACGTAGTACCATGAGTGGGAATTAAGCATACCAACTGAGTCACACTTTAGTTCAATTATACTGATCTCCGAGCCTTTTCCAGCCACTCAATCAAATATTGCTGCAAAGCCTCGGAACAGAAGTGAAGTATATTCAGTGAAGTTGTCATGATGAATAATATGACTGGACAGCTAATTTTGCTGTTTGAATGCTTATGCTCCAAAACACAGCACAAACATGGGTTAGTCTGGGAATCTGTCCTTTCATCTGGAAAGGAATTTGACAGTCATTAAAGAAAGCACATTTTGTTAGAGAGCTAACTTCCAGCCACACTTAGAAAGTCCATTTGCCTGAATCATAACCAGATTGCATAGTTTTGATATCTCTTGTGAAACTCCAGTGAAATGAAGAAGGGGAATCCAAGATCCAATTTATTTCTCTTGAGTAACTGCCACTAATGATGTCTAAAGCATGTAGAGTAAAATTGAAAAAACTGAACTCCTGACAGTTTCTGTAGAACCAGACAAGAAGATTATCCATCAAAAAGTTTTGACAGTCTTTTCCATCTACTTTTCCGGAAAATTGTCAGTTTCTCCTGCTAGTAATCTTTCAACTTGAAACTTAATGAGAGATACTGATTCTTCCTAGTTTTAGTTCATGAATACAGCTTTCAGATCTATTTCCTGTTGATCAGCTTGTGATTATATTCCACTAGTTAGTCATCACTCGTCAACTAACCGGGCACATTTGTGCCTATCATCTCTCCTGCTTATACCACAAGTCCTCAGAAAGTGGATAGTTCAAAACATCTGGGCATAGCTTTAAGGCTGAATCTGATTGCAGAGTTTAAACAATAATTATAAATTGCTTGAGTTTATTCTTTTGGTTTGAGTTCTACAGCCCACAATGAGATCAGCAACTGGTAACAATGCATTGCTATCCACTATTCTCTGTTACTATGCTCAGCTGTATAGTCTTCTCCGTATTACAACTCTATGGTTTGTTCCACTGTAATTTTCTTTGTTTTAAATATTTTAATCTTCATATTTTTCCTCTTTGTTTTATATTTTGTACACCCCTGGTTGCATTTTCTTGTGGCATTCTTTCAGTTTTTCTTACCATTTGCTTGTTTTCCGTTTGATTCTTATATTAAATTAACAATCTTTATTTTTCACTCCGTATATTTCAATATACAGAGGCATCTATATTCATTTCTCTTAAAATTCAGTAATCTGTGCCTAATTTGTTTTTCACTCAGTCCTTCACATCAAGATTTTCCTTCCCCTGTGATTCATCACCATGACTACCTTCTGCCCGCCAGGTTTCTGAACTTCAGATCATTGCCTGAGATTTTAAACGAGGAAGGAAAAGAGCCCAATGTATTTAACTTATGTACATTCATTGCTCTGCTAACTTCTTATCCATCAAACAAAAAAATGCTGTAGATCTACCCTTTTTGTTTCACCTTGTGCAAGGATTTTCTCTATACCAGCTGCTTTAGAAATTTGTGCTTGGGTTGATCCATCCTGAAATATTCATTGTTTCCCTCTGTATAATATTCACTTCCTCCAGTTACCAGACTGTGGCAAGGAACTAAATTAAAAACCAAAAGAACTGCAGATGCTGTAAATCAGAAACCAGAACAGGAGTTGCTGGAGTTCCTATGAGGAAGAGTCACCAGACCTGAAATGTTAACTCTGATTTCTCTTCACAGATGCTGCCAGACCCACTGAGCTTTTCCAGCAACTTCTGTTTTTTGTTTGTGGCAAGGAACTGACCATTTATGACACACAGCTGAGTGAATGTGGAAGTTTCTAATTGTTCCAATGGACAATGGGAGTCAATGGCCTAGTGGTATTATTGCTGGACTGTAAATCCAGAGACCCAGATAACATTCTGGGAACCCAGGTTCGAATCCCACCACGGCAAATGGTGGAATTTGAATTCAACAAAATATCTGGAATTAAGAATCTAATGATGACCATGGATCCATTGTCGATTGTCAGAAAAACCCATCTGGTTCACAAATGTCCTTTAGGGAAGGAAACTGCCATCCTTATCTGGTATGGCCTACATGTGACTCCAGACCCACACCAATGTGGCTGACTCTGAAATGCTGTCTGGGCAACTAGGGATGGACATTATATGCTGCCTAGCCAGCAACACCCTCAACCCGTGAATGAATAAAAAAAAATGTGCAAATGTAGTAACGGAGAAAAGTCAGGCCATTCTTTTGATATAAATTAGTGCATGAGTGCTTAAAACAAATGAACATTTTAATAATTGCAATTGTAACTGTTTTTAAAGATGTTCACTTATTGTGCTCATAAAGTGATGATTGTTAATGTTAAGTAAAACTTCAAGCATCAAGTGTTAACATCAAGCTGTATATGTGTAAGTCACTCAGATGTGGAGTATAGCTACCTCTGCTCAATAAAGTAAAATCAGCTCCAACTTCAGAAGAGCATTACTGCTGTACCAGTGTGGCATTTTCAGCATTTTCCAAGGCAGTGTTCTGTGCCTCAAGAGAGCTTGCCAATCTAGAATATCTTTTGAGTTTGTGGCTAAATCCATATAAGACCCTGACAGTCAGCAGTCAAAGGGGCCTTGTATCCCAGCAATCTGAGCTGGGTTGAACCTACTGGACTAGTTTATAATTTTCCTTGATTCTGTAGAGAAATCCGCAAGAGTATCTTGATGCTAGTCGAAAAATATAAAATCCCAAAGAGATGTCTTGTCTTTCTGTTTGCAAGATTTCTAGATGCTGAAGAATTTTAATAAAATTTATTTCCTAATTAACAATGACATGTTTAAATTTTCTAGCAGACATAGAAACATAGAAAATAGGAGCAGGAGTAGGCCATTAACCCTTTGAGCCTGCTCTGCCATTCATTATGATCACAGCTGATCATCCAACTCCATAGCCTCTCTGTTTTTCCCTCCTATCTTTCTATTCTTTAGCTTCAAGTGCTGTATCCAATCCTCCTTGAAATTATACAATGTTTTGGCCTTGACTGCTTTCTGTGATAGAGTATTCCATGGACTCGCCACCCTTTGGGTAAAGAAATTTCTCCTCATCTCAGTTTTAAATGGTTTACCCCGTATCCTTAGGCTGTGACCCCTGCTTCTGGAGTCATCGGAACATCCGTCCTGCATCTACCCTTTCTATTCCTCTTTAAGGATACCAAAACTCCTCTCAGTATTCCAGGTGTGGTCTCACTAAGGCCCTTTATCTTTACAGCAAAACATCTCTGCTCTTGTAGTTGAATAGTCTCGCTATAAAGGCCAATGAACCATTTGCTGCATTGAGGCCCGCTGCACCTGCTTACTTCCAGTGACTGGTGGTACAAGGACACTCAGGTCTCTGCACATTCCCCCCTCTCTATTTATAGCCATTGAAATAATAATCCATCTTCCAATTTTTTTGCTCCCAAAGTGTGTAAAATGTGAGGTATTCACATTATACTGCATTTGCCATGCATTTTCACATAGACGCACCTCTGCATTGTATTATCTACAAATTTGGAGATATTACATTTAGTTCCCTCATCTGAGACAATGTTTTGTGAATAGCTGGGGTCCTAGGATTGATCCCAGTGGTACCCCATGAGTCACTGCCTGCTATTTGGAAAATGATCCGTTTATTCCTACTCTTCGTTTCTTGACTATGAGCGAGCTTTCTATCCATTTCAGTGCACTACCCTAATCCCATGTGCTTTAATTTATCATGCTAATCTCTTGCATGGGACTGTTGAAAACCTTCTGAAAATCCAAATAAAACACATTCACTGGTTCCTCAACAACACTGCGAGTTACATTCTTGAATTCCAGTAGATCTGTTGAGCATAATCTCCCTTTTGTAAATCCATGCTGACTCTTCCACTGTTTTCCAGTGCACAGCTATTAAATCTTTCGTGATAGATTCTGGCATTCTCCCCCACTGCCAACATCAGGCTGACTCGTCTATAATTACCTTTTTTTCTCTCTCTCTCCCTTCCTTTTTAAATAAAGGGGTTGCATTAGCTACCCTCCAATCTGTAGGAACTGTTCCAGATTCTATAGCATCTTGGTAGATAGCCACCAACGCATTTACTATTTCTAGGACCACTTCCTAAGTACTTTAAGATGTAGATAATTAGGCCCTGGGGATTTATCTGCTTTCAATCCCATCAATTTCCCCCAACACAAGTCCCTACTGATACTGATTTCCTTCCTAAACTGTGTAAGTCCCTACTGATACTGATTTCCTTCCTAAACTGTGTTTCTTAACATCTGCTATGTTATTTAAGTCTCCCTTTGTGAACAAAGAACCAAAGTACGTATTTAGTTGTTCAGGCATTTCTTTGTTCCCCATTATAAATTCCCTGTTTCTGACTGCAAAGAACCATAATTTGTCTTCGCTAATTTTTGTCGTCTCATATAGAAACTGCTACTGTCAGATTTTGTTTCCTGCAAGCTTACTCTCATACTCTATTTTCCTTAATGAATTTGAGTGGTTGTTTTGATCATTTCCTTTAGTCATTTATTTTCCTTTTTTTGTAGTGCTCACCTAGGTTAAGACTGCTTTGGAGAAAGGATCTATTTCAGGGCATCAGTAGCTAGCACAGGCAAATGCAAAGTAAAGCCTCCTCTAGCATATCCTCATACTATGCCTTGCTTCAGACTTCAGATGAGTGCCACAGCTCTATCAATATCATCCTTGTACCATATCCTACCCTGATGATCCTATGTTGTCTTTGAGAAAGATTGTCAATTAGGGATACTTGTGTGTGGAGACCCATGCCCATGAGGAACTAACAGGATTAATACTGTGTAATCACATCTGATATAGGATCATCACGTTTAGAGGACATGGACTTTTGACCCCTATACTGAACTCAAGTCCCAATCAAAACCACTTCCCTGTAGTGTCAAACATTTTATTTCCGATAATAGTGCCTTTGAAAATTTTAAGGTTTCAATGCCCAAATTACACATGCCAGTTTACTTTGTGTTTTGAGTTGCAATTAATTGCTTATCGTGGATATGTTTTATGGAATTCTCTTAAACCATTTTTATATCTTCTAGAATGATCATTTGAGGAAATACTCAACTGCAGGTGTATTAGAAAGGAACTGTGAATTTTCATGTTTAGTAACAAACGATAGATGAAATTGTTCAGATGTTTAAGAGGATTGATGAAATGAAGTGCTCAGTAATGGTAGAATTCTTGAACATGATACAAAAGTAGTTACTTTTTTTTTTAAGATGAATGAAGGTTTCAGTAATTTTGTATGATTTATAGTTGTATCTTTTTATAGGATCTGAATTGTCTGTTTGAAGTGTACCTGGATCCCCTACAAAATGAGACTTTCTTAACACAGGATGAGGTATGATGCTTGAATGTTTATTTTCAGGACTCTTGTGTTTAAGGCCTTTGCCTATCATTTCCCTACAATTGTTAGTTTGTGCGAATATTTCTCCCTCCCCAGGTGCTGTTATTCTGCTTCACACCTGCAATTATTACTCCTCATTCAAAGAACCAACCCTTGACTCCATCTTTCTCACTGGCCACCATCCCATCTCCAACTACCATTTCCTATCAAGTCTAGAACACTCTGCCTTCCAAATCCATGCTCATCTTTTCTGGAACTGCCTGTTTGAATCTTTCAAATTTGGGTTCTAAGTAGTACCAAAATAGGTCATATCAAACTGTCAAAAGACATTCATCTTTGTCAGAGCCATCTAGAATTATATCTCCCCATCCTTCCTGATCTGCCTGCAACCTTTGACACAGATGATCATAACATCTTCCTATGTCATATTTTCGTTGTCATAAAAATCGGTATGCTTATACTCACCTGGTTCCTTTCCGAGCCAACTAATTGTAGCTAGAAATCACCTGCAATGACTTTTCCTCCTCCCTACACATGGTTACTTCAGGTATTCCCCAAGGATCATTCTTGCTCACCTCATGTTTCTCATCTGTGTGCTGCCCTTTTAAAAAAAAGGTTTAACATTGTAACTAAATGATCAAACTGGTAATCCGACATCCATTACTGGATGGTTAGAGTTAATTTTCTAAGCTGAGCTTTGAGTTGCCAAATCCATTGTCTTTGCTCCTTACAACTGATTTTGTTCGCAATCTATGGACTCCATAACTCTCCCTGCCAGTTGACCCTGAAATGAGCTTGTGAACACACATCTATGCTGTTGCTGAGACCGCAACTTTCTAACCTGACGATTGCCTTCAGACTATCCGCTGCTGAAAACCTCATCCATGCCTTTATGAACTTGACAATTGCATAGCACACCTGGATGGCATCTATATCTACTCTGTACAAACTTGAGGGCATCCAAATTTCTGCTTGCGCTATGTCCCATTCATTCATTACACTTGTGCTCACTGATCTACATAAGTTCCTGCTCATGCAACACCTCAATTTAACATTTTTGATCCTTGCTTTGAAGTCCCCCTGCCATGAACTTTCCCTTGTCCAGCTATTCCCCTCCAGTCCTGAAACCCTCTAAAACCATAAGATACAAAAGTAGAAATAGGCCATTTAGCCCATTGAGTCTAGTCCACCATTCAATGATGGACGATATATGTCTCATCTCCATTTTTCTGCCTTCCAGTAACCCTTGATCCCCTTAACAATCAAGAAATATCTGTCTCTGTCTTGAATACAGTCAATGATTTAGTCTCCACAGCCTTCTCTGGCAATCAATTCCATGGATTGTGATGCGAGTTCAGAGGCATTATGTTCCTGTTAGAGCAAAGGGTAAGGCTGGTAAGATTAAGGAACAATGGGTGAATAATGATATTTAGGTTCTAGTCCAGAATAAATAAATTTTATTTTAGATATAGACAACTTGTTTCAATTGCATCTCTTAACATAAAGTGTGTCGGGGCATTCTTAAGAAAAGCAATCAGGAAGGCAAAGAGGGGATACAGGATATCATTGACTGATAAGGTTAAGGATAACCCAAAGAGATGCTACAAACACGTTAAGAGCAAGAGAGTAACTAGAGAGAGGGTAGGGCCCCTTAAAGAACAAGGAGGTCATCTTTGTGTTGAACCCCAGGAGATGGGAGAGATACTGAATGAATATTTCATGTCAGTTCTTACTGTAGAGAAAGAAACAGAATTTGAAGAATGCAGAGAAATAAACTCTGATGTTTTGAAAACAGTTCACATTACAGAAGAGGAAGTTCGGGAGGTCTTAGAGAATATAAAGGTGGATAAATCTCTAGGACCTGATCTAATGTATCCCAAAATGTTGTGGGAAGTAAGGGAGGAAATTGCAAGACTCCTTGCAGAAATATTTGCATCATCTATAACTATGGGTGAGGTGCCTGATGACTGGATGGTGGCTAATGTTGTACCTTTGTTTAAGGAAGGTTGTAAGAAGAAACTGGGGAACTGTAGACCTGTGAGTCTGATTTTGGTTGTGGGTAAATTGTTGGAGGTGATTATAAAAGATTTATGGACATTTAGAGAGGAAAGAGTTCTGAAGGGATATTCAGCATGGTATTGTGCAAGGAAAATGGTGTCTCTCAAACTTGATTGAGTTTTTTGAGGAAGTTATCAAAAAGATTGATGGCAGTGCAGTAGACATTGTTTATTTGGATTTTAGCAAAGCCTTTCACAAGGTTCTGCGTGGTAAACTAATTAGTAAAGTTAGGTCACATGGGATTCGGAGTGAGCTTGCCAGTTGGATACATAACTGGCTTAACGGCAGGATAGAGTAATGGTGGAGGATTGCTTTTCAGGCGGGAGGCCTGTGACCAGCAGTGTTCCACAGAGATCAGTTCTGGGTCATCTTTTTGACATTTTATATAAATGATTTAGATGAGAATACAGAAGGCATGGTTAGTAAGTTTGTGGATGACACCAAAATTAGTGTCATAGTAAACCACCTTCACTGTCCACTAAGATTAAAAAGGGACATTGATCAAATGGGTCAATGGACAGAAAAATAGCAGATGGAGATCAATCTGGAAAAATGTGAGGTTTTGCATTTGGTACAACCAACAAACGTGGGCTTATACAATTAATGGTAGACCCTTGGGTAGTGTTGTAGAACAGAGAGACCTAGGGGTGCATAATTCTTTGTAGTTTGCATCACATATAGTGGTTAAAAGGCAGTTAAAAAGGCATTTGGCACACTTGTCTTCATTGCTCAGTCCTTTGAGTATAGGAGTTGGGAAGTCACGTTGATGCTATACAGGACTTTGGTGAGATCTGTTCTGGAATACTGTGTCCAGTTATGGTTGCCCAGCTATCGGAAGGATATTATCAAGCTGGAGAGGGCTCAGAAGAGATTTAGCAGGATGTTGTCGGGTATGGAAGGTTTGAATTATAAAGGAAGGGTGGATAGGCTGGGACTTTGTTCACTGGAGCGTAGGAGGTTGAGAGGCAACCTGATAGAAGTTTATAAAATAATGAGAGGTATGGATAGAGTTGATTGGTACTTGTCTTCCCCCTAGGATGGGAGATTTCAATACTAGGGCGACAACAAGGTGCAGGGCTAGATGAACACAGCAGGCCAAGCAGCATCATAGGAGCAGAGAGGCTGAC
>NC_063340.1:34338074-34474037 GCF_021869965.1 Rhincodon typus | reverse complement strand
GTCAGCCTCTCTGCTCCTATGATGCTGCTTGGCCTGCTGTGTTCATCCAGCCCTGCACCTCGTTGTCTCGGATTCTCCAGCATCTGCAGTTCCTACTATCTCTGATTCAATACTAGGGAGTACATTTTGAGATGAGAGAGATTTAAAAAGACATGAGGTAGATTTTTTTTTTACAGAGGTTTGCTTGTGGAATGAACTTTCCGAAAAAAGTGGTGGATGTGGGTACAATTACAATGTTTAAAAACACATTGTGATAGATACATGACTAGGAAAGGTTTGCAGGGATATGGGCCAGGAGCAGGCAGGTGGGACTAGTTTAGTTTGGGATTATGTTTGGCATGGTCTGATTCGCCACCCTCTAAAGAAATTCCTGCTCATTTCAGTTCAAATGGATTGTCACTTCACTCTGAGGTGTGCCCTTGGGTCCTTCTACTAGTGGAAACATCTTCTCCACTTCCAGGTCATGCAGTATTCTGTAAGTTTTGATCAGATCCCCCCTTATCCTTCTCAACTTCACTGAGTACAGACCCAGAGTCCTCAATCACTCCTCATGACTAGCCCCTCGCCCCCGGGATCATTCTTGCAAACCATCTCTGGACTGCTTCTAATGCCAGCACACCCATCCTTGGCTATGGGACCAAAAACTACTTAAATATTCCAAATGCAGTCCGAGTAGAGCTTCATATAGCCTAAGCAGTAGTCTCTGCACATGTGTTCGAGACCTCTTGAAATGAGTGCTAACATTGCATTTGCCTTCCTAACTGCCAACCAAACGTGCATGTTAACCATAAGAGAATTCTGAACAAAGACTCCCAAGTCCCTTTGCATTTCAGATTTCTGAAGCCTTTCCCCATTTAGAAAATAGTCTCTGCCTCTATTTCTATGGAAGTGTATAATCTCTCGCTTTCTCACATTATTTTCCACCTGCTACTTGTTTGCCCACTTTCCAAATTCTTCTGCAGCCTCCCTGTTTCCTCAACACTATCTGCATCTCTACCTATCTTTGTGTCATCTACAAACTTAGCAAAAATGCCTTCTGTTCCTTCATCCAGATGGTTAATGTATAACATGAATAGTTGTGGTCCCGACATTGACCCTGTGGAACTGACTGCCATCCTGAAAAAGATCCCTTTATCACCATTCTCTATTCTCTGCCAGTCAAGCAATCCTGTATCAATGTTAGTACCTTGCCCCTTACACCGTGGGCTCTTATTAGCATCCTCCTATGTAGCACATTATCAAGTATCTTCTGGAAATCCAAATAGATCGTATCCACTGGCAGGCTTTTGTCTAACTTGTTTGTTACCACCTCAGAGTTCTAACAGATTAGACAGGCTTGACCTCCCTTTGACAAAGCTGTGCTGACTCGGCCATATTTTACCGTGTATTTCAAAGTACTCCACAATCTCATCCTTAATAATGGAGAATCTTACCTACGACCAAGATCAGACTAACTGGCCTTGTTTTGCATACTGAATATATTTATGTACAACACTTAGTTCTTTGTTGACTGCCGCCCTTCATCTGGTGTGCCTTAAGTTAGATTCCTGATCCTTTCCATACACTGTCCTATTATTTGTTCTGGAAACTTTCATAAGCCCTGCTGAGCACCCGCCTTAACTTTTTCCATAATTTTCCATGCAGCAGAACCCCCGCCACCCCCAATTATTTAGTTTAAGCCTCTAACTACAGCCAAATGTGATTAACCAGGACTCTGGTCCCAGCATGATTCAGATGAATCTGTCCTATTGGAACAGCCCATGAGCTCAAACCCATTTCTCCTACTCAATCTTGGAGCCATGCATTTACCTCTGTAGTCTTGTTGACCTGTGCCAGTATCCTTGTGGCTAAGGTAGTAATCCAGAGGTTATTACCTTTTTGGTTCTGTATTTTATTTAAGCCTCTAGCTGCTCATTTTCTCTCAGCAGAACTTCTTTCCTGTCTCTGCCTTTAGTGTTGGTACTTTTGTGACCATGACAATTGAATCATTTCCCCTCCCACTCCAATTCCTCTGTAACTCAGATGAGATATCCTGAACCCGGGCACCAGGCAGGCAATATAGCCTTCAGGACTCTTGATCCTGTGTCTGTTACCGTGACTATACTGTCCCTGATTACAGCTACATTTCTGTTTTCTCTCCTCTCTTGAATGTCTCCCTGTACCTCAGTGCTATGGTAAGTTTGCTCATCCTACTTGGAGTCCCCCACTCTCATTCACACAGGGAGCAAGAATCTCAAACCTGTTCGAGCTCAAGGGCTGAAGCTCCTTCAGCACTACCTCTTGGGTCCTTCTACCTGCCACACTCAGAGTCACATTGTCCTGTCCCTGACCACTGACCGAACTTGAGGCAGATAATCTAAGAGATGTGACTGCTTCCTGACAAATGGTGTCCAAGTAACTTGGCCCCTCCCTGATGTGTTGTGGTATTCGAAGCTCGACTTCAGCTCATCAACTCTGAGCCAGAGTTCCTGAAGCAACCAACACTTGCTACGGATGTGGTAACTATGAACTGCAGTGGGGTCCAGCAGCTCCCATAACATGCAAATACAGCACGATCTGTCTTATTTACTTACTGACTTTTTAAAATTTCCTACTGGTCTTTTAGCTTGTAACCTCTAATTATTTTTCCAATTTACATTCAATCTGAGAGTAACCTGTAATAGTCAAGTTAGTAGTTACCACCAATCAATTAACTTAAGGTTTTCCTATGATGTCACTCTGTTGTGCTGGGTTTCTGATCCTGGGCTTCAATTTATCCTGTTTAAAAGACCTTACAGATTGGGCTGAGTCTTACTCTGGATGTGATCTCTCATTCCTGACCATGCACAGCTGCACTCATCAAATTCCAGCCTCTAAGAAATCCATGGTTTTAATTACTGCAGCACTGTTGGTTGTGCTGTCAAATTCCCCAAGCTCTGGCATTCTTTCCCTAATCCATCCTCCCTCTCCTTCTAAGATGCACCTTGAAATCTTTTCTATTGAATTTTGCCATTTGCCATAATATTGCCATCTGTAATTTGTTGTCAATTCTTACTTTTATAAGAGCGTAACACCATTAGACATAGGAGCAGAAATTAGGCCATTCGGCCCATCAAGTCTGCTCCGCCATTCAATCGTGGCTGATAAGTTTCTCAACCACATTTTCCCACTTTCGCTCCGTAACCTTTTGATCCCCTTGCCAATCAAGAACCTATCTATCTCTGTCTTAAATAGACTCAATGACCTGGCCTCCACAGCCTTCTGTGGCAGTGAATTCCATAGATTCACCACTCTTTGGCTAAAGAAGTTTCTCTTCATCTGTGCTGTGAAGGGTCTTCCCTTTTCTCTAAGGCTGTGCCCTCAGGTCCTAGTCTCTCCTGCTAATGGAAACATCTTCCCAACATCCACTCTAGACAGGCCTTTCAATGTTCTGTAAATTTCAATTCAATCACCCTCATCCTTCTAAACTCCATCAATTACAGACCCAGAGTCCTCAAATTTTCTTCTCCCATTAAGTGTTTCGTTCCTGGGATCATTCTCGTGAACCTCCTCTGGACCTGTTTCAGGGCCAGTACATCCATCCTGAGGCATGGGGCCCAAAATTGCTCACAATACTCTAAATGTCGTCTGACAGAGTCTTGGAGCTTCGGAAGTACATTCTTGTTTTTAAATTCTAATCCTCTCGAAATGAATGCCAACATTGCATTTGCCTTCCTAACTACCGACTCAACCTGCAAGTTAATCTTAAGAGAGTCCTGGACTAGGACGCCCAAGTCCCTTTGCACTTCAAATTTCTGAATTGTCTCCCCATTTAGAAAATAGTCTATGCCTTTATTCTTTTTACCAAAGTGCATGACCTTAAACTTTCTCACGTTGTATTCATCTGCCACTTTTTTGCCCACTGTCCTAACCTTCTAAATCCTTCTGCAGCCTCCCCAGCACCTCAATACCATCTGTCCCTCCACCTATCTTTGTATCAACTGCAAACTTATCCCTCAGTTCCTTCATCTAGATCTTTATAACATATAAAGTGAAAAGTTGTCCCTCCACAGACCCTTGCAGAACTCCACTAGTCACTGGCTGCAATCCTGTGAAATACCCTTTTATCCCCACTGTCTGCTTTCTGCCAGGGAAGCCAATCTTCTATCCATGCTAGTACCTTGCCTCTAACACCATAGGGTCTTATCTTACTCAGCAGCCTCTTGTGTGGCACCCTGTTGAGGCCTCCTGGAAGTCTAAGTAGATAACATCCATTAGCTCTCCTTTGTCTATCCTGCTTGTTACTTCTGCAAAGAATTCTAACAGATTTGTCAGGAATGACCTCCCCTTAATGAAATCATGCACTTTCAAGTATTCAGAAATCTCATCCTTCACAATGGACTCCAAAATCTTACCAATGACTGCGGTCAGACTAATCAGCTTGTATTTTCCTGTCTTTTGCCTTCTGCCCTTTTTAAACAGGGGTTAAGTTAGCAATTTTCCAGTCTTCTGGGACCCTCCCTGACTCCAGTGATCCCCAAACGATCACCACTAATGCCTCCACTATCTCTTCAGCCATCTCCTTCAGAAGTCTGGAGTGTAGTCCATCTGATCCAGGTGCTTTGTCCATGTTCCGACCTTTGTTTTTCTAGCACCTTCTCCTTGGTGATGGCCACCAATACTCACCTCTGCCCCTGACTTTTTGGGATGAATTTTTGGGATGTCACTCATGTCTTCCACCGTGAAGACTGTTGCAAAGTACTTGTTCATTTCCTTAGCCATTTCTTTGTTCCCCATTATGACTTCTCCAGTGTCATTTTATGGAGGCGCAATGTCCACTTTTGCCTCTCTTTTGCCCTTTAGATATATAAAGAAACTTTTTGCAATCTTCTTTTATATTACTGGCTAGCTTACCGTCATATTTAATTTTCTCCCTCCTTATTTCTTTTTTTAGTTGTTTTCTGTTGATCTTTGTAGGCTACCCAATCCCCTGGCTTCCCACTGACTTTTCCATATTATATGCTTTCTCTTTCGCTATCCCTGACTTCCCTTGTCAGCCATGGTTGCCTCATCCTCCCTTTAGTATGTTTCTTTCTCCTAGGGATGAATTTTTGCTACGTCTCCCGAGTTACTCCCAGGAACTCCTGCCATCAGTGTTCCACTGTCTTTCCTGCTAGGCTCCTGTCCCAGTCAATTCTGGCCAGCTCCTCACCCATGCCTCTGTAGTTACCTTTATTCAACTGTAATACCGTTGCATTTGATGCCAGCTTTTCCCTCTCAAATCACAGAGTAAATTCTATCGTATTATGGTCACTGCCTCCTAAGGGTTCCTTCACTTTAAGGTCCTTTATCAAGTCTGCCTCATTGAACACTCAATCCAGAATTGTCTGTTCCCTAGTGGACTCCACCATAAGCTGCTACTTTCCACAAATTCCTTTTCTTGCAATCCACTACCAACCTGATTTTTCCCAGTCCACCTGCGTATTGAAATCCCCCATGATCACTGTAACCTTGCTTTTCTTACACTCCTGTTCTATCCTCTGGTGTATCTTGTGCCCCATATCCTAACTACTACTACTACTTATAGATTGTGAAACACCTTAGAGACATTATGTTAAAGTGCAATATAAATATGTTTATTTCTAATACAAATTACTTGAGTACCTGTAAAGAACAGCACAGAGCTTGTAGGCCATGTTTGTGTTACTACCTCTCAGCTGTGACTCTACCCCAGGAACCCCACAGATGTGAATGGTGGTTGAAAAAACTGTTGATCTTTCCTGCAATTGTTGTTGTAAGCTATGACTTTCTTTTATAAAAATTCGCTAACTCATTATTGAAGAGAACCAGTAACCTCTCACCAACCACTGGAAGCATCCAGCGAAAGACCACTGAAGCCGATTTCAGAATTAATTATGTTCAGAAAGTTTAGGAAAAGTTTTATTGGGGAACACTTCAGATCGTTTTGTTTGAGTTCACACCTGGTTACAGTCGTAAAGCAGACAACATGAAGCCAAAGCAATACAAGGCAAATGGTAGCCTTGCCTAAAGTGACATTTTTGTAAAACGTGAATGCACATGTCATTCAAGCTTTTCTATTATATTTAGAGTTGATTCCATAGCAAAATGGAAATAACCAGAACAATGCATTGCTAGCCAGTTGGATGACTTTGATATAATATGTAAAATCTTCAATGCAAATTCACTTCAGTTAGACACATTAGCAGTTGTATTAATACATTTTACTATTGCTATGCACACTAAATATTAACTTGTTGTAACTTGCTGGGGTAGTGTGCTGGAAATCAAATCCCATTATTCTGGAGTCATCAAAAAAGTTAAAGATTTTAAAAGTACACAAAGTCCTCAATTTATCTTACTTTCTGACCCGCGTTGATAGGAAGCATGGACCAGGTTTCTTTACTGAATAAGGATCGCTATTTGTTGCAAGTAATTAGACTCTAGTTCCAGGTCAATCATTAGAAACTGTTTGCTTATAATACTATTAATTAAAACTCTAATGTCTCTATAAAGTCCCCCTTGCATACACACAGACAAGCAGACAGGGAGAAATAGGTTGTGGACAGAGGGGGACAAACGGTTCAGTAGTCTTTGTTCTGAGGTATCTTTGTTGATATGATCCTTATGACTTTTTCTATTGGTTACTGCATTGCTTCAGTGGTCTTTCGCTGGATGCTTCCAGTGGTTGGTGAGAGGTTACTGGTTCTCTTCAATAATGAGTTAGTGAATTTTTATAAAAGAAAGTCACAGATTACAACAACAATTGCAGGAAAGATCAACAGTTTTTTCAAGTTTGTAGCAAGTTTTAACAGCAGAAAACATAGCCTGCTCTGGAACTGGGGAATACTCTCTCTAAGTTGTTCTCAGCTCCAAACTGTTCAGTTATCGGAGAACCTATCTCCAGTTGTTGATCGCCAAAGAAGTTGGCATTCTTAACTGGTCACGAGTCCATGGACCAGTCAACGTCTTGTTACCAGCAAAAGCTGCATTTGTACACCATGTAACTCCAAATTGTCTGCAACTGAAACTGCATTTACTGCCTGTTCAAGTATTTGTTTATAAATCTAGCTATGAGTGTAAGGTTACTTGCTTTTGAAAACTTATACCCTTTCAAACACTGGTTTCAAAACAATTATTTCATTTCGGTTCCCGTTTTTCTTTTTTAAAAAAACGACAGTTTTTAATAACTAAAACACAGAGTTTAATGAAACTGCATGCAAATCAGACTGATTTGATGTCACCAGCTCTTGCTGCACTCCAAGTTAGACCGTAATCAACATCAATGTGGAAGAGGTCAAGTGGTAGACGCAACAAGTGGGATGACAACATAAAAGTATCCCTTTACAGCAAGGGCCTTACCACTAATGAGGGGCCAGAAAATCCCTGCACCGTAACATTTGGCATTAGCAACATATTGTAACTACTTGAGTAACTAAAGCTGAGGATTTCAACAGTTTTGTTTAAAGTGGGGGAAAAATATCCTGACCCATGAAATATGGACGAGATATTGCAGGTTGACACTGTACCATTTTTTTAACAAATGCACAACTGTGATGTTATGATTTCAACCCTCTTTATGTTCTAATAACACAGTTTTTTTTATTTTGTTTTAATTAAAAGTCTAGGTTAGAATTTGGTGAAAATTTTAATGGTGCTGTTACTTGAATGGCCCAGTTTCTCAATCCCATCATTTTGTGTTCAGTCCATTAGCTTGGTTGTATATTTAATTTTGTTCATTTTAATTGTTTTTTTATTGGTTGCTGGAGGCTATTATAGTCATAAGTAAATTCTTCTGTTGATTTGAAGTTAAATTCAAGCCCTGTGTGAACCATTGGTGAAGCATTCATATATTCAGCAGTTAGATTTGTGCTTCCTGTACCTGAGGTGGGTAGACAGATAGTAATGAATTTCTGTACTGAATAGAATACCAGATATCCTCTATTTCCACACTTTTGCAGATGGAGTCATTGTTTGGAAGTTTGCCAGAAATGCTCCAGTTTCAGAAGATGTTTCTGCAGACACTTGACGATGGTATTGCTTTATCACCTGATTTTAGCAAGCTGGAAACTCCATCACAATTTAAAGTAAGTGAACAATTTGAGTGCAGAATCAGGGATAATTCAGTAAGTGGGCTGTTACGTACATCTATAACAATCTAATAGAATTACAATGACTCCTATTAAGACTCATTACAAAACTAGGATAGTTGTTTGGTGTATATTGTATTGGATCTGAATAAATCTTATGTGGGGTATTCCTAAGGTCTAAGAGCTAAAATATCTGATCTGATAGGAATTAAAATATCTGATCTGCATGGAAATTGTTTCAAGGATCTTTCACTGTTTACAGGAGTATTTGCATCAAACGTGCATGAATTGTGATATGAATTGTGTGCAAGGTTTGGTCTAAAATAATTCAGTTGTACTCTGATGTTCCAACCAGCCAACTATACGGCCAGACCTTTTCCAGCTGGCCGCACATTATCTATACCTATGGACTGACTTGAAGGGAGTCAATATATTTCAGTAAATAAAAAGGTAGATTTCAGTGCAGTTAATTTCAGGGTTTTACACAGTCCCAGGTACAATGTTAGATCTGGAAAAGGTCTGTTGCTTTAGATGATCTGGTTGGAGCTGTCAAATCAGAATGCAACAGAACCTTTCTTAGTCATTCCATAGAACAACTTGAATTCATATACAAGTGCAAAGTGCTTTCCCAGGAGTGTTACCAAATAAAAATCTGACACAGAACCAGACAAAGTGGTAAGACATTAAAAATAGGAGCAGAAATACATGTTCAGCACCACAAGCCTGCTCTGCCTTTCAATAAGATCATGGCTGATCCCACAACCCTCACGTCCACTTTTCAGCCCTGTCCCCATATCCCTTGATTTCCCTATTGATCAAGAATCTATCAATCTCAGCCTTAAATATACACAAGGACTCTGCCCTATCAGCTCTCTGTGGTAAGGAGTTCCAAACGTACTCAATCCTCAGAAGAAATTCCTCCTCATCTCAGTCTTAAATTGGCACCACTTAATTCTGAGTTTTTGCCTTCTATTCTGAGATACACCCATGAAGGGCAATAGCTTCTCAGCGTTTACCCTGTCAAGCCTCTTGAGAATCCCATATGTTTCAATGAAATCACCTCCCATTCTTCTAAATTCCATTGACCAGTCTCAGCCTTTTTAACCTTTGCTTGTAAAACAATTGCTCCATACCGGGGAATAATTCCAGTGAACTTTCTCTGAGCTGCCTCCAATTAAATAGTTGCTTTGCTTAATGGGGGAACCAAAACTGCTCACAATGCTCCAGAAGTGGCCTCACCAGCACCCTGTACAGTTATATTAAGATTTCCCTACTCTTGAACTCCAACATTCCATTAGCCTTCCTGATTACTAGCTGCATCTGTGTGTTAGCTTTCTGTATTTTTTGCATGTAGACCCAAGCCCTTTTGTGTTGCAGCTTTCTGCAGTTATTTTCCATTTAAATAATAATCAGTTCTTTTGTTTTCCCTTCCAAATTGAACAACTTCATGATCTCCCACATTATACACCATTTAGACATCTGTTTATATCCCCCTCAAAACTTGCCTTTCCATCCATTTTTGTCATCTGCAAATTTAGCCACAGTTCTGAGGGCCACTCAACCCAAAACATTAACCCTGATTTCTCTATAGATGCTGCCAAACCTGCTGAGCTTTTCCAGCAATTTGTTTTTGAAAGCCACAATACACTTTATTCCTCCATGTCATCAATTATCTCTTGTAAACTGCTGTGTTCCCAGCACTGCAACAAAGCCTTACGGGTGGTTAAAAAGGCATTTGGCACGCTTGCCTTCATTGCTCATTCCCTTCAGTGTAGGAGTTGGGAAGTCATGCTGAAGTTTTACAGGACATAGGTGAGGCCAGTTCTGGTCACCCAGTTATAGAAAGGAATTTAGTAAGCTGGAGACGGCTCAGAAGAGATTTACCAGCATGTTGCCGGGAATGGAAGGTTTGAGTTATAAAGAAAGGCTGGATAGGCTGGGACTTTTTCACTGGAACGTAGGAGGTTGAGAGGTGACCTGATAGAAGTTTACAAAATAATGAGAGGTACAGATAGAGTTAATGGTAGTTGTCTTTTCTCTAGGATGGGGGATTTCAAGGTGTTTTTAAGGTGAGAGGAGAGAAAATTGAAAAAGAGATCAGATGCAATTTTTTTACACAGAGGAATGTTTACGTGTGGAATGAACTCCCCTGAGGAAGTGGAGGATGTGGGTACAATTACAACATTTAAAAAATATTTGGATAGGTACATAAATAGGAAAGGTTTCGAGGGATATGGTCCAGGAGCAGACAGGTGGGACTAGTTTAGTTTGGGATTATGTTTGGTATGGACTGGTTGGACTGAAAGGTCTGTTTCTGTGCTGTATGACAATGACAAGCTGCATTTGATATGGAAATGAGTCTATTGAACATAGAACAGTACAGCACTGTACAGGTCCTTCGGCCTACGATGTTGTCCTGACCTATTATCCTACTAAGATCAAACTATCCTGCATACCCTACATTATACTATCATCCATTTACCTTTCCAAGAGTCGCTTAAAAGTTTCTAAAGTATCTGACTCCACTACCACGGCCGGCAGTACATTCCACACGCTCACCACTCTCTGTGTAAAGAACCTACCTCTGACATCTCCCCTATATCTTCCTCCAATCACCTTAAAATTATGCCCCCTGGTAATAGTCATTTCTGCCCTGGGAAAAAGTCTCTGGCTATCCACTGTATCAATGCCTCTCATCTCTATCAAGTCGCCTCTCATCCTTCTTCGCTCTGATGAAAAAAGCCCTAGCTCCTTCAACCTTTCCTTTTAAGTCCTGCCCTCCAGTCCAGGCAGCATCCTAGTAAATCTCCTCTGCACCCTCTGTAAAGCTTCCACATCCTTCCTATAATGAGGTGACTAGAACTGAACACAATATTCCAAGTGTGATCTAACCAGGGTTTTACAGAGCTGCAGCATAACCTCGTGGCTCTTAAACTCAATTCCCTGGCCAATGAAATCCAACACACCATATGCCTTCTTTACAACCCTATCAACTTGGGTAGCAACTTTGTGGGATCTATGGACGTGGACCCCAAGATCTCTCTGTTCCTCCACACTGCCAAGAATCCTGCCATTAACTCTGTATTCTGCATTCAAATTTGATCTTCCAAAATGAATTACTTCACACTTTTCTGGGTTGAATTCTACCTGCCACTTCTTTGCCCAGCTCTGCATCCTGTCAATGTCCCGTTGCAACCTACAACGGCTCTCCACGCTGTCCACAACTCCACCAACCTTCGTGTCATCGGCAAACTTACTAACCCACGCTTCCACTTCCTCATCCAAGTCATTTATAAAGATCACAAACAGCACAGTCCCAGAACAGATCCCTGCACACCACTGGTCACCGAGTTCCAGGCTGAATACTTTCCATCTACTACTACAGTCTGCCTTCTATTGGACAGCCAGTTTTGTATCCAGACTGCCAAATTTCCCCAAATCCCATGTCTCCTTACTTTCTGAATGATCCTACTGTGGGGAGCCTTTTCAGATGACTTGCGAAACTCCATATACACCACATCCCACTGCTGTGCCTTCATCGATGTGTTTTGTCACATCCTCAAAGAATTCAATAAGGCTTGTGAGGCATGACCTGCCACTCACAAAGCCATGCTGACTATTTCTAATCAAACTGTGCTTTTCCAAATAATCATAAATACTATCTGTTAGAATCCTCTCCAGTAATTTGCCCACCGCAGAAGTAAGACTGACCAGTCTGTAACTCCCAGGATTATCCCTATTCCCTTTCTTGAACAAGGGAATGACATTTGCTACTCTCCAATCATCTGGTACTACTCTAGTAGACAGTGAGGATGCAAAGATCATCGCCAAAGTGGCAGCAATCTCTTCCCTCTCTTCCCATTGAAACCTTGGGTATATCCCAAGGAAGGTAAGCTTTAGTTATAAAAGTCTTACCTCGCGTGACTGCGGCCTTCAGTTGTTCAGCGGAGGAGGAGTCCCAGAGTGGGACAAGCAGGATAGAGAATCCCACATGGTGTGTTGCCTGCCTGGTGTCAGGGTGCGAGACATCTCTGACCAGCTTGAGAGGATACTAGAGAGGGAGGGGGAGGATCCAGTTGTTGTGGTCCACGTTGGTACCAACAACATCGGCAGGACTAGGAAAAAAGACCTGTTTCAGGATTATGAAAAGCTAGGAACAAAACTAAAAAACAGGTCTTCAAGGGTCATAATCTCTGGATTGCTGCCCGAGCCACATGCAGATTGGCATAGGGAGGCGAGGATCAGGGAAGTAAACACGTGGCTAAAAGAGTGGTGTGGGAAAGAGGGTTTCCTTTTCATGGGGCACTGGCATCAGTTCTGGGACAGGAGGGATCTATACCGCTGAGATGGACTCCACCTGAACAGAGCCGGGTCCAGTGTTCTGGCGAAAAGGGTAAATAGGGAGGTCAGTAGGACTTTAAACTAGTAAGTAGGGGGGAAGGGTGGAGTGAGCGTACAAGGAGTATAACAATTAATGTAAGGCAAAGCAGCAGGTTAGCAGGTGATGAGGAAGCTTCAACTCCATTTAAAATTAGGATAAAAGTTAAAGGGAAGGAGAACTCAAGAGCTGTTAGTAATGGAGGTGATAGGACCCAAAAAGAAGATGCAAAAACTGCATAAGGGCACTTTATCTGAATGCTCGGAGCATTCGAAACGAGGTGGGATGAGTTGATGGCGCAAATCATGGCAAATGGGTATGATTTAGTGGCCATTACAGAGACATGGTTGCAGGATGGTTGTGACTGGGAGTTAAATATCCAGGGGTATCAAACTGTTCGGAAGGATGGACAGGAAGGTAAGGGAGGTGGTGTCGCTCTGATTTTTAAGGATGATATCAGGGCGGTAGTGAGAGATGTTGTTGGTTCTACTGAACAAAAGGTTGAATCCATTTGGGTGGAGATGAGGAATAGCAGGGAGAAGAAGTCAATGGTAGGTTTGGTCTATAGGCCACCAAATAGTGACATCATGGTGGGGCGGGCAATAAACATAGAAATAGCTAATGCATGTAAAAATAGTACAGCAATTATCATGAGGGATTTTAATCTACATATCGATTGGTCAAACCAGGTCGGTCATGGCAGCCTTGAGGAGGGGTTCATAGAATGCATCCGCGATAATTTCCTTGAACAATATGTAATGGAACCTACGAGGGAACAAGCTAACCTAGATCTAGTCCTGTGTAATGAGACAGGAATAATTAATGATTTCACAGTTAGGGATCTTCTCAGAAGGAGCGATCACAGTATGGTTGAATTTAAAATACAGATGGAGCATGAGAAGGTTAAATCCAGTACCAATGTCCTGTGCTTAAACAAAGGAGACTATGATGGGATGAGGGAGGAGTTAGCTAAGGTAAAATGGGAGCAAAAACTTTATGGTGGGTCAATTGAGGAACAGTGGAGGACTTTCAAAACAATTTTTCACTGTGCTCAGCAGAAGTATATTCCAGTGATAAGGAAGAGCTGTAGGAAAAGAAATAGTCAACCATGGATGTCTAAGGAAATAAAGGAAAATATCAAATTAAAAAAAAAACATGCAAAAAAGCAAAGATTAGTGGGAAACTAGTAGACTGGGAAATCTTTAAAGACCAACAGAAAGCCACAAAAACAGTTATAAAGAAAAGTAAGATAGATTATGAGAGTAAACTAGCTCAGAATATAAAAACAGCAGCAAAAGTTTCCATAAATATATAAATCGTAAAAGAGTGGCGAAGGTAAACATTGGTCCTTCAGAGGATGAGAAGGCCAATTTAATAACTGGCAATGAGGAAATAGCCGAGGCATTAAACAGTTATTTTGTGTCGGTCTTCACAGTGGAAGACACAAATAACACGCCGCAACTGATGGCAAGAAGGTGAAAGCAGGTGAGGACCTAGAAACTATCATTATCACTAAGGAGGCAGTGCTGGGCAAGCTAATGGGGCTAAAGGTAGACAAGTCTCCTGGCCCTGATGAAATGCATCCCAGGGTACTAAAAGAGGTGATGGGGGAAATAACAAATGCACTAGTAATTATTTACCAAAATTCACTGGACTCTGGGGTGGTTCCCGCAGATTGGAAAACAGCCAATGTGACGCTGCTGTTTAAAAAAGGAAGTCGACAAAAAGCAGGTAACTATAGGCCAGTTAGCTTAACTTCAGCAGTGGGGAAAATGCTTGAATCTGTCATTAAGGAAGAAATAGCAAGACATCTGGATATAAATTCTCCCAGTGGGACCACCCAGCATGGGTTCATGAAGGGTGGGTCATGTTTAACTAATTTGGTGGAGTTCTTTGTGGACGTTACTTGCACGGTGGCCAATGGGGAACCTGTGGATGTGGTGTATCTGGATTTCCAGAAGGCATTTCACAAGGTGCCACACCAAAGGCTGCTACATAAGAGAAAGTTGCACAGTATTACAGGTAATGTATTGGCATGGATAGAGAATTGGTTGACCAGTAGAAAGCAAAGAGTAGGGGTAAATGGGTGTTTTTCTGGTTGGCGGTCAGTGGCTAGTGGTGTGCCTCAGGGATCAGTGTTGGGACCGCAATTGTTTACAATTTATATCGATGAATTGGAGTTGGGGACTAAGTGTGGTGTGTCAAAATTTGCAGATGACACTAAGGTGAATGGTAGAGCAAAGTGTGCAGAAGACACTGAAAGTCTGCAGAGGGATATAGATAGCCTTAAGTGAGTGGGCAAAGGTCTGGCAGATGGAGTACAATGTTGATAAGTGTGAGGTCATCCATTTTGGTAGGAATAACAGCAAAATGGACAATGTTTTAAATGGTAAAAAATTGCAGCATGCTGCTGTGCAGAGGGACTTGGGTGTCCTTGTGCATGAATCGCTAAAAGTAGGATTGCAGGTGCAGCAGGTGATTAAAAAGGCAAATGGAATTTTGTCTGTCATTGCTAGAGGGATGGAGTTTAAAAGCAGAGAGGCTATGCTGCAGCTGTATAGGATCCTGGTGAGGCCACACCTGGAGTACTGTGCGCAGTTTTGGTGTCCTTACTTGAGAAGGGATATACTAGCACTGGAGGGGGTGCAGAGGAGATTTACTCGGTTGATTCCAGAGTTGAGAGGGTTGGATTATGAGGAGAGACTGAGTAGACTGGGATTATACTCATTGGAATTCAGAAGAATGAGGGGAGATCTTATAGAAACATATAAGATTATGAAGGGAATAGATAAGGTGGAGGCAGGGAGGTTGTTTCCGCTAGCAGGTGAAACTAGAACTAGGGAGCATAGCCTCAAAATAAAGGGAAGCAGATGTAGGACTGAGGTCAGGAGGAATTTCTTCACCCAAAGGGTTGTGAATCTGTGGAATTCCCTGTCCAGTGAAGCAGTTGAAGTGACCTCGCTGAATGTGTTTAAGGCAAGGCTGGATAAATTTTTGAACAGTAAAGGAATTAAGGGATATGGTGTGCGGGCGGGTAAGTGGAGCTGAGTCTCAAAAAGATCAGCCATGATCTTATTGAATGGCGGGGTAGGCTCGAGGGGCCGGATGACCTACTCCTGCTCCTAGTTCTTATGTTCTTATCCCGTCTGGTCCAGGGGACTTATCTATCCTAATGTTTTTCAAAACTTCTGGCATACCCTCCTTCCTAACATCAACCTATTCAAACATACCTGCCTGTGTCATGCTGTCCTCACAAACATCAAGGTCCCTCTCACTGGTGAATACTGAAGTAAAATATTCATTAAGGACCTCCTCTGACTCCAAGCACAAGTTCCCTCCGCTATCCCTGATTGGCCCTACCCTCACGCTGGCTATCCTCTCGTTTCTCACATAAGCATAGAATGCCTTGGGGTTTTCCTTGATCCTGCGCACCAAGGTTTTTTCATACCCCCTTCTAGCTCTCCTAAGTCCCTTCTTCAGTTCCTTCCTGGCTACCTTGTCGACCTCTAGAACCCTATTTAGTTTAGTGGAAATATCAGTTGCCTGCTTGGTCTGTTAAAAAGAACTGATACTTTGAGAAGTTTACAAGCTGGATGTTAAATACATAATGTGTGCAATACTGTTTATTTGACATGTGCTTGCCCCCACCCCCAGCAGAATAATAGTTATCATACCTTATGTTTCCCATGGTGTATGCTTCATTTCCACAAGACATGTTGGAATTTTTTAGATATTTTGCAGTTTATACTGGGTTCAGGTTGGACAAAATAATACGAAATTAAGTAGCCAACGAGAAAATGAAAATCGGCTCCAGGGCAGTCAGACTGAAATGTGTAGAATCAATCACAGATGTAGAGCAGCAGCACCCTGGATTTACACATCAGATTTCTATACAGTGGCCATTGTTAAAAGGTTCTTCCCACTGAGTTTATATCATATGAGATCAAGATGAAAACTTTGCTTTGCCGCATTACCATAGACCATTGGTTCATCAGTGTATAGTCACAGGAAATGAATGGTTTCCAAAGTTATGTAGCAATTAAATGTGATGTGAAGTTAACACAGTCTCTCTGCTTTCTGTAACATGACAATTTATTTATTATATATGTAAGATTTTTGAATTATGATCAAGCCACTAAGCATTTGTCAATGCAAAACGTAATAACGAAGCTTTTTCCTTGATCTCACCTGAATACTCAGCAAAGGTACAGTTTAAAGCGGGGGTCACTGTATAGTAATCAGGAATGATGTCCACATAAAGCAGTCTGTCAACGTTTCCTAGACAACAAGGTGCAGGGCTGGATGAACACAGTAGGCCAAGCAGCATCATAGGAGCAGAGAGGCTGACGTTTCGGGCCTAGACCCTTCATCAGAAAAGGGGGAGGGGAAGGGGGTTGTGAAATAAATAGGGAGAGAGTGGGAGGCGGATAGAAGAGGGATAGAGGAGAGGATAGGTGGAGAGGAAACAAACAGGTCGAAGAGGCGGGGATGGAGCCAGTAAAGGTGAGTGTAGGTAGGGAGTTAGGAAGGGGATAGGTCAGTCCAGGGAGGACGGACAGGTCAAGGGGGCGGGATGAGGTTGGTCGGTAGGAGATGGAGGTGCGGCTTGAGGTGGGAGGAGGGGATAGGTGGGAGGAAGAACAGGTTAGGGAGGCAGGGACGAGTTGGACTGGTTTTGGGATGCGGTGGGGGGAGGGGAGATTTTGAAACTTGTGAAATCCACATTGATACCATTGGGCTGCAGGGTTCCCAAGCGGAATATGAGTTGCTGTTCCTGCAACCTTCGGGTGGCATCGTTGTGGCACTGCAGGAGGCCCAGGATGGACATGTCGTCTGAGGAATGGGAGGGGGAGTTGAAATGGTTCGCGACTGGGAGGTGCAGTTGTTTGTTGCGAACCGAGCGTAAGTGTTCTGCAAAGCGGTCCCCGAGTCTCCGCTTGGTTTCCCCGATGTAGAGGAAGCCACACCGGGTACAGCGGATGCAGTATACCACATTGGCAGATGTGCAGGTGAACATCTGCTTGATGTGGAAAGTCTTCTTGGGGCCTGGGATGGGGGTGAGGGAGGAGGTATGGGGGCAGGTGTAGCACTTCCTGCGGTTGCAGGGAAAAGTGCCGGGTGTGGTGGAGCTGGAGGGGAGTGTGGAGCGGACAAGGGAGTCACGGAGAGAGTTGTCCCTCCGGAAAGCAGATAAGGGTGGGGAGGGAAAGATGTCAACGTTTCCTGTCCAGGTGCACATCAAACTGGACCTGGTTAACAAAGTCCCAGAGAACCGGGAGGTCAATGGAGTTGTGCCACAATAGTCAGCACCTGCAGGAGAGCTTGATGATGCAGTTATTTCCATTTCCCACCAACCATTCTTGTTGTCTCTTCCAGTTTTATTGCTGTTTTGAACGGTGGATTTGTGTCTGAACTGATGCTGACTAAATATACACTGAAAACAGGTGTTCAGCCTATTAATCAGAGCTGCTTTATTCTTCATCACACATTAGGAGAACTGCAATTTAAACTTTTGCACCTCAACCTCTGACATACTTGTATGTGATGCTTTGTACAGAATTCGCACAATACATGTAGCTTCAGGGCTTTAGCTCATCAAGTATTAAGACTGTGTTCACTTAGCATTGCAATCATTTGATGTGTTTGTTTCAGAAGCTCTTGTTTTCCCTGGGTGGTTCATTCCTTTATTATGCTGACCACTTCAAACTCTACAGCGGCTTTTGTGCAAATCACAGAAAGGCCCAGAAAGTTTTGGAAAGAGGTAAGTTAACATAAAGAATAAATATTATGACATCTCGATTAAGTATTGAATTTGTTTTTTTCTTGGGCATGGCGAGCAAGTGTTGTTTTACTTGCTCTTGTTGGATTACCACTCCACACCTTTTTGCATTGGGACCTAGTTTGACATTTCTTCATTGCTCTCCTGAAAGTGCTTACTCTGCTCCTCACTTTAATGACAGTGATTATGTATCTCTCCTCACTCCTTCCGACAGTGATCACCTCACTCCTCACTCCCCCTGATAGTGACCCCAACAGAGGTGATATTCACTCTCTTATTACAGCAACAGTGATCAACAATGATCAGCCCCGCTCAGACACACTGAGTAATTAGGATCCCTTGCCCTCCTCTGTCTGTGATCAAATCCCTCCCCATGTCCCCTGACAGTGATCTCCCCTCATACCTCCTGACAAATCTGGTTCTTCTGATTGCTTGGATAGGAGTCAGGGATTTGAGAACATGCACCAGGAGGGCAGACACAGGACAGTGAGCCCTGATTATTGTCTAGGACTGAAGAGGATTTGAAAAGGGTTTGAGTGTGGTCTGTGGTTCAAGGAGTGGAAGAACAGGTGAGTGCAAAAACAGTCTTTGGTTTGAGGACGTGAGAGGTGTGAGTGAGTGTGAGAACTGTGCGTGACTTGATTGGTAGGTGGGTTGGGTGCAGGTGGATATGAGCACTATCTTTGTTTCAGGAAAGGTGCAAGTAATGAAAGTATTGAGGGGGTGGGATGGGGGTTGTTGTTCAACACTTGCTGTGTGGATGCTAAGCGTTGCTTTGGTTACTAGAGCTTTAATATTGCAGCCAAATTACCTAGAGGTACACTACTCAACAGGCTTTAGAGCAGCCACAAAGAGCAAAGTAAATCCATGTAAAAGAGCAGGGCAAGTAAAGACAAAGCAGCCATTGTCTGTGTGGTTCTGGGCATCCATGGAGCAATCGGGAACGGTGAAACCAGCAACAGGAAGTTTAAACTTCCCATGTAAGTGCCATAAATATGTTTACATCAGGACTTCCTCAGGGTCCAGAAGAGTAACAGAAATTGAATCAGAGGCCTCATCCCATTTGGAAAATCTGGTCTATTAAGTGAAAAGTGCAGAATCTCTGAAGTGCTCTACTTCGGTCAGAAGTAGTAATTGACAGGTACAGCATTAGAATGGGTTTCTACCTCAGTTATTGACTGAAAACTGACTGTTGCTTCAAGAATACACAGAAAACTGATTTGCTGTTCCATTTTTCTCAGAGAAAATTAAATGTAGAAGCTGAGAGGAGAAAAACCATAACTCCATTAATCAATAATTGCCAATGATGTGCCATATAATGTGCATTTATCAGTTAATTACTGACATTGAACACCTATCTGGAGAAGGCAATTGTTATTTTTTTCATTGATACAGTGCTTCTGTTTGTTTCTGATTTACATCTTTTCTAGAATTAAATGCAGAGTATAATTTTCAATTCCCTCAACATTTTGAAGATTTGTGGTTATAGCCCCATCTGCCTGTACTAGTATGTTGTTCCAGTATCTTGTGAATTGAAATTGAGACATTTCTCTTTCTGACTTGAGATTTATTTTGATAGTTGCCCTGTTATTTTAGAAACTACATGTGAGAATATGGGATGACTTTGTGCCATCCTATAAATGTTTAAAGGAGATGGCATGACAAAATTTACATTGGAAGATCCTGCACACTTACTAGCCACTAGAACCTATTTTATCCATGGTCACATATACTGCGCTGAAGTACCATGAATTCGACCACCATCACACCACCTCGCATAAAATTCTGCAACAACATCGTTTAATTCCCAGTCTGTGTTGTATTAAAATAACTCCATAGAAGCTGGTATCCATCACCAAATCACCCATGTATTTAAACATGAGCAATCCTTGACTCTAGTACTGCCTCATTCAGAGTCAGGTACCAGAGTGTAATCATCTCTGACACTCCACTTTTTATATGTCAGCCAGGGCTCCTTGATTGGACCAGATTAACAGCCGCAATCAAGGAACTCTCATTCTGAGGTCCAGCTGGCTGACCTCATTACAATCACGAAGTATGACTACAGGGAGTGACATATTGATACTAAACTGCTCCATAGGGACAGTAGAAGTATTTTGGAGCCAGTGTCAAGGCACTTCCTAGCAGAAAGCTGTGTGGAATTGCAAAAGAATTGAATTATGTAGATCACTCTCGTGAGTACAGTTGGTTCCCAAATTGGGATTGGTAGAATCATTAGCTACCAAATTAGATTGGGTAGTGCCCAAAGTTTTGGTGCCATGAGTGATGGTTTGGTTCACTATTTTGATTGGCTGTTGTTCTCTTAGATACTTAAAGGTTTGTCCTTAAAATTTGAAGAAGTCTGAAAGTAGTGATGCAGTGCACTGTGCAAGTCTCTGACTTTCTCCAAGTCATGGATACTGCAGTTTCTCTGCCTTAGGCATGACAGAATAAGCAGACAGAGGAGGATGAAATACTAGGTGTCAAAGGAAGAGGAGCAGGAAAAAAGCCTTGAAGCAGTAAATGAAATCTATCAAGAAATTTAAGGGAGTAATTTTACTGCTGCAACCTCAGCAAGGATCTATGCTTGTATGCTAAGTGTGAACGATATCTCCATTCTATTAAGGAGGTTTTTCCTGAAATCTGCAGCCTGTTACAGGAAGAACTAGAGTCCTAGAGCAGGATGTAAATTGATTTGCCAGAGGCTGCTTCCAGGTTGGCAACCACATTCACTGTGATTTAGAGGACAATATATCACATTCACTTTTTGAGAAAAGGTGGTGGAACAAGTACGTGATTTGCCCAGATAGAAGACTATATCAAGGTTATACCCTTCCACATGATGCAGCATCTGCTCACGCTGTGTCTTGCGCTCGCTCCTGCTCCTGCGTGCTCTCTCTGCCGCTCTTGCTCTCAACGCTCACTCTGTTGCAGTTGTATGTAAATTCAGATGTATGGTATCTGCAAATGTTTTAGCTTCCTCTTTGTCCAGCAAATGTGTAACCATACTCAGTACATCATGCAGGAAGTTTACTGGTATTGCGATAGCTGTTCACGATTTCATCTGCATTTATAACCTCATTATAACATAAATGGTGAAAATTGTCATCAGTATCTATAAAATGCAAGCATTTCAGCTCACAAAGGTTAAAGTTTGCTTTCTGGGATTTTTATGTGCTAATGTTTTTGACCACAGAAGTATGATCCTGCTGGGTATGTTTGTCCAGTCAGAACTGGATAAGGCAGTCTTTACAGGTGTTTTCCCATGGAGGGTAAACAGAGGGAATCCTAAGAAACCTGCTCAGGCACATCTGCTAAGAAGCAATTTGTGTTATCTAGGCACTTCCCAATCATCAGTTAGCATATTTAAGGTGAAGGACTTCTAGATCCACTAGTTTTGTCCCCATTACTGCCTCTGCAGACACTGGAAGGTTTGAATTGTAAAGATAGGCTGGGACTTTTCTCCCACTGGAGTGTAGGAGGCTGAAGGGGTTTATAAAATTGAGGTGTATAGATAAAGTGAATAGCCCAGGTCTTTTCCCCAGGGTAGAGGAATCTAAAACTGGACGGCATAGGTTTAAGGTGAGAGGGGAAAGATTTAAAAGGGACCTGATGGGCAACGTTTTTCCCCGCAGAGGGTGATGTGTATGTGGAATGAACTGCCAGAGGAAGTGGTAGAGGCGGGTACAATTACAACATTTAACAGACATTGGGACAGGTACTGTAGGAAAGGTTTAAGGGAATGTGGGCCAAATGCAGGCAAACGGGACTGGTTTGGTTTAGGAAACCTGGTTGGCATGGATGAGTTGAGCCGAAGTTCCTGTTTCCATGCTTTTTTGACTCTGGCCGCCAAACCTCTTAAAATAAAGAAAAGGAGAAAGAAGAAGAAGAAGCAGGAGGCACAGCATGCTCAGCCTTTATGAAGGGAAGACTGTTGTTTCTGCAGCTACCACATGGGACCTTGACTGGGAGTGACTTGAACCAATGGCCTTAGAGATGGAGATAGAGATAGCTGGTGAGTTGACTTTCTGTTGTAGCCTTCATCCATCATCACAACAATTGAGAATTAAGGATTTCCCTTCCACCTGATCTGCTACTGAGGATTTGGATTCTTCTGGATCATGTTTGGTTCAGAACTTCTCCCCAAGCCTACTTGTCAGGGTGACCCTAGTAGGTGCACCAGTCTCCAGATGGTGTAGATCTAGAGTTCACTGGCCCAGAAATCGTATCTGCAACACCAAGGTAACAATCTGAAAATTCCAAGTGTTTTGCCCCCACAGATAAACTTACCACCATTGCAAGGGAACAAGGAGGTGGGTGATGATGATCACTCTCTTTCAGTAAGGCATGAACTTCATGGCGTCGCCTTTGCCTTTTGGAGCGATTTTGCCACTAGATGCCAGGACAAGCAATGGGGCTAATTGAAGGACTGACGATCCTCAGATTTTGCCTGATACTGAGTTATCTTGATCACTCTACACCCAAAACTCTGAGGATAATACCAAGAAAGCATTCGAATATAGAACTACACAACCCGGTGTTCCAAAAGGTAACCCATCTTACTCGGAGCATTCAGTGCCACAGTTGGGTGTGATTGACCCCTTCCAGAGGGCGTACTCGGGAAGGAGGGGAGAGGACACTTGAACTCTAATTACCAGCACCATGTTCTGCCAATGTGACAGGTTAAAGACCACCTGGAGGCACACCCACTCCTGATGGCACCTGATAAATTACATCACCACCTGCACTCGAGAGCAAAGAGATGCGCACACCACAAGTGATGTATGGTACTGATGACTGCTTGACAGACTGCCGTATAATCAAGTTGATCGTGAATTTCTGGTATGTCAAATTTCGGCACAGACCTGCAAAGGCTGCCCACAGGAGATTTGACGCGAGCATCTCTATGGAAAGATGACACATGAGGCCTTTCTGCAAGTTCACCTGTCTGTGTTTGCTTCTCAAAGCTGCTTTTGTGTAAGGTTATTCTGAAAGTGTTAATATTGGAGGCTGCATTAAACTGTATTAAGCTGTCGTGAATCTGACTGTGATACCTGGGTCATAAAGGTGATAACCTACAGGCTACCCTTGACCTGTTGGAAGAAATGTAACGTACCAGAAAGGTCCATCTGATTCTCAATGAGACAGAAGTTTACCTCCAGCCAAAACTGGGGCTTGTGCCAAATCCCAGCTGCACAGTTGGAAGCATCTGTCAGTATATCAGTATCCATGTGTGCCCTACAGTAACCATAGGTCTGGAAATGCTATGTAGGATTCAGTGCATGAAATTCTCTTTTGAGAATCTGCTCATTAAATCTTCATTAAACATCAAATGCAGATAGACATGAAGGTCATATCTTCCCATTCCTGGCTTGAAGACTAAATGCTGTTATCCTGAGAATGGCACCAACCTTTTGTCCTATGTCACATCCTGTGATGGACCCTCAAAAATCCTATTACTGTGTTGTGCAACCCTGCAAGCTACTTTGCACACTAATATGGTAGCAACACATGAATGTTCATGGTAACAAACTGAACTAGTTTGTTACCTCCATTTTCTAAAGATGCTGACTTCTGCACTATCCTGTTTTCTGGCCCTACCTTTGTCTCACCTGATGCAGATCCCATTACTAAACCTACCTCGACACTGTGTACCATGGTAGTATCTAAGCAGAGAGGGGTGGTGTTTCTTCAACCTCTTCTTCCTCTCCACTTCTTGTTGTTCCACCACTGTTTGGGCAGGATATAGTCCTTTGGTATCTGAGAGGGCAAAGGTGCAAGTTACGATTGTGATGAAGGAAAGCAAAGAGGTAGATGCTTACACTAAGCGCAGTGTCTAAGCCAGAAGAGATTGCGGGATGAGAAGGCAGTGGGATGCAAGGAGGGAGGACAAGTTACAAGTATGCTGTCATCTTCGATGCTTTCAGCCTGGCTGCCAGAGAGGCTGATGTGATGGTTGTTCCATTGATGGTTGAGCACCACTTCCTCCATTAGCAAAAGGTTCTGTTCCCTGCAATGCGCCCCACCATATGCTAGGAGACGTGTTAGTGGATCTATAGTATGGTTGAATAATTGGCCAAATGTGCAAACTGAGAAATACAAGTGTAAGGTTAAAGTGACGTTATTAATGTTAGGTATGATTCGTGATTGATCAAGATTGTTGGAGGATAATGAAGGGGTAATGATGAATGGAGTAATACGTGAAGCTAGTAATATTTTAGAAGGTTATTGTCACTTACTACTTATTGCAGTCCTTGGAGCTTCATTGTTGTAATGATGCCAATAGTGGTCTCTTATTTCTTAAGCATCTATCTGCTGAGCGTCCTGGTCTTCTGTGAATCACCTATTTGTTGCCTTGTATGCACTTAATGCAGCAAGACTTGGAACTACTTGTCTAGGAGGAGCACTGCCAGCCCTGTTTTGTAATTTTTAAATGTTCTTCCCACTTGGGCATTCTTCACAATTTCTTGTAGCACCTACTGAGTGCACCTCTCCATTAAGGCATGTATGCCAGCTTTAAATTGTTCAGACTAGATTCAAATAGTCTTAGCCTATCAAATATTTGTGACCCCTGTTCGGGTGTACATTCAAACACTGGCACAAAGTTTGCATGCTGCCTGTGTTGGAAGCAATGTGCATGGGTTGATTATTTATTGCAATTGATTCATCTGTTTCTGACCTTTCTCAAATTCCAAGACAATAGAGTTTTAATCTTAAATACAGGATGTCCAAGTTATCAAACCTGAATGTAAATAATTTCTTGCTGTGATTTTCAGCAGTTCCACTATGACTTCGTGCAGTGTTGTTAAATGTTCCTCATTTGTGTAGAGATGGCAGCATTTGTCCTCCCACACTGCCTGTCTTCTAGTGCCAATGCCCATTTTCTGGCTATCCATGTTTGAATCCCTTCCATCACGTTTCCATTCTGCCACTCATCAAAATGACTCTTATCAAAGTTAAAAATGACATCGGTGTGATTGCCAAAAATAAACTTTCCTCCCTCATTCTTCTCAAGCTGTCTGCAGTCTTTGATATGGTTGACTACATCATCCTCCTCCAGTGTATTTTCCGTACAGCTGTATGGCAACCTCCTCCATGGTTCCATTGTATCTAATAAATTTGGATTTAGCTTGCCATATTTTTATTCTTCCTTCTATGCAATTACCTCCAGTACTCTGATCTCCTAGTTTCTATCTTTAGCCCCCTTCTATTTCTTATCTACATGCAACCCCTTGGTAACATTATCCAAAAAGACATGTCAGTTCCCATGTACACTGACAATACAGTTCTACCTTGTTTGGACTACTTTTCCAATATTCGGTAGTGGATGAGCAGAAATTTCTCTCCATTAAATATTGAGAGAACAGAATCTATTTTTTTCAGTCCATGCTATGAACTCCATTCCCTAACTTAATCCTTTCCTGGCCATAGTCTGAGATTGAACCTGACCATTCGCAACTCTCCTATGAAGGTTTTAGGGACTTTTAATTATATTAAAGGCACGCTATTTCCCACTGGACCATGACCCCATCATCGAGCATCAACCGTTGTGTCCACAACAGTCACTAATCTCATTTTACCTGGGGATCTCCTCCCCACCACCCCCACTCCCCTTCAGTCTCCAAGCTCATAATCCCACAACCCTGCACAGCATGCTTCTACCTTCTTCCCAAAATCCACAAACAGGATTGTCCAAGCAGACCCATTGTTCCTGCCTATGGAACTTATTTCTTCCTATCTTGACTCAGTTTCTTTTCTCCCCTTGTCCAGTCCCTTCCCACTTACATCCACAATTCTTCTGGTGCTTTATGTCAACTTCAAAACTTCCAGTTTGCGGGCTCCAGCCACCACCTTTTCACCATGGAATCACCATGGTGCAATCCTTCTACATGACCATTCACCATCAGGATGATCTTAAGGCTGTCTGCTTTTTCCTGGTAGGAAGGCCTGAACTGTCCCCATTCACCATCACCCCCCTCCGCCAGGCTGAGCTCATCCTCCCTTTGAACAACTCCTCATGGGTACCCTCATGGGCTCCAGTTATTCTTGTCTCTTTGTGGGGTATGTGGGAACATTCCTTGTTCCAATCCTACTCTGGTTCCTCCCCACAGCCCTTTATCTCCAGTATGTCAATGGCACTTCCCTCTCTTGTCTGGAATTGGAAAAATTGATCAAATTAATTTCCAATTTCCACACCGTCCATCTCCGACATCTTCACAGAGTCATACAGCATGGAAACAGACCTTCTGGTCCAGCTAGTCCAGATACATGTTCCAAAACTAAACTAATCCCACTTGCCTATATTTGGCCCATATCCCTCCAAATCTTTCTTATTCATGTACTTACCCAAATGTATTTTAAATGTTGTAACTAGCTGGATCCACCACTTCCTCTGGCAGTTCATTTCAAACATGAACTACTCGCTCTTGTTTTTAAAAAAAAGTTCTCTCTCTTGTCCTTTTTAAAACTTTCTCCTCTCACCATAAAAATATGCCCTCTAGTTTTGATTTCCCTCTACCCTAGGGAAAAACCCTCACGGTTCACCTTCTCTATGCCCCTCATGATTTTGTAAACCTCCTGTAAGGTCAACCCTCAACCTCCTACACTTCAGTGAAAAATGTCCTGGCCTATTTTTATAACTGAACCCCTCCATTCCTGGCAACATCTTGGTAAATCTTTTCTGAGCCCCGCTCAATTTAGTAATATCCTTCTAGAATGACCAGAACTGCACACAATACTCCAGTTCAGGCCTCACGTCTACAACCTCAACATGATCTCCCAATTCCTATATTCAAAGGTCTGAGCAATGAAGGCAAGTGTGCTAAACAGCTTCTTAATCACTTTGTCTACCTGTTCTTCACTTCTTCAACATCTCTGTTTCAATTTCTGGGGATAGGCTGACCACCAATATCCACTACAAGCACACAGACTCCCAGAGTTACCTGGACTATGTATCCTTTCACTGTGCTTCCTGTAAGGACTCCATTCCATTCTGCCAGTTTCTCAGTCTCTGTTGCATTTGTTCTGATGATGCCCCTTTCCACAGGGTAGGGCCACAGAAATATCCACCGTTTTCCTCAACTGAGGATTTCACCACTAGTTAACAGGGCCCTCAGCCATGTTTGATCATTTTCCCACAGTTTGGCCCTGACCCCTTTTCCCCTCCCACAACAGTGATAGGGTTCCTCGATCCTCACTTCCTACCCTACCGGGATCCACATCCAAAGGATCATAAGCTACCACTTCTGCCACTTCCAGCAGGATGTTACCAGCAGACATGTATTCCCCTCCCCTCTTTTGTCAGCCCTCTGCAGGGAACTGGTCTCTCCAGGACATTCTGGATCACGCCTTCTCCACTCCCAGCACCTCCCCATGGCACCTTCCCATGGCAATAGCAGAAGGTGCAGCACTATTCATGGCTCCAGACACACCTTCCAGGTGAAGCATTGATTTACCAGCACTTCATTCAATCTAGTCTACTGCATTTGTTGCTCACACGTGGTCTCCTATATATTGGATAAGAAAATGCAGACTGGGTGACCACTTTGCAGTTCACATGTGTTCTGTTTGCAGAAATGACGTCACACTTCCAGTCATCTGCCACTTTAACACACCAACTTGTTCCCTGGCCAGCATTTCTGACTTGGGCCTGCTTCAGTGCTCCAGTGACATTCAATGCAAACTGCATGAACAGCATCTCATTTTCTGCTTCTGGACCCTAAAACTTCCAGCACTCAATATTAAGTTCAATAATTTGAGAGACTGAACACTAACACCTCTGACCTTTACCCACCCTTATACCCCAAGGCCCTGTCATGGCCTGGGCTGCTATCAACACAGTTAACCCATTTTCACCTACTTATGGTCCCTGTTATCAGTTTTTTTTCTTCTTCTCCTCTTGCTTACTCTCAACCATCTGTTTGTTTGCCTGATTTCAAGATGGTGGCAGGGTAAGTTGCTCCATTCGGAGCTCCACTCTGCTCACCAGTTCCTTTTCTTTTTTTTCTTCTTTCTCTCTGCAGTAATTCTATCCCTCACCACCCCAACCCCCACCCCATCCCCCACCCCACCCCTTTTAGCTACCTACCTAAGGAGCCGGGTTGTGACCGAGAGCCACGTAGCAGAAGCTGAACGCTCGGGCTCTGTCCTGCAGAGACAGCGGGTTGAACATGGGTTGGAGCGATGTCAGCAGCGAGAGCGGGCCAGTGAGGGTGCAGCGAAGGTGGCCTAGCAATTGGAGTGGCTCCTGCACTGTTGTGGAAATGGGACTTGGGACTCTGAGATCTAGACTTTTTATTTATTGCTTACCTTTTTGGCTTTGTTAAATCTTTTAATTCTGGGTTTTGTAACCAAGTGGGTACCAGTGAATGGCGACTTTGTGCACTTTTCGCTGTACTTATGTATTCCTATACAAAGTACATGTGACAAATAAATAAATCTAAATCTAAATTTGGGCTCCATCTCTACCTACCCACCCACTCCTCCTCTTCCCCAGCAGCAGCACCCCCCCCAACACCTCATCAGTGTAAATACAGCCTTCTCCAGGCTACTATCAGTCTGAAGAAGGGTCACTGGACTAGAAACATTAATTCTGCTTTCTCACCACAGATGCTGCCAAGCCTCCTGAGTTTCTCCTGTAATTTCTGTTTTTGTACTCTATGAATAAACAGTTTTTGTTGTTATAGTCCCTGCCACTACATTGATAACTGAATACTCAAACTTTACTCACAAAAGCAACAACTTACATACTGACACACAGGAGTCCCACCAGCAAGTATGGAAAATACCAATAAAAAATCACAGTTCAGAAAAAAGCTAATAATTAACAAGAAGTATGTTTGAAAACAGCTTTCTACTTTCAGTAACTCAAATACAGTAAGTGCTTAAAAATAAAATTCTGTCTTTCAAAAAAAACGTCAACACAATCACTGTTCCTTTCCATAGTTATGGTTCATGTACTTGAAATCACTTCAGCAGTGATACCACCGAAAGTCTTAGCCATGTATAATTTTTTTTTAAAAAAAGACTGTTTCCTATTAATCTGGTTCATTTTTGGGAAATTTGGTCGTCATGGACAAGTTGGACCTAAGGGTCTGTTTCTGTGCTGTATGACTCTATAATTCTAACATAGAATCATCACAGTGTGGAAACAGGCCCTTCCGCCCAACAAGTCCACACAGACCCTCAGAGCATCCCACCCAGACCCATCCCCCTATAACCCACCTAATCTACACATCCCTGAACACTACGGGCAACTTAGCATGACCAGTCCACCTAGCCTGCGCATCTTTGGACTGTGGAAGGAAACCCACACAGACACGGGGAGAATGTGCAAACTCCACACAGATGGTTGCCCGAGGGTGGAATTGAACCTGGGTCCCTGGCGCTGTGAGGCAGCAGTGCTAACCACTGAGACTCGGGTTCGCTTCCACCCTCGGGTGACTGTCTGCGTCGAGTTTGCATATTCTCCCTGTGTCTGCATGGGTTTCCTCCCACAGTCCAAAGATATGCGGGCTAGGTGGATTGGTCAGGCTAAGTTGCCTGTTGTGTTCAGGGATTTGTAGATTAAGGGGGATGGGTTTGGGTGGGTGCTCTGTGTATCGGTGTGGACTTGTTGGGCCGAAGGGCCTGTTTCTACACTGTAGAGATTCTATGATGATTCTATGTTAGAATTATAGAGTCATACAGCACAGAAACAGACCCTTCAGTCCAACTTGTCCGTGACAACCAAATTTCCCAAACTGAAACTTGCCTGTGTTTGGCCCATATCTGTCTAAACATCTTGTATATGTGTACCTATCCAAATGTCTTTTAAATATGTAACTGCCTGCATCTACCGCTTTCTCTGGTAGTTTATTCCACACACAAACTGCGCTCTGTATAGAAAAGGTTGCCCCTCAGTTCCCTTTTAAGTCTTTATCCTCTCACTTTAAACCTATGCCTGATTAAGTCTTTTTAATTCCAGCTAAAACTTACAAAGCCTTCAAAGAATTCTTGGATGCCCGAAATCCAACAAAACAGCATTCTTTTACCCTGGAGTCTTATCTGATCAAGCCTGTTCAACGTGTTCTAAAGTATCCACTACTGCTGAAAGAGCTAGTGTCTCTAACCGATGCAGAGAGTGAGGAGCATTATCATCTAACAGGTCAGTGCTAAATGACAAGCCAAAGATCAAGACATGATTAGCCTTATAATCCCATTGAATTTTGTTTTACCCAAAAGCATTATTTCCAGATGTGGGAGGGGATGAGGAGTGTTCAGTTAGCTGACTACAGCTGTACTTGGTGTCCAATGCCAGCGCGGTCCCTGCTGTTGGTTAATGAATTGAAGAACTGAAAAGGAATGGAAAGTGCTTAAGCTAAAATTGTTCTGTACAATTTACAGGAAGAGCTTTGATCAGATTTACATTTAGAAACTTGCATACAAACATTTATAGAGTCATACAGCAGGGGAAATAGACCATTTGTTCAAATTGTCTATGACGACCAGGTTTCCTAAACTGAACAACTCCCATTCGCCTGCGTTTGGCACATATCCCTAAGATGTCCTACGAAAATAGTTGGCAAAACAAAATCCATTACTGTCATTCCAGGAATGAAATCCACAAGAGAGGAACATTTCTCTTGGTTTGAGTTTGCTGTGTGTAAATCCTCCCATCTCACTTCGCTACCCCCACCCCTGTCAAAGGGAGGCTGCAGATGCACCCTGCTGCTCTGTTTTTAACCCTGATTTCAGTCGTTACCTTATGGAATTACTTTCACCAACTTTCTACATTATTTTTGATACATGAATAGATATTTTATGAAGATTTTGAGATGCTATCATCTTTTACCTTTTTATGTTGTTTGCTCATTCATGGGATGTACACACCATAAGAATGAACACATTTCTCTGGGTCTAGAGGCACCAGGCGAAGTAATGATGACAGATTTCTGTCCCTAAAGGGCATGTGAATCAGATGGCTTCTTACAACGATCACCTTTGAACATGCTTTTTGTACAAGGTTCTTTTTTATTTAATTCAAATGTTACCATCAGCCATGGTGGGATTTGAACATATGTCCCTAGGATATTAGTCTGGAGTTCTGGATTACTAGTTCAGTGACATTGCCATTCCACCAATAGCTCCCATGAGGGAGTGCAATACTATGGATTGTTGCACAAATATGCTTTGGCCAAGTAGCACAGGGTTTTCACCGGTACCTCTCCTAATCTATCACTCTTCTGTTTTACCCTAATAAATGGCGTGGGCAATGGGAGTTGGGATCTAAGGAAGAATGCGAGTTGACGGAGAAAGGAGTACACCATGATAAGACCATAAAACGTAGGGGCTGAAGTAGGCCATTCAGCCCATCAAGTGAGCTCCACCATTCATTGAGATCATAGCTGATCTGATCATCCTGAACTGCACTTTCCTTTGTTCCATTACCCTTGATTCCTTTGCTTATTGAAAAAGCTAATACTTTAATGACCCAGCTTTAACAGACTTCTGTGGTAAAGAATTCCACAGATATCAACTGAAGTCTGTGAAAAGTAACTAAGTGCAACAATCCTACGTACACCTGAAGCTCAACCTCCAGATAATGAAGAATTCTTACTGTGGTTTGAAAAATATTTTGAGATTTCTTTTTGTGATGCCAATTTTCAGCTTGAAATGAAAAGCATAAAGTTTGCCAGTGACTTTATGCCTTATCACTAAAAATGTACAAGATCGATTAGCAAGATTTTCCCTTGGAGTTTCTTCCCTCCAATTTGGTAAAGTGTCTATACATAGTGATTCAACTCAGATGACTGCAGTGAATGAGGTGAGATTCTTTTCACTGTTAATCTCTGGTTAATATTGTTTCACACACAAAATAATATCTTCTGTATCAGTAGAAAATATTACCCTGGTGCATTGGAAGGTCTTTTAATGAGGTGATAACAATATATTAAAGATAGCACAGATAGTGAAAGTTTTACTAACCAGCAGTAGTTGCTCATTTCTGGTGGCTGAAGTGGAGCAAAATACCTTTTTTCTGATACTTAACATCTTTCACTTTGATCAGTAAAAACCAAGCTAAATCACCAAATCAGGCAGCCATCTGTAAAAACTATGCTGACAAACATTCAGTTTATTTTAGTTGCAAGTTTTAAGGATAAAAACCAGCAATTGTGACTTTTTGCTGAATGTTTTATTTTCCATCCTAGAAGCTCTAAAGGCAATGGAGAAGGTGGCCAGTCATATTAACGAGATGCAAAAAATCTATGACGACTACGGCACGGTATTTGATCAGTTGGTTGCAGAACAGCCTGGAACTAAAAAAGAGGTAATGCTGTTGGCATTGCTTATTTTATTTCTTCCTCTTCTTGCTGCCTTTATGCTTAAGACAGGCTACCCTTTGCTGCCTCTGCATAATGGACACACCTTGCAACTAAACTGCTACCGTCAGTGTCTGCATAATGTAAAGGCATCACAGTCAAATCCAGTATGGACCCCAATCATACAATTCCATTTGGGGTTGTTAGTTAGCAATCAGAAGTGAGAATCTCAACTGAATTTTATTTTCCTTTACCTATCCCTAAGAAACTGAAACCAATTGGCACACCTCTATTTCAGGTGTAACTGAACCAAATAGCTTCAACATGAAATGGACATCAGACTTCCAGGTCTGGGTGGATTGTTTGTATCCTGAAAATCAAACCTGGATGGCTTGTTTTGGGCAGTAATATGCAACAGAACATTTGGAAATGACTTCATTAACATTCTTGGACATTACTATTGTATTAAATGATTGTAGTTAAAGGAATCATTATTTTTAGAGTCTAAGGCATCCAAACCTCAGTTGAAAGTGTCAGGACTTTGGAAGTGTTCTTGTATCCTGTGTGCACATTCTGCTCTCAAATAATTTCACAAGCGACTCATTGAAAATGAATACTAGCTGATATTGTAATTTTGATAGTGTCAATTTCATTAGAACATATTCATTACTTAACACTCAAGATGGTCCACTCATGTAATTTGATTTTTATTTGTTTAGTAGCAAGAGCTCAAGAGATTCAGCTACATATTCCCCTTACCCGGGTAGAGCACGTTAACTTGAATTCGGTTTTATTTCTATCTGCACTGACATCAAGTCTGGAAGGACAGGCAGATGATCAATAACTTAACAAAGACCGTTCCATAAGCATGTAGATGCACTCTGGTGTATTCTGTTTCATCTCCATTATATTAAAAAAAGTAGATCCATGCAAATTGAATCTTATCCTGTTCTGATTTTCGCATTTAGAATCATAGAAACCCTACAGTGTGGAAGCAGGCCATTTGGCTCATCAAGTCCGCATTGCCCCTCCAAAGAGCATCCCACCCAGACCCATCCCATCCCTGTAACTCTGCATTTCCCATGGCTAATCCACCTAGCCTGCACATCTTTGGACTGTGGGAGGAAACCAGAGCACCTGGAGGAAATCCACGCAGACATGGGGAGAATGTGCAAACTCCACACATTTGTCCGAGAGTGGAATTGAACTTGGGTCTCTAGTTTTGTGAGGCAGCAGTGCTAACCACTGAGCCACTATGCTGCCCTTACTTTTAGCAGTCTTTTATTACTTACCTCCAGATGGATTTGCTTTTGTTCTAGAGCTTAAATATCATGTTTGCTGTTTTAGGTCACAGAGCTTTCAATGGGCGAGCTATTATTATACTCTTCAGTTACTTGGTTAAACCCATTTCCATCCCTGAGTCGAATGAGAAAAGATCCTGAACTGACCGTCTTTGGTAAGTGCTGAATGTGGGGGTGATGGAGGGCTTTCCTTGATTTAATTAAGATTTACTAGACTGAGTGAGTAATATACCCAAACTTTCATTTATGGTTGGGAAAATACAAATTCACATTGTAGCAGCAGTCTAAGTCTGTGTGTATGTTTCTCAGTCCTCTGACCTAAGGATGCAAATGTGGTTCTGTTGTTTAAAAAGAATACAAAAGAAGTTCTAAATAATTATAGGCCAGTTAGTCTTGCTTTAGTGATGGGCAAATTGTTAGAATCAATCCTGAGATCGGATAAATTGTCACTTAGAAAGGCATGGACTAGTCAGGATAGTTAGCATAGCTTTGTTAAGGGAAAGTCATGCCTTACAAATTTGACTGAATTCTTTGAGGAAGTGACAAGGAGTATCAATGAGGGTAGTGCAGTGGATGTTGTCTTCATGGATTTTAGTAAGACATTTGATAAGGCCCCACTTGGCAGACTGGTCAAAAAAGTAAAAGCCCTTAGGTTACAGGGTAATCTGTCAAATCAAATTCAAAGTTGGCTTAGTAACAGGAAGCAAAGGGTAATAGTTGATGGCTGCACTTATGAATGGAAAGCTGTTTGAAGTAGTGTTCTGCAGTGCTCAGTGTTGGGACCCCTGCTGTTTTTTTTTACACATCAACGATTTGAACTTGGACCTGGGAGGCACAATGGGAAATTTCAAACGACGCAAAAGTTGGCCGTGTAATGGATAGTGTAGAGGTAAGCTGTATGCTCCAAAATGAGATAGATGGGTTAGTGGAGTGGGCGGGAAAGTGGCAGGTGGAGTTCGATTCAAAGTGTGAGGTAATGCATTTAGGGAGGTCAAGCAGGAAAATACATAAATGGGAATACATTGAGGGGGGTAGATGAAGTAAGAGATCTTGGCATGCAAGTGCACAGGTCCATATGGGAGCAGTAAGGTAGGTAAGATTGTGAAGAAGGCATATGGGATGCTCTCATTCATTGGCAGAAGTATAGAATTTAAAAGTAAGAGTATAACAATGAAACTGTCTGAGGCACTGGTGAGGCCACAACTGGAGTATTGTGTGCAGTTCTGGTCACCGCATTACATGAAGGACGTAAAGTGAGGGTGTGCAGAGAAGATTTACTAGAATTTTCCAGGGCTAGGGAATTGTAGCTATGACACAAGATTGGATAGGTTGGAATAGTTTTCCTTGGCACAAAGAAGGCTGAGGGGTGACATGATTGAGGTATACTAAATTCTGAGGGGATCGAGATGAAGTAGACAGGAGGGACCTGATTCCCTTGGCAGAGAGTTCAAAAACTGGGGTTATAGATTCAAGCTAAGCAGGAGTAGACAGGATGTGAGGAAAAACCCTTTTGCTCCAAGGGTGGTGAGTGTCTGGATTTTGCTGTCTGAATTGGTGGTGGAGGCAGAGACCCTATACTCTTTAAAAAGTACCTGGATCTGCACCTTAAGTGCTCTGAACTGCAGACCTCTGCACGATGTTCAGGAAGATGGGCTTAGAAAGGTCATCTGGGTGTCTTTGAGTTGGCATGGTCAACATGGGCTGAATGACCCTCTTCTGTGCTGTATCATTTCTGTTGTTCTATTTGGTAATTGGCAGTGCAGTGCAATGCAACAGAAAATTTCTTAATTACTTTAGGATGAAAGGTGAGGCAGTAGAAAAAGTTTCATATATCAACAACTGTTTGGCACGACAAGCAACTATCTTCCCTGTATAAATCTGGACAGGTTACCAATTGGCTGTAGAAACAGATCACAGCCAAGCCTGATCAAGTCCTCAACAAACATGCATACTTCCAGAATGGATCACTAGATAATGATTAAACTGCAAACTTAAATCAGTTTTGCACCTTTGCCTGGAACAATCTTGTAGCAGCATCTCACCTTGATCACTTCTTTTACACTTAAGATCACCAAATTTACTCCAGACCACGGATCAGACTTATAAATTGTCCTCATCTGGATGCCTGAGTTTCATAATAGATTTATCCACTGATTTAGCAGGGAGAAAGTTAAGAATTGTTTTTATTGTTCATTGAGGGGACATGGGCATTTATTGCCCATCCCTAATTCCCCAGATGACATTTAAGAATCAGCCACATTGCTGTTATGTGGTACTTGTTTTTTAAATTGTGGACTTCATGTTTGAGCAAGAAGCTAAGACAGTTTAGGACCATCCTTCCTATAATGTTCCTATGTGAAATGCAGATAGTATATTTACATTTTACTAATCCACCATGGACAAGAATAAAGCACAATGGAAACATTTCAAAAAAATCTGCTCCTTTATTTAAAATGCAGTTTTCAGAATTTTATTTTTGTTTTTTTTCATTTCAGTAGAGAGAAACATGCCTTCATTCTGTATTTACAATTAACTTCAACATTATGTTCTCCACTGTCTTTTGTAGCAAATGACATTCAGCCTAATTGTAGACGTGTCATTCCCCCTCAACTCCTATTAACCTTTCTTTATTTAATAAGCAGTCAGAAGGCTGAGATTAACAAATGTATCTTTTTCATTCCCTAGTTTTTAAGCGAGCTGTCATACTGGTGTATAAGGAGCTCTACAAATTTAAAAAGAAAACTGTAAGTGACACATTTAACTCGTGATCGATGCATACACAGTGCCTCCTTTTTTGCCATTGACCTTGCCCTTGACTGTAAAAGTATTCTCTAATTGAGTTTGAATTTTTGACTTGCATAACTTGCCTTCTTTCCTAGGGAACAATTCCACGTTCAGCTTACATCTATGGTGATATCGATCAGTTTAAATTCCGATGGTTGATTCCACTGTCAGCTCTTCAGGTCAGATTGGGAAACGCTGCAGGTAATTCAATTTAGTGGTTGAAGTTAAATTGCAAACTTTCAATAAATTGCCCCATAAAAGACTAATTAACAAGATGAACGAAAGGGCAGTGATGGGACAAGTGTCAAATGGATTACTGGCTGATTTTGAGACAGAAGGCAGAGCATGAAAGTAAGGGAAGAGGGAGTTCAACTCTTAAGTGTGAGGTAAGGTGTTTAGGGTTAAACAGTTAAAATACATAATAAGTAGAACTTATAGAGAGGGGAAGATGAAGTGAGAGATCTTGGGGCGGTGTGGTGGCTCAGTGGTTAGCACTGCTGCCTCACAGTGCCAGGGACCTAGATTCGATTCCACCCTCGGGTGACTGTCTGTGTGGAGTTTGCACATTCTCCCCGTGTCTGCATGGGTTTCCTCTGGGTGCTCCGGTTTCCTCCCACAGTCCAAGAATGTGCAGGCTAGGTGGATTGGCCATGCTAAATTGCCCATTGTGTTCAGGGATATGTAGCTTAGGTGGGTTATAGGGGGATGGGTCTGGGTGGGATGCTGCAAGGGTCGGTGTGGACTTGTTGGGCCGATGGGGCTGTTTCCACACTGTAGGGATTCTATGATCTATTCTAAGTGCCCAGGTCCCAAAAGATAGCAGTACAGGTAGATAGGGTTTTAAAGAAGGCATATGTGATGCTCTTATTCATTGGCAGATGTTTGGAATACATAAGTAGGGATAGAAAATGAAACTGTAGAAGACACTGATGAGGGCACAACTGGAGTATAGTGTGCAGTTTTAGTCACCAATTTACACAAAGGACATAACTGATCTGGAGAGAATGCAGAGAAGATTCAGAGTGGCACAAGGTGGGAAGTCAAATGTTAATGTAAAATAGCAGTTCATAATTTACATGTAACAATGGACTATGGAATTAAAAGAACAAATGCAAAATTTTCAGACAGCATTAAATAGGGAGGTTGTAAACACTAAAGAGAATTCAACAAATGATAGGACAATATTAGTAAACTTACAGAATAAACACTAGACTTCCCTTATATAGGGGTAGAGTTGAAAAATGGGAAGCTATGCTAAACCTGTCTGGGGACTATGGGTATATGCATCAGGAAAGACTTGACAGGCGAGCTTTACTTTTTATAAAGAGACTGAGGGGTACCAATAAGAGTTCTTTAAAACCATGGTAGAGTCTTGACAGAGTACATACAGAAAGAATGTTTCCTCTTATGAAAGCACATAACATCAGGCTTTCAATATAAAAAAATCCAATACAGATTTCAGAAGAACCTTCTTTACAAAAAAAATGATGAAATGTGGAACTCAATTGAAATGAATATGATAGATGCCTTTAAGGGGAAGCTGGACAAATATTTTGGGGAGAAGGGAATATATGGTTCTAGTATTAGATTTAGGAGGACAAAAATGGGGGCATGTTCAGGTACAACACCAGCATGAACTAGTTAGGCCAAATGACCTGTTTATTTGTATATCTTTTGTGATTTTTTAAAAATATAATCCCAGCACTCTATTTGCATCCATACAGTTTTGTGAAGCATGTCATAGATTTGGATTGTTTTTACATAACTTACTTTTTTTTAAGGATCTAAGGTTCTTCCTTTTCCTTTAACAATGGTTTGTTAGTTTCTAGTGAGATTAGGTTATGGATCAAGACTGTTTCGTTCCTCTGATTATATCTGTGATAGTGGAACAGAAGAAATGTCATCGGTAGTAACAAACATAGAGTGGAGTGATGGAGTAGTATGTGAAGATAGTACAGTTTGGGTTTTGTATACTGTTTACCTGCATAATGGTCAGTTTCATACAGATGAAGGTAATGGTACTAATGTGCTGGCTATGATAAATGAGAGGATTAAGACACTGAGTAAATTGGTATTCAGAAGTAGCATAAGTCAATAGAAAGGCACAATGTAAGATTGTTTTCTGACAACTTACAGTCTATTTTGCAATTACACTAAAAATGTACACCACATAATTATGGAAAGTAAAGTTTTATTTAAGTTTATTTTTAAGCTCTCTTGCACCCAAATGTATGATAATACAAGCAAGCATTTTATTCTAACTGTTGAAAAGTCCTGCACAGAGCTGTAACTATTTTCTTCTTGTAAAACAGCACAGAGATTGATTTTACCAGCAGTACCCTTCAGGAACCATTCAATTAATTCAATGAACGTGATTAAAATAATCAGGTCTTACAGGAAAATCTAGAGGCCACTGCAGCTTTTTATGGGTCATAGTTTATAGCTCTTGTTCCAGAAACTTCAGAATCAGGAAGTGGCATAAAGACATTGCAAGAGACTTTTTCATTCTGCAGTTGCCTTCATTACCTGTTTCTCTTTTTGTTCAGGCACAGATACTAACTGCATCTGGGAATTAATCCACACTAAATCTGAATTAGAAGGACGGCCTGAAACAATTTTTCAGTTGTGTAGCAGGTACGTAAATAATGCCTTTAGACTTTTTATTGTGCAAAGTCACCATCTAGAAGGGTTTTAAACATGGCTTTGTGTTTCACTACATTCTACTTAGCTTTAACTATTCAGTACAAAGTTATTTATCTCCAAAGAGTTGTATGAGTCTGTTATAACAATGTCTCTTGGCCACCACTTGTCCATCGTAAACATTTTGGGGCTTAACCATTTGCTAATCTATGGAAACATTAATCCGGATTTTCCAATAGCCAGGTAGTTGTTATTCCAGCATAATGTGAGCTGTGCACGCATCCCTGAAGAATCCTCATTATAGCAGATTCTGAAAAAATTGCCCTGGAAATTGAAAATTACGCTTGGCAATTCCTTTATGCCTGGAGCTCCCAAAGTCTGTGTTTAAATCGGAGAATTTGGACGGTTCTGATGGAATTGAGTAAATAATTAGAGGAAAAGTTAGATCATTAATTCTATGGTCTAACTCTGTGTAACTATTCAACTAACTCTACACTTGCCTAGACTGTAATTTGAACCACCCAGTTGCAGCTATCTCACGGTGCTGTTTTCCCTCGGCCGGAGATGGTTCTCATTCCACTGGTCCATACTTAACCCCTTTTTCAGTGCTGTTGGACACACTCGCCATTTACTGGCTCTGCCCTCCCTACCTCCTTCCCCTTACGTTGGAGCTGCAGACACTTCCCTGGCTCCACAGTTTACCCTTCTGTGTTTACCCTGTCCAATAAGCAGCATCCTATTACTACTAATAGGTAGTTACAAGGATTCTTGCCTTTATCAGTCATGGCATAAATTATAAGAGTAGGGAGGTCATGTTGCAGCTGTACACAATTTTGGTTAGGCCACAACTAGAATATTGTGTGCCATTCTGGTTCTTACACTATAGAAACGACGTGATTGCAATGGAGGCGTGCAAAGGAGATTCACCAGGATGTTGCCTGGGGTCAAGCATTTCATCTACAAAGAAAGGCTGAATAAGCCCGGGTTGTTTTCTTTGGAGCAGAGAGGTTTGAGGCAGAACCTGATAGAGGTCTACAAACCGAAGAAGAGCTTGGACAAAGTTGGGAGAAAGCAGTTGTTACCCTTAGTCAAAGGGTCAGTAACAAGGGGGCATAACTTTAGAGTGAAAAGCAAGTGCTTTACAGGAGATTTGGGAAAGAAAATGTATTCATGCAGTGTGGTGACTGCCTGGAATGCACCACATGGGAGGATAATTGACTCAGGAAACCTCAACCTTTTGAGAAGTACTTGGATGAGCACTTGAAATATCATAACATTCAAGGCTGTGGCTGTACTGCAAATAAGTGGGACTAGTGTGGGCAGTAATGTATTTTTGGCAGTACATTTCAATGTGCTGAAGGGCCTCTTCTGTACTGTATGATTCTGATATGTATGTATTTATGCAACAGAAATTATTTTATTTCCAGTGATCCTGAGAGTAAAACAAACATAATTAAAGTGATACGTTCAATTCTGAGAGAGAATGTTCGCCGCAATATGACCAAATCAGAAGTACCATTTGAGAAACTGAATAAAGATCATATAATTCCTCTGAGAAACAGAGTGCCATCCTCTGCTAAAATTGGTAAGATAACATACAGCAGTGTCTTGATTTCACTACTACAAAAACTAAATTCTTTGGGAATTAAGTAACTCATTTATATCATCAACTTAATTTAATTATTTTTCTTGGATCAATATTTTAATTATAAATGTCGTTGAATAGATTGCCAAAGCTTTTATGTGCTGAGAGAATGATATCTGTCTGTAGGATGGTATATTCACTTAATTTATGCTTGTTAATGATCACCTTTACAGCTTTTCTTGATCCTTCTTGTCCTAATGCACCAAGGTCAACTTGGTGTACCTGCAGATTTGCCAACTCCCTTCAAAGTAGTTTGCACATTACTAATTTATACTGTTTAGTAAAAACAGCATTACAACTTGAAATCCAAGTCATGTGCAGACCTAAAACAAAATTTAGACACAATCTAGTCTGTGATTTGTGTCTAACCTATACATACGGTTTCCATTTTTTTGTAATAGTACAACTGTTTAATATTATGATTTGTTCTTTTCTTCAGCATCAACGCGAGCATCAAAATTGTTCAAACATTCTCCATCTTATTGGAGTCAGGACTCTGGGAGATGTAACGCTGTTGATTCTGACGAATGTAGCCTAAGCAGTGGAACACAAAGCAGTGGCTGCCATACCTCAGAGAGTGGACTAGAGCACAGTAGCCTTTCGTATCCAAAACAAGATCACAGTGGTACAGAGGAACGACAGGAAGATGAAGTAAAAGAATCAGACATTTTGAGTGATGAAGAAGATTGCTGCAAATCAAAAGATGACAATTTGACAAATGAAATCAAAGAACAATTTGAGAAAATGCAAATTGATGTTGATAAAGTGGATGTAGAGCAGGCATCAAATAATAACCACCTGGATACAGAAGAGGTGGAACAAACAGATGGTCACCCCAGGCTTGTGCGAGGCCACTTCTGTCCAATCAAAAGAAAAAGTACCAGTACGAAGAAGAAAAAAGGTAATTTGTTGTCCATGCAGGAGCACAACCGATCTCTGGATAGTCAATCTGGTGGGCCAAACATTGACTTGACTTCTGTTTTGGAGAGAGAGTTTAGTGTCCAGAGCCTAACTTCTGTAGTTAATGAAGACTGCTTCTATGAAAACATTGAAAGTAATGGTGAACCTTAAAGTCAGCATCTCAATTGAGTGCTGCTGTTTATATAATGATCAGGTATTAAAGTTAGTTTGTTGTCCTTATTTTAAATCTTCATGTTATACTGTTCTGGTCAGTTTTTGACTTTGAAAGTAAAGATCAAACTTTATAAAGAAAAGCAATGTTTAGTTTACCATACTGCTGACTACACTAAGATCACAGCCTCAAAAACATAGAGCATATTAGCCAATAGTTTGTCAGTTGTGTAAAATAAAATTGTTTAGTTTCTACAATACACTAATTTTATATTGGAATTACAAATAAGGCAGGTATTGAACAGCTAAAATAATATTTGAGAAGTTAAATTGCTTATTTTAATAAGCTGTAAATCTTAATTTTATTTATAGATGGAAAATATTGGTTTACATTATAGCATCAAGATAATGGAATTTATTCCATTGTGTCTGGTTTTAAGTTTTTAGAAAGCAAAGTATGGCACTGTTTTCTTTTATCTGTTTGCCAAGGTAAACCTCTGGTGGCCTGACACAAAGAGCTCAACTTATTTAACATTGTCTTCAGCACTATAGCTTTAGGAGGCTGCAGTATATATGTGCCTCATCGTGCTCACATTCTTAAGGTGTCTTTTTTTTGCTTTGTACATAAACTTTGGAGATTGTGTATATTGTAATTTTATGAAAACTGTCTGCATTGTAATGCTGGTTTTAATTGGTTATATTTTGTATCCTTTTGAATGACTACTTGACATCACATGCTGAGAAGTGTTGGACGTGAAATAAGTATGCACATTTTACTCAAGATGTCTGCAATGCTGGTGATGACATTAAAGTGAAGAAATTGTCAAATTGTTGCCAAAGTACCTTGTCCAATTAAACTTCTATAAACGTTTATAAATTTGATTAACTACTGAAAAAGGATATTTTTGGAACAAATCCTACTTCACACTATAAACTGCTATATTATTTTAGAGTTCTAACATAGTTACCCTGAAATAGAAGAATATATGTTTGTGTTTGCCCAAGTCCTCTTTCTAGTTTTGCTTGGATAAACTAGTGGATTCCATAACAGTTGCTGTCTTGCCCTGTTTGGCAGAAGTGGCTGATGACATAAAATTTGATTTTTACTTTAAATCACAAAATATCCATTTTAGGCTTACACAATTCAGCAACAACTTGCATTGATATAGTGTCTTTGGGTGTTTTATTACATTAATGCCCGTGAAACACCATTAAAGAAAACCTGACATTGAGGCGCATTACAGATATCAGGATAATGATAAAACAATTGATAGAAAAGGTAGCTTTTAGGTTATTCTTCGAAGGAAAGCCAGGTAAGGAGATTCTAGAACTGCGAGCATATGTGTGAGAGGCCAGAGTTCTTGGCGCATAGACATAAGCGTTATAAGATAGCGGAGAGTACCAGGCCACAGACTAAAATTTTGAGATCGTTGCAGACCAGTGAGAACAGCAATAGTGAAAGAAAGGTATTTCGTATGACTTAGGATAGCAGCGGCAGAGCTTAAGTTTACAGAAATGAATGTAGGAAACCAGCCAGTGGTACATTGGAATAGTCGGGTCTACAGGTAAAGCCATTGTTGAGCATTTCCTTAGCAGCAGAGCTGAGATGGAGGAAAAGACAGAGGTGGTGTTTTAGAATGGAAATAGGCAAGTTTGATGATATTCAGTTGAAAGCTCATCTTGGAATCACATTTGACAGTCTGTGAACAATCTGGTTAACCAAGATGACATTATTTTCAACTTGTCTACATCTAGCCTTTAACACCAGTGACCATACCAACTTTCCCCAAAACCTCCCCACCATTGTTCTAGCATTTCTAATAAACTTTCTAACATACATATACAGAATAGTCAACAATTTTCAAATATACTGCATCAAAACTGGAATGTCAAGCAACTAAACAATCAAAAGGAAACACCACTTAGTCTATGGAAAATATAAATTGGTCCAGTCAATGAATCGCTTCAGAAACATAAGATGACTGAATAATTTAAATGATAAGAATTTTGCAGTTTTTATGTTTTGCAATTTTCAATGAATAACAGTCACTTGTGATGCTGCAGTAGTGTGCTTACCTTTGGGCCAGGAGGCCCAGGTTCAAATTCCCACCAGCTCCAGAGGTGTAATACCACCTCTGAACAGCTTCATTAGCAAAAAAAAGTCTATGAATGATCACTTAGGGTACTGTAGAGATCAATTATGCTGTCCATTAGTGCCATTATGATGCAATCAATCAGTTGCAGAATTGAGCTTGTGAGATAAGCTGCTGTAATTAAACATACTCTTTGCACACAGGTGTAGGTGTTGTTCAATTGATGCATCAACATACTATCTGTTTAATCCAAACTTGTGGAAAAGTACTTAAAGGTAAGTCGCCGCTCAGTAGAGGGAGGCAGGGAAAGAAATGAATGTAATTTGGTACACGTGGGCATAATTACAGATCAATCTCTACAATACAACTGCACAATCTGTTGTAAACTCACAACCCAAGCACATATCATCATGTCATAGGAACGTATCCAATACCATTTGTCTTTGTCCTCTGCCACTCGGCTCACCTCAACCAGTTAGCTTGAAAATTTCCTGAACATTGGTCCACACTTTGACCTCTAAAAAATTTTTAACAGCTTCTTCTCAGGCAGTGATAGCTGTCTGGGAAGCTATGGCCATAAACCCATATTTATAAACTATTGATTATTGTATTAACATCAGTACAAAGTGAATACAGTTTGAAATCACTGACAATTATTCAGTCCCAGAGCTTCTTCACTCTATTGCCTACCGTGCTACAAAACCCATACATTGGATAAAACAAACAATTTGTTGCAGACCATAAAAATAAGCTTTCAATCCCTTCCGTTACAAGTGCATAGTGCACAGCCCAAGTAAGATGTAAACAGTTCCAATGGAAGCATTTTATTTGAAAGATGGTAATAATCATATGTCGTAAAGCAGATCGAGGGCATTTTTATTGAATATCAATTTGATGTAGTTTTAGTAACTAATACAAAGATCCAGGTTTTGGATGTTTTAACCTTCACTTATCACACACTCTTCGTGATAATTTCTGTTAATGGAAAAGCTTCTTTTGTCGTAATTCTTCTCTGAAGTTGTAAGTGAAAAGATTTTGGTTTTCACTGCATAGTTGGTAATATGCATCACAAAGAGCCCTGAACTGAGGTATAGAAAGTTCACCTGGTCGGAGTGTTGGGTCAACATCAGCGAGACAAAGCATTTGTTCCGTTAGCTGTAATCTCTGAGCTTCAGGAAATAAAATTCTAATAACAAAAAAAAATGTAAATTTAATTAATTACATTTAAATTAAATGTATCTCTTAGGAACATAGTACAGCATAGTTCTAACTTCTTTATATCAAAGCAAAAATTAAAAGGGAATGTTTGGTAATGTAATTATGAGAGACTCCTTGGTGATGTGCGACCATAATATGACAGAATTCTTCATCAAAATGGAGAGTCAGGCAGTTGATTCTGAGGCTAAGGCCTGAATCTTAATAAGGGAAGCTATGATGGTATGGCTGTGATGGATTGGGAAATGTTATTGAAAGGAATGATGATGGATAGGCAATGACAAACCTTCAAAACACAAAAATTGTTTATTCCTAATGGTCACAAGAGTGGAAAGGCAACAGTGGTCAAACCACGTCTTGCAAGGGAAGTTACAGATAATTAGATGTAAAAAAAAAGCAGCATACACATTGGCAAGAAAAAGAAAACGACCTGAGGGTTGGGAATAGTTCTAGAAAGTCAGCAAAGGAGGATGAAGGGTCTGATTAAAGAGGGGAAAATAGAGTACAAGAATAGGCTTGTGAGGAACATACCTATAGAGATGATTATATTCAATTTGTAGGTAAAGAGAAAAAGATTGGAAAACTAATATAGGTCCTTTACAGTCAAAAATAGGGGAAATTAATAATAAAGGGGGAATGAAGAAATGGTTGACGAACTAAATACGTACTTCACTTCTAATTTCACAAGGGAGGACTCGAATAATGTACCATAAATGATAGGGAACACAGTTTAGTGACAGGGAGGAACTGAAGCAAATCTATATTAGAGAAATGGTGTTAGAGAAATTGATGGGATTGAAGGCTGATAAATCCCCAGAACCTGATAATCTACACCCCAGATTACTTAAGGAAGTAGCCCTAGACGTAGTGGATGCATTGGTGATCATCTTCCAAAATTCTTTAGACTCTGGAACAGTTCCTATAGATTAGACCATAAGACACAGGAGCAGAAATTAGGCCATTCGGGCCATCGAGTCTGCTCTGCCATTCAATCACAGCTGTTAAGTTCCTCAACCCCATTCTCCTGCTTTCTCCCTGTAATCTTTGATCCCCTTGACAATCAAGTCCCATCTCTCTCTTAAATAGACTCAATGACCTGGCCTGCACAGCCTTCTGTGGCAATAAGCTGCATACATTCACAAGTCTCTGGCTGAAGATGTTTCTCCTCATTTCGGTTCTAAAGGATATCCCCTTTACTCTGGACTGTGCCCTCAGATCCTAGTCTCTCCTGCTAATAGAAACATCTTCCCAACGTCCAACTCTGTCCAGGCCATCCAGTCTTCTGTAAGTTTCAATTAGATTCCCCCCATCCTTCTAAACTGCATTGAGCATAGAACCAAAGTCCTCAAACATTCCTTATATGTTAAGACTTCCATTCCTGGGATCATTCTTGTGAGCCTTCTATGGACCCGCTCCAGGGCCAGTACATCTTTCCTGAGGTATGGGGCCCAAAATTGCTCACAATTTTCTAAATATGGTCTGACAAAGCCTTATAGAGCCTCAGAAGTACATCCTTACTTTTATATTCTAGTCATCTTGAAATAAATGCCAACAGTGTATTTGCCTCCTAACTACCAACTCAACCTGCAAGTTAATCTTAACAGAATCCTGGACTAGGACTCCCAAGTCCCTTTGCGCTTCAGATTTCTGAATTTTCTCCCCATTTAGAAAATAGTCTGTGCTTCTATTCTTACCGAAGTGCATGACCTCACGCCTACCCACATTGTATTCCATCTGCCGCTTTTTTGCCCATTGTCCTAACCTGTCTAAATCCTTCTGCAGCCTCCCCAGCACCTCAATACTACCTGTCCCTCCAACTATCTTTGCATCATTTGTAAACTTAGCCTGAATGCCCTCAGTTCCTTCATCTCAATTGTTAACGTATAAAGTGAAACGTTGTGGTCCTAACACTGACACTTGCGGAACACCACCAGTCATCAGTTGTAATCCTGAGAAGGATCCTTTTATTCCCACTCTCTGCTTTCTGTCAGACAGCCAATCTTCTATCCATGCTAGCACCTTGCCTGTAACACCATGGGCTCTTATCTTATTCAGCAGCTTCCTATGCGGCACCTTATCGAAGACCTTCTAGAATTCCAAGTAGATAACATTCATTGGCTCTCCTTTGTCTAACCCATTCATTACCCCTCCTCAAAAGAATTCTAACACATTTGTCAGGCATGACCTCCCCTTGATAAAACCATGCTGACTTTGCCCTATTTTATCAAGCACTTCCAAGTATTCCGAAATCTCACCCTTCACAAATAGATTCCAAAATCTTACCAATGACTGAGGTCAGACTAATCGGCTTGTAATTTCCCGTCTTTTGCCTTACTCCTGTCTTACACAGGGAGGTTACATTAGTGATTTTCCAGTCCTCTAGGACCCCTCCCTGACTAGTCACCACTACGCCTCCACTATCTCTTCAGCTATTCCTTTCAGAAGTCTGGGGTGTAGTCCATCTGGTCCAGGTGATCTAGCACATTCAGTTTTTCTAGCACATTCTCCTTGGTGATGGCCACCAATACTTACCTCTGCCTCCCCCCACCACCCCCACCCCGACTCTCTTCAAATTTTGGAATGTTACTCATTTTCCACGGTGAAGACTGCCACAAAGTACTTGTTCAGTTCCTTAGCCATTTCTTTGTTCCCCATTACTACTTCTCCAGTGTCATTTTCCAGCAGCTAAATGTCCGCATTTGCCTCTTTTACATATCTAAAGAAACTCTTGCAATCTTTTTATATTACTGCCTAGCTTACCTTCATTCTTAATCTTCTCCCTCCTTATTTCTTTTTTAGTTGTCCTCTGTTGATCTTTGTAGGCTTCCCAATCGTCTGGCTTTTGACTGCCCTTCATTGCATTATACACTTTCTCTTTTGCTTATATGCTATCCCCGACTTCCCTTGTCAGCCATGGTTGCCTCGTCTCCCTTTAGTATGCTTCTTTCTCCTAGGGATGATTTTTTGTTGTGTCTCCTGAATTACTCCCAGAAACTCCTGCCATTGCTATTCCATTGTCTTTCCTGCTAGGCTGTCCCAGTCAGTTCTGGTCACCTCCTCTCTCAAGCCTCTGTAGTTGCCTTTATTCAACTGTAATACCGTTGCATCTGATTCCAGCTTCTCCCTCTGAAATCACAGAGTAAATTCTATCATATTACGGTCACTACCTCCTAAGGGTTCCTTCACTTTAAGCTCCCTTATCAAGACTGCCTCATTGCACATCACTAAATCCAGAATTGCCTGTTCCCTAGTGGACTCCACCATAAGCTGTTCCAAAAGGGTTACATTAGCTACCCTCCAGTTGAAAAGGGAGGTGGAGAGAAAAGAGGGGTTTACAGACCAGAAAGTCTTGGACTTTCAGAAGGCTTCTGACGAAGTCCCATGTACCAGATTAACGTGTAAAGTGAAAGTGCACGGGATTAGGAGTGGTGCATTGTGATGGATAGCAAATTGGTCAGCAGACAGAAAACAAGCAGGGAGTGGGTACTGTGACTCCAACTATTCACAAAATGTTAATAATTTAGAGGACCAAGCTAAATGTAAGATCTCAAAATTTGCAAGTGACACAAATGGCCTAGTCCTGCTCCTATCTTCTCTGCTTCTATTACAATTAACCGGTTATCTGTGAATCTGTAGCATTGCTATTGCTGCTCATCTCTCAATCAGAAGAATGAAGAAACACAATGCTTGGGGCACCAAAACTATTCCATCTGTGATCAGCAAAGCTAACAGACATTTACTTCTATCAAGGCCCCATGCACTGTGCCTATGGATTTGGGAGGAAAATCAAGTACATTGATGTAAGATCATGAATTGCCTACTTCCTGTGGCCAAGGAGATCCTGCCAGGGATATACTGTGGCTTTAGACCTTTCGTTGGAGCTTCTGTCATGTTCCTTCTTGCCAGATAAATCCAAATCCACTTCAACAGGGGGAGAGTCACACAACATTTGTTCAAAGCCTTTGAAAAGGTCCTACATGATAGGTAGGCTGATAAAGCTGGAAAAAGCACATGGGATCCAGGGTAATTTGGCAAGTGGAAAACAAAACTGGCTTAGTGGTAGGAGACAGAGGGTGGTGGTAGAAGGCTGTTTGATTGACTGGAGCCCAGTATCCACTGGCATACCACAAGGATCAGTGCTGTGTCCCTTATTATTCATGATATATATAAATGATTAGAAGAGAATGTGGTGGGGATGGTAATTAGTTTGTGGACAACACGAAGATTGTCAGGTCGTTGAAAGTGATATTGGCTATGATGCCAAAATTAAATACAGTCTAGACGGGCAAACACTTTAGCATCAGTCACCTCCAAACCATCCTAGATCATAGAATTCCTACGGTGTGGAAACAGGCCCTTCAGCCCAACAAGTCCACACTGACCCTCAGAGCATCCCACCCAGACTCATCCCCCTATGACCCACCTAATCTACACATCCCTGAGCACTATGGGCAATTTAGCATGGCCAATCCAACCTAGCCTGCACATCTTTGGACTGTGGGAGGAAACCAGAGCACCCGGAGAAAACCCACACAGACACGGGGAGAATGTGCAAACTCCACACAGATAGTTGCCCGAGGGTAGAATTGAACCCTGTTCCCCTGGCACTGTGAGGTAGCAGTGCTAACCACTGAGCTACCGTGCCACATGATGCACAGATTGCAGATGACTGCAACGTCATAATGCACTTTGCACCACATGTGTAAGCCACCCTCTATCTCTTCAATACTACATACAAAAAATACAATCTGCCCTTGCATGTTGCCAAATTCATATCAACCCACACATGGTCAGCCAAATATTTCATTTCCCACATACGTTGAAGAGGAGACTTTGGAATACATTCAGCACAGCAGCACTGACAATGAGTTTCAATAAGATGCTCCCAGTCTCTCAGTACCTTAACAATTTGTTCATCAAGCTGCAACACATTTTGAGTCCCAATATCATAATGATGAGGTACAGTAGTGGTACAGAAGGAGAAAGGAAGAAAATTCCGAATTCCACATTCCACTACCTCATGAGACATTTGTTTAATGTATTACAATTGTTATAATAATATTATCACTGTGATGAATTTACCTTAGTTATTGCGAAAATAGATCATCGATAGATACAGAACTGGAACTTACTCAACTCCTCTTCGGCAGTACTTTCTCTTAAAGCTGAAGATATGTCTCACCACTTTTTCCACCAGTTTAAACGGTTGGTTAATTTGTGGTTGCACCAAAGGCACAAAGTGCACAACTCCTACATTAACCTAGACATCAAAAATTAGATTATATTAAGAAAATCTACATTTAAAATGTCATGTTTGAAAATGTATCTATTGGAGGGTAAAATGGGTTTGATGTAACAAACATTGGGCATGTTCAACCTTTCTACCTAACTCGACGTTATTCAATAGGTCCTCAACTCTTTACCATGTAGCTGATCACTCACTCATAGACTGACAACTGATTATAATAGTTTTGAGTAAAGTAACCCTGCTGTTTATATGCCAATGATGGAAACACTGCAATGATCTTGAACAGGCTAAGCCCAGATCATATGGTACTCACAACTGTAGATATCCCTAATGGTTTCTGGACCATTCCTTTTGTCTCAGAATCACAAATAAATAAATTTGCACTGTTGGAGAAAAGCAATACACGTGCATCCACATCCCCAGAGTCCTACAACAATCAATCTATATTCCACTAGGCAATGAACGGGGTCCTGACAACGCTGGACCTGTCCTTCAATGAAAGCACTCTGTTGCAGCATCTCCCGATAACATCTAAGATCAAGAGTGGGCAGTACGTATAACTAGCTTATCTTTTGGAAGTGCTGCAAGTAACAGTCACTGTTAATTACAAGACGACAGGCTGGACAATTAGTGGTCCAGTATCTGCAGCAACACTAGTTGGAAATGCTTTGGTCTATGTCAGAGGACTGACATGCTGAGACTGCCAGGAGGCCCCTACTCATGAATGCGAGGGAAATCAGAAATGTTTTAAGACTCTTTCATTATTACCAGAATCTTATCCCTAATTTCACATCATTGGTACAGCCTACAGAATATTTGCCAAAGGGAGGATTTGCCACTTGAGAACTGATAGAATCACGGAGGATCAGGAAAAGGCATACAAAGATAAAGGAACCACTGGTCAGGAGTGCTGGATTTGGACAGACTAATCCATTCAGAAATTATTGCAATGCTGTCCTTGAGCAGTGGTATAGTGAATAAAGTGGTCTACTACACCACCCAGCGGTCCGCTGTAACTATGGTCTCTCCCTGTCACAGTAGCACTGGATTGTTCTGCCTGGGCATTTTTGATTAGTAAGCCAGTGATGTCACCCTACGTACCTGTCATACTTTGGTGAAACTGTTAAATGGAGGCAAAAGAAGATTCGTAACAACAGCAGAAGAATCAAATGGGAAATGGTTTTGATTCAAAGACTGGTTTGTGCAAATACTGCAAGATGTTGGGTCAACTCCCACAGAAGTGACTTTGCTACAGGGAGAAGCCCATCATTATGAAATACTGGTTAAAGATGAGGATGGCTGTGGAGTTTGGAACATCCCAGAGGAACTGTTTATAGATGGAGCTAGAAGATATGTAGATGTGGAACCAAAGACTGGCTGGGCTGTAGTAAAATTCAATTGAGAAATAGCGAAACAAGGAGACACACAGATGGGGGATACTTTCCCCAGGTAGTTGAATTGGTGGTACTCACCAAGGCAATAAAGTGATGTGATGGTAAGTAGGTTAATTTTACATAGCTAGTCACTATGCCTTCAGAATAGCACATGATTATTTAACAGCATGGGGGAGGAGGAAATACATAACTTCACAAGCACAAACAGATTGTTCAATCACTGCTACAGATTGCAAGCCTCCCAGGAAAAATGACTAAAGTTAAGACCCACTGAAAAACCAATGACTCAATTCAGCAGGGGCATCAGTAGGTAGAAACTATGATCCTGACTTCACCATCAAGGGCTGTAATTATTCTTCTCTGGGCTAATAACAATGTTAAGAAGTCATATGAAAATGCACTTCAAGAAGAACAGGAAGAGTGGGGAGAGAAAGGGCCTGTAAAAAGCAGCGGGGGGTGGGAAGGTATTTGGTGAGAGGAGGATGCAGTGGCAGTATGCACTGTGTCAGACAAATTTGCTGGAAATACATCAGTGTACACCAAGGAAGAAATGTCACGGTCAAATTTCTGGAGAGCTACTGGCAGGAGCCTGGCATGCTGGCAGGGATATGGTCAAATATTGTCAGAGGTGCTGGATCAATGCAAAGTTATAAAATAGGAAAGGCCATTAAAATCAAATTAGTCAACCAGCAGAGACCAAAGAGCCTGTGGAAGAACTTCCACATGGACTTTATGGGTCCCCTACCCAACAGCCAAGGAACAAACGTATTGCCCAGTTATCATGGACCACTTTACCTGAAGGGCAGATGCATTCCAACACAGGACTGCTCTGCCTTCATCGTAGCAAAATTCCTGACAGAAGTAATACCAAACAGGGGAGTGCTCCTCCAAGAAGACTCAGATCAAGGGACTCTCTTGACATGGAAAGTATAGAATTATAGAATCCATACAGTGTGGAAACAGGCCCTTCGGCCCAACAAGTCAACAATGACCGTCAGAGCATCCCACCCAGACCCATCCCCCTGTAAACGACCTAATCTGAACACTACGGGCAACCTGGAGTCACATATAGGCCAGATTAGGTAAGCACAGCAGATTTCCACCCTAAAGGACATTAGTGAACCAGATAGGTTTTTATGACAATCAACAATGACGGCTCCCTATTGCAGAATTATTTTAAAATTGGATTCAAATCTCACCATGCATCATGGTGGGATTTGAACCCGTGATCCTGGAGCTTTTGCTTGGGATTCTGGATTCCCATCACCTTCAAACTAACACCATTTGAACTAATGGCTGGAAGGGCTGTGCAAATCGCAGTCTCCTGTGCTCTCTTCCCAACTGTAATTGTCCTATCATCAGAGGATGCTGTGTTACTGGACATGTATTCGGTACATCACAAGTGGATAAATTAATATATCACATATTGTTATAACTGCAAGTAATGAAGATGTAGTACCACTGAGAGAGTTAGAAGCAAGCGGTAGCATTGTGTTAACAGTTAAAGGCACTGAGGTTCAAATAAGTGACCAACAGGAGATACAGGACCAAGAAAGGAGCAAGGGAAGTAAGGAATTACAGAATGTACTGAAGTCAGGAGAATAGCTTATGGTAAAGAAGTCCCGTGACTGGCTTGGGTTCGCTGTGGGATGACACTTTCTAATCCATCTGTTCAGACTGATGCTATTACATATTTCTGGTGTAGGTGGGTCTTAAACCCAGGCCTCCTAGCTCAGAGGTAGGGTCACTACAACTGTGCCACAAGAGCCCTGATGGTAAAATATGAGGTGACTGAAGACCAGATGAATGTGTCTAGATATGTCAGACAACCGAAAGAGAAAACCTAATAACTTTCAAACTGTCTCCGTCAGCCAGGCAGAAACCAGTCATTCTCTTAACTATTTTATTTCGGGCAGATCTAGGGTGATGACAACCCAGAAGATCGTCACTATAACCACCATCCAATAGCAGACAGCCACAGTTTGGGAGTCCCCAGTGGTCCACATCAAAAGGAACACACATCTACAACCCCATCTATAGCTAAGAAAACCACAATAGAAACTCTCAGATGTTTGCCAGTCATGGGAACGCACAGCAATAATGCAGCACTGGGAAGATGGAAGATTTGCTGTGAGAAGGTGGGGGCTCACTTAACAGTTAGTTATTCGTATCCTAAATGATACCTTGGGCTGGACTAATTCACTCCCATTTCTTTGGGAGCCATGATTAGAGACACAATATTGTCAACAGCAACAAACAGATGTTGTTAATCAGCTTTGGTGTAGTGATGTATGATGTATGATGTATTAAATTTACCAACTTGCAGCAAAGACCCATTAAGTGCTCACCAATGTATCATCTGCTGAGGTTGGGATAATTAGAATTGGGCAACACCAAGGGAGCACAGAAGAACTATGATTCACAGTCCAGGGTGCAGAATATGCTCTTACAACCATATATGTGCAAAGAGAAGGTATAAAAAGGATTAACCCTATTGTCCTAGGTAATTATTAAAATCACTGACTCCCAGTCCAAGTAATGTGGCTCAGAATTTAATAGATAATGTTCAACCATATACTGGAGATAAGATTTAGAATTGCATCTTGACAAATACATCAAGCAGTAAAATCATTAGATCTTCTTGATCAACTTCAGGAGAGGTAGGAACTAGTGGTCACACAGCCTATGGCTTGACAGAATGGTGAACGTGGGGAACATAAGCTAGTTCCTGATGGTTGTGCAATAGGAACGTGAAAATGGAAGTTGTAAATGTTTGAATCTCTGACAGTGGTTCAGTTGAAAGATCCTGGGGAGGTGGGTTACAATCCACTCCCAAGGTTTGAAATACACTCTCTAGATGACCATAACAGAAAGATGTACCAAAACACAGCACTACACCATTTGCTCCTCTAATACTCTAAAACCCCATCAGTAGCGATTCTGCCTCAGCCAGTTCTCTTGAAAAGTCATAGAATCATAGAATCCCTACAGTATGGAAAATAGGCCCTTAGGCCCAACAAGTCCACACCGACCCTCAGAGCATCCCACCCAGACCCATCCCCCTATAACCCAGCTAATCTACACATCCCTGAACACTACGGGCAATTCATCATGGCCAATCCACCTAGCCTGCACATCTTTGGACTGTGGGAGGAAACCCACGCAGACACAGGGAGAATGTGCAAACTCCACACAGACAGTTGCCCAAGGCTGGAATCGAACCCGGGTCCCTGGCGCTGTGAGGCAGCAGTGCTAATCACTGAGCCACTGTACCACCCGAGGCAATTCAAACTTCCCCTACCCGTTGCTGTATTCTGATCAATAGGATGATATGCATCTATGCAAGATTGGAATGTGGCAATGACCACACCTTCTGTATACGCTGAGACTTTTGCCTCATGCGAGACTTTTGCCTCATGGGCAGGGCCCTTACTGGTTATGTGTTCAGTCCATGGTGGAATGGCACATTAAACATGAACAAGACCCTGGAAATGTAGTCCAGGGGGTAGTGGAAAAGGCCTTAGTCACGAATAACACAACTATTGAGAACAGCCATCAGACAATCACAAGGTGAAGGCTCTGAGTGGATCTAGTCAAAGGCACTGCAAAATTATTAGAGGAATATGACAGCGATTAAGCCAAAGTGGCAAGAACGCTGTTTGACCAGTGGGACCAGAATACAACACTCACCGACCAAATGCTGATGATATTCATGATGTATAAAAATAGTGATAATGGAAAACAGGGATATACTATAGAATCCTCCACAGTTAACACACTCCAAAAGAAGGAAGGATGGGATATCATTTAAGTGAGAAAAGTTTCAAATTTAGCTCAGGTCATCAGGACTTTGGTGACACCAAGTATATATGAGATCTGAAGTTAGTTGAAATCCAGTCGGATCCTAGAGGTAATGGGGTGTGGGAGGTCTTGGGAAATGTTCCTGTGTCATTACTGGCCTGAACAGTGGTCCAAAAGCTGTGACTGTAAGGGGACAACAAGGGAAGGTAATATTAGGTGCTACGGTAATATTTGCTTGTGATGTGTTTGAAAAATGCAAAACAAAATGAGCCAGAAACAAGATGCCAGAAGGCAAATGAGTCTTAACATTGCAAAATTGTATAGTGGAGCACAGGACTGCCTGAACAAATAGCAGAGTTTGTAGAATGGAGCATGCTCTCAGATTGGAACTTGTGCTCCCTTGTTTCAATGCTTGAAATAAAAACTCTGGCTTACTTGAATCCCAAAGACTTGACAGTGGTCTTTTCACCACAACAATGATAAATCTACCAATGAAACAAGTGAACTGGTGACAACAGTTGAGTATCAATCACTGGACACGATAACTTTAATGAGGGTTGAGAACATAAAACGGAGGGGCAGAAATAGGCTATTTGGCCCATTGATTCCACTCCCCTGTTCAATGAAATCATGGCTGATCTTCCATTCCTAACTCCGCTTTCCCCCTTTATTCTCATTACAGTTATTTCTGGAAACATAGAAAATAGGAGCTGGAATGGGCCTTTCGGCCCTTTAAGTCTGTTCCACCATTCAATATGATCATGGCTGATCATTCAACTCGGTACCCCATTCCTGCTAACTCCCCATAGCCTTTGATCTTCATAGGAAAATCCCTCCATAATTGGATCGAACTAGTGAATCTTCTCTGGGCTGCTTCCAACATCAGTATATCTTTCCTGAGATAAAGGGAGTGAAGCTTTTCAGAGTATTCTAGGTACAACACTTCCCAATTTTTAATACTCCATATCTTTTGAAATAAAGGCCAATATTCCATTTGCCTTCCCCATTATCTGTTGAACTTGGATGCTAGCTTTTTGCTATTCATGGTCTAGGACACTCAAATCCCTTGGAGTTGCAATTTTCAGTGGTCTGTCCCCATTTAAATAATATGCAGTTCTTTTATTCTTCCTGCCAAAATGCACAACCTCACATTTCCCATTTTATATTCCAACTGCGAAGTTATTTTTCCCATTCATTTAACCTGCCTTTATCCCTCAACAACTCCACGTGTCATTCTCACTACGTGCCTTTCTACTTATTTTTTGTCAGCTGCAAACTTGGAGATAGTACACTCACTACTGTGATCCAATATATATTAACATATATTGTATATAATTGTGGTCCAGCACTGATATCTGTTGTACTCCACTAGTTACAGGCTGCCATCCTGAAAATATCCCCTTTATCTCAACTCTTGTCCTTAGTCAGTCAATCTCCTATCCATGCTAATATACTACCCCCAACACCATTGGACTTGTGTACAGTATTTTACCAAATGCCTATGGAGCAATGTGAAAAATACCTTGTACAGGAGAAGGAACTGTTGATGAATCAGAATAATTGGTTGAATGCAGAATTAAAAGTCAGATTGATGAACATTTGGAACTTGTTGTCAAATGACGTCTGAAATCTGACACAATCTGGAAAGGATTTGCAGCTCCTGGAGGGAACTGCTGCGGACTATGAAGATACAGACCACTGAGAGAATGCATTTTGTCAATAGTTAAAGGAGTTGAGGGCCAAGATAAAGGGTGCAGTAGAATGTAGCTTGCTAGGAAGGAGAAAGGGAAGCAAGGAGTCACAAGATGTGCTGAAGTCAACAAAGAAGGTTTCGTAAAGTTGTCCCTGGAAAGCCTGAGTTCAGCTCGAGATGGCGATAGAATGAGGTGATAATGTTTTACTGTTCTAACTTTGATACAGGTATTTCTCCTATAACACGATAGTTGTGCTCTTGACCTCGCACTGTAGAAAATCGCCATAGAAAATCGTGTTATAGGGAAATTGCTGTAGAAAATCGCTACACCTATAGAGCACAAAGCTCGTGTTATCCAAATGTTGTCCACTATTCATAAATCGTGTTACAGCCAATTCGCGTTAACGAAACGCACGCTATAGCAGAAATACCTGTAGGTATTTTTGTTTGCTTGCTCAAAATTGTGGAATTTAGTGGTTTTATTCTCTTTGTCTGTCCTTGGGATCTTACACTTTGTCTGCTTCAAAAAACATTACTGGTCCCTGTTTAGACTGTAACATTATTTTGGTGGTTTTGTCTAGGATCATAACCGTTGCAGTCCTGTGGAGGAGTGGGAACCTCACCAAGGACACAAATTTCAGATGAAACAACATATTCAAGTGTTTGAGAGGAGAAGAAGGTTGGCAGGTTATGAGGACTATTGTTTTTTTTGAGGGGATAGCTGTACATGGCGATCTGGAGGAGGGAGGAGCAGTGTTTGAAAAGAGAGAAATGTTAACAATATCAGCTAATATTTTAGACCAGGAATAACCAGTGCAAACTTTCTCAGTCATTTGTTAAGCAACTCAGTAGTTTAGGAAGACTAATGTCCATCTTCACAGTCTAGGAATCTTCAAGTTCAACTCCTTTTAGCCATATGGCCATATTGTTCTGCCTTATTTACACATTCTTACTTAATAACAAGCTGTCTTCATTCTGAATAAACTTGAATGTCATATTTCATTTATCAAGAGTATATACCATTCTCATCAGTTCTTAAAGAAGTTGCACCTGATAGTATGTTCACAACATTTCCAAATCCAATACTGAATTAAAATTTTAGAAACACATTTCAAATATAAATGCTAAGTGACATGGGAATTTTTATGCACCAGATAACTGATGATTAAGAAAATAAATCTTAAAATAATGGATTTTAAAAAAAACAAACTGTTCTATTAAATTAAAATTATAGGTTCATAACACCTTAGAGGACTATTCAGTCCACTTGGTCTGCACTAGTTGTTTCAAATAATAATCCAGTTAGACTCAAACCTCTTTCTTTTAATAATTCCTCCATAACCCTCCATTTCATTTTGAACTTCAAATAGTTATCACTTTTGCTTTTGAAATTTATAAATAAATCTTTTTCCATTACCCTATCAGGCAGAGTGTGCATTTCAAATCCTAACAAGTTATTCTTCGTGTCACCTTGATTTCTTGTATGGATCATCTTAAATCTTCTGGTTAGCAAACTTTCAGCTACTGGAAACAATTTCTTTATTTATTGTTATCAAATCTCTACTTTGCATTCACCACACTAAGGAAAACAGTTAATTTTCTCCAGGCTATCCACCTTGGAATTATTCTAGTAAACCGAACCTTTACCCTCTCGAAAATCTTAACCCCTTTCCTAAAACATGATACCTCGGTTTAGAAACAATAATTCAAACCAAAGATGAATTACGGTCCTACAAAGTTGCCAGGGTTGATATAATTAAAGTAGCTTGGACACCACCACACAGCTACAAACAGTAAAGTTGCCACAGTTCCAGAGGACCAGAGGGCAGCTCTCTCATCAGTGACAGACAACTGGTGGCGAGTTTAACTTAAGGGTGAGTTTAACCGGAGGATCACCACACTTCAGGCAAGGGGCAAGGTTGAGAAGGTGGACCTTTATGGTAACCTCAGGCAGTGTGGGAATTGAATACATGCTGTTGGTGTTACTCTGCATCACAAACCAGCCATCCAGCCAACTCAGCTAACCAACCTCCTCTACAAACAGCACATAAGTGGTGAGACATGAAATCAGCTCATAACTTAGTATCCACCTAACCCACATGCAGAGATGAAGAGACAACTTATGGCTACTTTTATATTTCATTAATAAAAGAAAACATGTAGAAAAGTTTAAAGCAATGTAGCTCTTATCAACAATACAAAAAAATCATATTACAAACAGCCAATCACAGGCAGCACGTCAGTATTGAATAAAATATTCAGTTTATTAACTGAACAATTAGCAGTACTGCATCAATTTCTATTTTCGAAAGCAGGCACTGTTGCTAAGGACAAACCAATGCCACATTAATTGATCTATTCACACTAATTTGTAAATTCTCTGTTCTGTAGGTAGCTGTGCTGACAGCAAGCCTTATCAGTGCAGTAGTACTGAATTTAGCTCTCAATCATTCATGCAGTTCTGGATACAATTTCCAAAGGTAAATTTTTCTTAAATTGCCATTAACTATGATTATCGTTTTCATTTTATTGAAATCTTAAACCATGTTTTACAACAAGTATTATACCCTTAAGCAGAGCTGAAAAGAGCTTGATTAATTCTGTTCCAATAAAACAGGACTGAACTGGAGATTCCAAACACAAGGTGTCAGAAGATAACAATGGCTTCCACAAGACTGCAGATTTTTGCACTCTTTTTGTCCTTATTTGCTTTCCTAGGAGCAGTTGCAACCACAGCGCTTCCAAACTGGAAGGTTAATACCTTTGAAAAATCAAATGTAATCTCTACGACAACACAGATGCAAGGTCTGTGGATGGACTGCACATGGTATAGTACAGGGCTCTTCAGCTGCAGGTTTAACTTCTCCATCTTAGACCAGCCAGTGTACATGCATGCCTGCCAGATTTTGATGCTTCTGTCATGTATTATATCATTGGTGGGAATTGGGATTTCCCTGCCTGGTATGACGTGTATAAGATGCAGAAGACATCAAGGCTCAAAACGTTGTGCTGCCGTAACAGGAGGGGTCTGTTTCATTACTGCGGGTATAACGTGTTTAGTTTCAGTGTCTTGGTTCACAGCTGAGCTCATAAGCCACTACTTCAAACCATCTGTCTCAGAAGAAAACAGATATGAAATAGGAGGAGCAATATACTCTGGATGTATTTCTGCAGGGTTCCTATTTATTGCAGGTGCAATTTTCTGCACATCGTGCAGAAAGCCACAAAGAGAAAATGTTGAATACTCAAACAGACTGCACTACCCCAAACACCAATCTTTGGGAGATGAGGCAGGCTATTCTCTTCGACATGATGTGTAAAGAATTACAATGTACTTGTAGCTATGTCTTACGGTGTCATTTTACTAAGACTGCTACTTGGAAATCTGACAAAAATATTCTTAGTTTCAATTTATTCTTCACAACAAGAATGTGCAGATACTGAAGACTATTGTAATAAATGTTCAATTGTCTAAATTAAAAAAAAATATTTTCCAGTAGGTTTCAAACATGGGAGGGCTACTTATAAAAGCAGTTTTTTTTATTTTGTAAGCCAAATCATTTTAGGCAATGGAACAAAAGACAGCCATTGTATAAACTTGTTTTGTCAGTTGTAGGCTACATTTGGATCAGTACAGATAAGATGATATTTATCTCTAATAATAATGTAAAATACTAATTTACAAAAACCATTATTAAACAAAAATAATGCTGCTTAATTAAAGAAAATACTACAACACCAATTTCATTTTGTTCAAGTGCATTCAAAATCTTACGCTTGTCACTAGAATAAATTACAACACATGCAATATTTCTTTGTAAATCTAAAGTGGATGGCCCCCTCACATTGAACGATGGTAAGACTATACTTGGAGTGCTGTGCACAGTTTTGGTAAGATGGCGACCAGAAGGATGTAAACGCACTGGAGAAGGTTACAAAGGATTTAAAAGGTTGATGTTATAGCAATTAAGCAAGAGTAAATAAGGTTTATTTTGAGCCCTCTTCTCGTAGCTTCAGAAGTGACCTATTAGAGGTCTTTGAAATGATTCATTTTGATGGGATATACACGGCGTTTAAAGGCTATCAAGATAGGAGTCAATAATACATCAAATAGAGAAACTGGAAGCAACTCAGAATGTAAAAACAGTCTAGCACATTAATTATCGGAGACAAACTCCGATACATTTAAAAGGGAAGTTAGGAAAACATAAGAAAGAGGAGAATTAAAGATTATGTTGACATGAGTTAGATGAGGATGCATGGGAGGAGGTTTAAATGTAGTATACACTGTCAAGCATTGATTGGACCAAACAGCCTGATGCTATGCTGTGTACCCTTCTGTAATGCTATGTAAAAATGGAATACATAATAGTAAGCATGGAAGCTTCTCTCTTTAAAAAAATCACTTTTGCTTATTTTTGTAAAAACCGAAAGAACTGCAGATGCTGTAAATCAGAAACAAAATTAGAAGTTGCTGGAAAAGCTCAGCAGGTCTGTCAGCATCTGTGAAGACAAATCAGAGTTAACATTTCAGGTCTGGTGACCCTCAGAATTGAATGTTCAGGTTAAATAATTACATTTTATTATAATAACTCTTCAAGCTAACAGTGGAAAAAAAAAGGCTTATATGCTTTTACTAATTAGGTGACAGGCAACCTATAAGCAGGAACATTTTCAAGATTAACCGGCACAATAGTTCATAATTCTCAGCAAAACACAACCAGAGGTGATATGGAGATGGATACAGCAGAGTTGAAAAACAAACAAAGCAAGAACTAAGCACAAATTAATCTTCACAGCCTGCATTCCCTCTAATGCAAACACATTCTGCTTGAGTCCTTCACTGTTCAGTTAAAAAGTGAGCTCCAGCTGTCCTTGCTTTTCAATCCCTGCTTTTAACTGTAACCGTAACTATGGTTACAGAATTTATCAGGATCCATCTTTGCTTTCATACATTTGCCTTCAGCCTTGCTGTTACCATTTATGGCGCGCAGCTGCAATTTTCATTCAAAACCATGTGGCCTCATTTCAGAGCGCAAACATCAAAGAAGAATTATGAAAAACAGTATCTGAATAACCTTATTTAAGAACTCCAGCTCGTTTTCCCATTCCCACCACATAAATCGACCACCACCAACACCAACACCAACACCAACCACCACCCCGCCCCTGTGGCTCCAGTCTTACAGAAACTGTATCTGTGCACTGGCTTTACTTAAGAATTTTTTTACAATTATGGCATGCTATATTTCATATGGTTCAAACAGACTTTGGTTACATCTAAGATTCTGCACAGCTGGGATGCTACAAAGGAATTTCAAGTAAAAATGTCATCCTCAGTATTCATTTCAGAGAATGTATTTAAACCACATCTTAAAATATTAGTAAACAATGTAATTGGTTTAAACTGAGCTTCGTTCAGTCAAATTGCCAACAAAATGTTCCTTTAAAATCACCAGTTTTTGTGGGTAAGAACATTCAAGCAATGAAGAATAAGTTAGCTATCTACCAAATGCTTAAAAACGCTAAAATATTTTCATCACGGCATGGTGGCTCAGTGGTTAGCACTGCTGCCTCACAGCACCAGGGACCCGGGTTTGATTCCACCCTCCGGTGACTGTCTGTGTGGAGTTTGCACGTTCTCCCTATGTCTGTGTGGGTTTCCTCCAGGTGCTCCGGTTTCCTCCCATAGTCCAAAAATGTGCAGGCTAAGTGGATTGGCCATTCTAAATTGCCCGTAGTTTTCAGGGATGTGTAGATTAGGTTATAGGGGGATGGGTCTGGGTAGGATACTCTGAGGGTCGGTGTGGATTGTTGGGCCGAAGGGCCTGTTTCCACACTGTAGGGATTCTATGAAATAAGAATTTACATACGAACATACAAAAATGGTTGAGATCAAGAGATTCAACGAGTATTGCCCAGACAATAACACTGCAACTAAGCATCATAAACCCCACGCAACAGCAGCCATGTATATCGGAGAAGCAAAACGTTCTTCAACCACAGCAGGAGACAACATGTAGTTAAAAGGAGAATCACTGCGTAACCATACAACCTTAAAGGGGGCAGAGAAAGTTAATAAGGCAGTTAATTAAGTATATGGGATACTTGGCTTTGGGTGCAAAACATTGAATGAAAAAACAAGGAAGTAATGTTAAACCTTTACAAGTCACTGATTAGTTCTCATCTGCAGTATCATGTGCAATTCTTGGCACCATACTTTAGAAATAATGTCAAGGCTCAGGAGAGGGTACAGAGGAGCTTCACAAGGATTTTGCCCTTCTGGTATGTACAGAGATATTGCTAGAGTTATGGTTGCTTTGCTTAAAGACCACAGATTTAGATCTTCCCTTATTTATCTATAAGTACTCAAAATTATCAGACGTTTTGATACACACATAAGTTGGCATCCAGAGGTAATAAATTTAAAATTATTTGTAAAAGAACTTAGCGCATAAATAAAGAGAAATTACTTTACACAGTGTTCTGTGATCCAAAATGCATTATAGAAAGAGTAGAAGAACCAGGTTCCACAGAGCGTTGAAAAGACAATAGGACATGTAGTTGGAAAAGCACTAGTTTGCAGTGTTAAGGAGAAAAAGCTGGAATGTTGTGGGAATAAACAGACATCTTTTTCAAAGACCTTTCAAAGAAGGGATGAATGGCACCTTTCTGTGCTGTAAGGTACCATAAGATCTGCACCTAATAGATGAAATAAACCTGAAATATAAAGCAAGGAGTGCACTTCTAACAACCTCCGCAAGGCCATTTGAGATGCTAAGAGGAAGTACCGGACTAAGTTAGAAACCCAAACTAACCACATGGACATCTGCCGCCTGTGGTGAGGCCTACACGACATAATGGGATGCAAAACGAAGCAGAACAGAATAGCAGAAAAAGACACATCCCTCCCTGATGCGCTCAATGTTTTTTACACTCAGATCAGGCATAATGCCAGTGGAATTGTGTCACCTGCCCCAACAGCCCCAGATACACCTGATCCATCAGTTACCGCTACAGCCATCAGATCGGCCTTCTTGAGAGTGAACCCAAGGAAAGCGATGGACCCAGACTGAAACCACAGCTGTACACTCAGAACCTGTGCAGACCAGCACGCGGGACAATTCACTGTCATCTTTAACCTCTCCTTGCAACAATCTGAAGTCCCCACCTGCTCCAAGAAGACCACCACCATCCTGGTACCAAAGAAAATACAATGCAACGTGCCTCAATGACTACTACCCAGTGGCTCTGACCTCCATAATTATGAAGTGCTTCCATAGGTTAGTCATGGCTCACATCAACTCTAGCCTCCCAGCCTGCCTCGATCCTTTGCAATTTGCCTATTGGAACAACAGGTCTATGGCAGATGCCATTTCCCTAGCCTTACAACCATTCCCTGGAACTTCTGGATAATAAGGTTACCTATGTCAGGCTTCTACTTATCGACTACAGTTCCGCCTTCAACACTACAATCACAACCAAACTAATCTCCAAACTCAGAGACTGAGGTCTCTGCTCCGCCCTTTGTAACCGGATCCTCAAATTCCTGACCCATAGACAACAGCACCTCCTCCATGACAATCCTCAACAACGGCGCCCTGCAAGGATGCATACTTGACACCCTACTGTATGCCCTGTACACACGACTGTGGCCAAATTTCATCCAAACTATTTACAAGTTCACCGATGACAGCAGCCTTTTAAGCCGGATATCAAACAATGACGAGACAGAATACAGGAAGGAGATAGAATGCTTGGTGATGTGGTGCAAAGATAACAAACTCTCCCTCAATGTCAGCAAAACCAAACAGCTGATCATCGATTTCAGGAAGCAAGGAGGACATGCCCCCATCTATATCAATGGACATGAGTTGGAGAGGGTTGAGAGCATTAAGTTCCCTAGGAGTGACGATAACCAACAATTTGTCCTGGACCACCCACATGGATGCAACAGTCAAGAAGACACAACAACATCTCTTCTTCCTCAGGGAGCTAAGGAAATTCAACATATTCATAACGACCCCCACCAACTTTTACAGATGTATCATATAGAGCATTCAATCTGGATGCATCACAGCTGAGTATGGCAGTTGCTCTGCCCAAGACCGTAAGAAACTACAGAAAGTTGTGAACACAGCCCAGACCATCACACAAGCCAACCTCCCATCCACTGACTGCATCTACAGTTCTCTTTGCCATGAAAAGGCAGCCAATATTATCAAAGATCACTCCCACCCTGATTATAACCTCTTCCATCAGACAGAAGATACAAAAGCTTAAACGCAATTACCAACAGGTTCAAGGACAGTTTCTGCCCCGCTGTTATTAGAATGCTGAACGGACCTCTAAAATTTCAAATCTAATGTTGATCTTGCTTTTGTACACCTTCTGTGCAGCCATATCTTTGTATGCCTCTCTCTGTTTAGTCACCCTATGATCTGTACAACGTTGTATGTTATGATCTGTACACTTTTGTATGTTATGATCTGCCTGTACTGCATGCAAAACTAAAAACTTTTCAGTGTACTTAGGTACATGTGACAATAATAAATCAAAACAAATCAAATCAAAAACAAATCAAACTCACATTAGGGACTCTTTAAACATTAGTTAGATGCACCTTACCTTAGGTTTTGGAACAAAGGCTCTGCCCGGAATAGTAAAACAGCTCTTTACATTACACAAGTATTGAGCCATTATAGACAGTCTACTTCTTTGTCTACTGCCAGTACTTGCTGTGAGACGCTGGAAAAGAAAGTATGTAATTTCAAAATCTATAATGCATACATTTAAAAAGTAATGTTATACAGTTTACTTACATGAGCATAAAGTGAGCTCATGAACAAATAAAACAGTCACTGAATTATATTGTATTCAGTCACAATGAGTGAAGGCACCTTTAATTTTATTAGTACCAGACACTGGTTGCAGTTATTCCATTCTTTCAGAGGTAAATAACAAGTCACTGAGTGAAAATAGTATGATTACTTGATACAAGTTTAATTTTTATACCTCATTTGCAACCAGAAAAACTAATGGGTTAGACTTTGCAAAGTGGCTTGTAGCTGCTGTCCTTCTGTCAGCATTTGCCCTCCGAAAGTGCTGCAACCTCAGGATGTCAGTATTTACAGATATGCATAGAAATCCTGATGATGCAGTCTGCTACTAAAGCTCCACAACAGTATAATACGTTTCAGCTTCACAGTCAATCATTGAAAACAGCAACAGTTTCAACATTGCTGCTTACAAATCAGTGTTGGAAATCCCATAGTTAGATCTCTCAGTGTGGCTTACTTTACTGTCTGACCGTCAGCAGTGAAAATCCAGCCAATCTATTAGAGTTTTAAGGTAAAGGGATACCATACTAATGCTAAACTATTTGTCATAATTGAAAAGAAAAATGATGAACTGACTTTGACAACAGACTGAGCTGGCAAACAGTGTTGGAATAATCATGCCGCACTGATCTATAAGGCATTCCAAAATGTAGAAAATCCCAGTTAGACCATCAAAACAACTGATTTACTTGACGGTTGCCATTCAGGACAGAAGCAATTCATACTAACTTTCATCATTAACAGAAAATAATTATTTATTGTAACATTTAACTTTAACCATAGACAGAGAAAAGAAAGGATTTCTAACCTACTAATATGCAACCTAAACCATACCCCTTCAAAACTCCCAAATATACACACACAATTAAAAAGACAAATAAGTTTGACACAGTTATAATGGGTGGAAAAATAACACAGTAAACAAAATTCTGAAGATCACAAATCAAGATTAAGGCTTAGTTAAGTTTTCTCACGCAGTACTTTTAATTTTTTTTTTAACACTGATGACCCGCTGTTGTCCATAGAGTGATGGACATTCTTTGTTTTGTTAGCTGACTGGGTCAACCCAAATCTTTTCTTGTACTGAAATCTTTGTTTTAAGATTGCTTGATTTTCAAGCGAGGGAGAGAGAGAGAGACAGACAGACACCAGAGAGAGAGAGAGACAAGAGTTGGGAGTGAGGAGATGTATGATTGATTTCAATTTGCAGGATGTTTCTCTATATTACCCTGGCACTAACAGCTTTTTAACATTCTGGATTCCAACCAGAGGGCTGTCATCAGGCACACTTACCTTTACTCCCAGTGCATGAGTGGGTAAATGGATATTGGAAAAGAATTCTCCCCCTCAGGGCTTAAAAAGAGCAACACTGCACTGCACAACTCAGAAATATGCAGCATTTTATTTTCAAATTGCAAAACTCTCCTGGTATTTCAGTTACATAGCAGTCCAATATCCACTTCAGCTTATTGTCCCAAAAAGAGAGAAATGGGGTCTTCCAACACATTTTGATAGTGCTGCTTTACAACAACAAAGTACTGACTAGATCCAAACAAATCAGGTAAAATTAATTTGATTTGAAGACCATCCAGTTGTCATGACAGCAGTAATATCTGAGCAAAAAATTAGCTAATTGACATCTGACAGCCCCATTAAGCAAATACTTGACAGCCACTTAAAAGGGCCTAGTAGCAAAAACAGAATCTTCAAAGGAAATTCACAAAACTAAACTTAAATATGAAGCCCTGCAGCAGCTATCTGTCACGGAAAGCCTCAAATACAAGTGGCCAACACATGGACATAATGGAAGAAAGGCAGGCAGTCAGGTATAATGACCCTCTCCATTGTGTGCTGCCTGAAGCAAGGTTAATGGTCACCTTGGCAGGCTCAGGGGCAGACCCATAAGGAGGTCCTTTGATAAGTCCTCCACCCTGTTCCATTCTACCCTGGATGGCCAAAGATTTTGGGGAAGGGGATTTGGGGGGAAAGGGGGAAGGCGGAGGTGGAAGAGGGTGGAGGGGTAAGGGAGAGGTGGGGGAACAGGTAAGGAGGAAGAGGTAAGGGAAGGGGGAAGGGAAGGCGTAGGGAAAGGGCCAGAGGCCAAGTCAGTTTAAGTAAAGTGAGCAGAGAGGGGGTGTGAGCAGGGGGAGAGTCTACTCAGTGCATGAGTGGGGAGATGGATATTGGAAAAGAAGGATCCTGCTGAATGCCAACCCCTGCACTTGCTGAACTCCACCCCTCTCTCAATGACCCTGAGAGCTGAGACCAATCTACATTACTAACTGAGGAGCAAATTCCTGCAGATGGTGGAATCTGAAGTGAAAACAAAAAATGCTGGAGATCACAGTGGGTCAGGCAGCATCCATGGAGAGAAAGCAAGCTAACGTTTTGAGCCAAGATGACTCTTCAGAGCTGAAATGAAATGTGGAGGGGGCAGCATTTATGCAATAGTGGAAGGGAGGATGATTGGAGTGCTGGGGGAGAAAGGATGTTGAGAGTTCAAATTAAATTATCCAAATGTGAGAATGGCGGAATAATGGTGTGTATAACTACCAGACTGGAAAGAGCAGACAGTCCCACTGGGCTGGGGGAAGGGGAGAGAGGGTAACAAATAATGTAACAAGCAAAGCTAAAAAGGAAAGAAAGAATGGCTTCATAATTTGAAGGTGTTGAACTCAATATCGAGCCCTAAAGGTTGTAAACTGCCTGGTTTGAAGATGAGATGTTGCCTAGTAGATGCTTTTCCTGCAGCAGCCACCACCTTTCCTGTGGCACTGTTGAGCACAAGAACAGCTGGTCTGTGATTGGCCAGCAGCCCTCAGGTGGCAAGACCTGTCCCCAGGGTCTTCAGTCAAGGAGAAGGCCCACCATTGTCTCAACACTGTCTGATCGGCTTATGGTTTGGAATCTTTCTTCCATGTCATATTTTTCACATTTTCATCTTTGCTTCATCTTTTTGTACTTTGTACTTTCTAACTGCTTTCATCCTCCATTCCTCCTCCTTTCCCCAAGCCCCACTTCTAAGTTTAAATGCCTTCTCGCTCCCCTGTACATCAATTTTGCCCATTCATTAATTCCTTCCTGTTCAAATAGAGCTTAGGACTGTGAAATAGTTCCAATCTTCTCTAGGACTGATACCAATCTCCCATAAAACGAAAGCTCTCTGCAACACACTTCCTATAAGCAGTCCTCTAGTGAGATTCAAAGCACCTTGATTTTCAAGTAAGTTATCAAGTAATCAATTGCAACATTAAATGATAGTCAAAATTTTCCAGTTCCCAGAAAGGGGCAAAAGCCATGACCTGAGCTCCTAACAGCCAGAGCTTAGGAAATCAAATTATCAATTCCCATCCTGGTAGCTGTGAGCACGCCATTGACATCATCAGTGATACCACAGTCATCAATCATTTCATGATTAGTAGTGATTTACATCCCATCAAGAGGAACACAGCAGACAGCAATTTTAAACTGTAGCACAAACTTATTTTGTCTTCCTCCTGTCAATCAGAAGACTACTGACCAAGCTTTCTTTTACAAATCCACTACAGATAAGGGTTTCATTTCCTTCTGGTTTTGGAGTCAACACAACAGATGGAGATGCAGGAAATTATAAAAATGACATCTTTTACAAAATTAAAACCAAAAAATGGGAGTTGAGAGAGTCCTGCCCCAATTCAAGCTCTATGCCTGATACTAGAAAATCAGCCTTACTGTTTAAAGAAAGCGAGCAGCGAGTCAGGCATTTCTCAGATTAAAAGAGCAAGCAGTGAGCAGGGGTACGAGCGGTGAGCCAAGGAGGTTGCAGCTGCATGCTCCTTGGTAGAGCCTTGGTGCTGAAGTCACAATTCCACAGAGACACAAAGCAAGAACCAGCTGATGAACTTTACTAATCTTCATATTGTTTTATACTATTTTAATAAGTTTTATGGTGCTTTTAGTGCTGATAGTTTTGAAAGTCTTATTTTTGTTTTAAAGTACATAAGGGGCTATAGTTCAGTGATCCAAAGTAGAAGGGCCCTAGAATTAATATTGCGTGAATTCAAGGGCAATCTAATCATTTATTCAAAGGTTTAAAAGATAGAAGGAGAACTCAAGGCCACAGCATTCTCCTCCTGCTCTTTGCAGCTACAGAACATTCTGAATTGGGATGGTGAGCAGCCATTGGTTTCGCACACATCAGTACTAACAACATAATTAAGAAAAGAGATGAGTTCGTAAAGGCAAAATATAGGGAGCTAGGAAGTAAGTTAAAAAATAGGGTCTCAAAAGGTAATGATCTCAGGAACACTTGTTGTGCCTTGTGTCAGAGTAGAAATAGCAGGATATCTCTGACGAATTTGTGGTTGATGAGATGGTGTAAGCAGGAAGAGTTTCAGATCCCTGCGGCATTGAGATCAGTTCTGGGGTGGGTAGCACCAGTACACGCTGGACAGATTGGTCCTGGGCAAGAACAGAATTGATGTCCTAGGGAATATATTTGCAAGTACGGTCGGGAAGGGTTTAAATTAAAATGACAGGAGGATAGGAACATTTATAGAGAGATACACTACAAGAAAATAAGGACTACAACAAAAGGCAGAGTGGGAAATAAGAAAGGAAATAAAAAATTCAAGGACTATAATTGAGCAGGGCCACAGTGAACGGGACTAAGAATCATAAAAAGACGAGCATTAAGGCCTTGTGATTTAACACATGGAGAATCTGAAATAGAATGGATGAACTGCACAACAGATCTAAATGGGTATGATATAGTGGGGAATACACACATGTAGCTGTAGGGTGACTGGGAATGGGAACTGAATATCCAGGATTTTCAGTTTTTAGAAAAGACAGACAAAAAGGGAATGGAGGTGGGGTAGCACTGCTGTTTGAAAAGGAAATTATTGTGATTGTAAGTAAGGATATTAGCTCTGGTGATTTAGAATCTATGTAGGTTGAGCTTAGAAATACAAAGATACAAAGGGAAAGAAAATAGTAGGGATCCCATATAAACCCCCAAATTGTAGTAGTAATATTGGGGAAGGCTTAAAAAAAGAGAAAATTAGAGATATAAGTAGGTACAGCAGGAATTATAGGCAACTTCAACCTGCATATGAATTTGGCATTTCAAAATCAGACAGGATTGGAGATAGTGTATTGAAACTGATTGAGGTCTGTATCCTCTCTGCCAACCAAAGAGTAGGAACAAATGGGTCTTTTTCTGAGTGGCAGGAGTGACTAGTGGAGTAACGCAGGGATCCGTTCTTGGACCCCATCTATCCTTAATAATGATTTTGATGAAGAAACAAAATGATATAGAATGAAACAATAACATTCCTGAATGAAGTGGAAGAATTAAAACAGATGCTGGATATTCACTTGAAGGTATAAGCTTTGGAACAAAATTGAAACTCAACACAGGAGTAGATGCTACAACATTGCCAGACAATTAGCCTTGATTGATGGCTGCGAGGGTGAGATCAGCTAACTTCAAGGTTCAAGAGACACAGATCTTCAGGTGTATGGTTAAATCACCATGAAACTTAGTCAGAGAGGCTAAAATGTCATTAAAACAGTAGATATTAAGGAATCAGAATATCTCATTGTTGAGCAGAAATGCATGTATTTGTCTAGATTTCTTAGAGGGTGGATTCCAAAACTATTTAAAGGCTTAGGTAACTAGAAACAGGATTGTTACATTGCAATACAAGATGATGCAAAATCCATCTGCCTATATCCTCCCAGGAAAATTCCTAATTCTTTAATGGGAAGAGTATAATCTCAGTTAGTCAGCAGAGTTGAAAATAGGCTTACATTTCCAGTAACAAAAAATGCACATGGGTACTCAGAGTTGGTAAGTGTTCCAAAGGCAAATGGTAGACTGTGTGTGGATCTCACTCAATTAAGCAAAAATTAAGAAAGAAATCCAACATATTTTGTCTGTCAATGACAGTTTAAAAGAAGTGGCAAAAGCAAGTTTTTCACACAACTGGATGCCAACAGTGGGCTCTAGCAGACACCATGAGATCAGAAGTCAAAATCGCTACATTATTTACACTTCCAGGAGAATTGCTTCAATCAACTATCATTTACGATTTCTTCTATACCAGCGGTTTTCCAAAGGTCAGTGTCTAGAATTCTGGAAGTTAAAGGGGGAAGCATTACAACGTAGATCTTAGTGCATACTACAGTGAAAAGGGAACACAACTAGCAGATCAGGGACATGTTAAAGGCAACACAGAATGGGAAATGCAAACTCTAGAGAATGACAATTACATTTCTAGGGCACATTATTCAACAAGACGGCCTCATGGTGGGTCCAACGAAGAGAAGAACCATAGGTGACTTTTCAGCAAAATGTATAAATAAATAATGTACAGTATTGTTAGGCATGGTGAAAAAGTGGGAAAATTCATCCCCAACTTAGCCAGTCTCATTCAACACATAAGAGAGCTGATTAAGAGAAAATGGCCCGAGTATTACTGGAATCTGGAGCCAACCGTAGCTTTTGAAAGAATTAGAGAGAAGTTATTTTCTATCGATGTCTAAGCATATTACAATCTAGGCTTGTTCACTACAGTCACAGTTGTTGGAGCAGCCCTTATTCAAGTGCATACTGACCGAATGTGAAACCCACTATATTTTTGGGTACTTTAGTGTACTAAGGTACTTTAGTGACTGAAGAGTTATGCAATGATAGAGGTGGAAGCATTAGCAGGTACATGAGGTATGATAGGTTCATAGACTACCTTATGGCACTCATCTTTCAACTTGAGAAACACCACAGGCTACTGGTAATACAACTGAGATTGAAAGAAGTCTCAAAAAAAATTCCTCCATGCAAACAAAAATTTGGGTTTAGGCTAGGAAGGCACAGATATGGTTTAGTCTATGTTCTAGGTCAGGCACAAATATAGGTACACTCTCAAGAGTAGAAATGGATTGAGCAAAATAAGAAGACTTTCTTGCAGAAGAATTTACAGCAATAACAAACACCTGAGTAAAACTCAGACAAAATTATGTAGCTCAAAAATTTGACAAGAAGTGCACAAATGTCAGACAACTCTGTCTACAGGGTGGTTGAAATATAGTCCAGAAGACCAAGTACAGAAAAGACACCAGAAACAGAAATTACACTTAACAATTATAGGAGATGTAGTGGTGTACAAACATTGAATACCAAAGTTTATTGTGAAGAGAAATCCTACAGAAACTCCAGGAGGGATAGTTAGAGAGTCATACAGCACAGACAGGCCCTTCAGCCCAACTCATCCATGCCAACCAGGTTTCCGAAACCAAAGTAGTCCTATTTGCCTGCTTTTGGCAATTAGGTATCACGAAGGCACAGCAAGAACACAACAATCAGTGTGACAGGTAGGCATAAAGGATTACACTGCCTCATGCCAAAAGTGCCTCAGATAGCCAAGTACCTACAGAACTAAATGATTTAATTAAGATTACCAAAAAGACCTTGGAACAGATTAGAAATGGATTTGTTTAATTTTAAAGGAAAGATGTATTTGAGTCAGCCATTATTCAAGATGAACTGAAGTGACAAGACTTCATTCAGCCACAGCACGCAGTGATCAGAGCACTGAAAAGGATCTGTGCAATACATGGTTTCCCAGAAGAATAAATATTGGAAAATGACATCAATTCATCAAAAAAGATTTCAGGTTGTTTACATTAGAAGTAGACATCAACCAGGTGACAATTTCTCCACTTCATCCTTACTCAGAGAAGCAGAAAGTACAGTCAAGGTCATTGAGTCAATGAGAACCCATGTAACACTCCAGACTGGGAATTAGCTCTACTTTGTTACAGAACAACACCACTGAAAACATACCCAGCAGAATTGTTAATGGACAGGAGGCTAAAAACAGATACCAGTTGCAGAACACAATCTCAGACCAAACATAGCCTCTTGAGACCAAAAGAAATTAGAAGAGTAAAGCCACAGCCAAAAGCAGCAGAGATGATACAACTCTAGACATAAGACAAAATTTCTGTCAACCTTAAAGCCAGAGCGGGGAGTCTGGGTAAGGGACAGAAATTCAGAAGCCACAGTCATTACAGAAACAGACGACCTGCGATCTTACATTGTGAGAATGCCTGAAGGCATATTCAGGTGAATGGGAAGGCACTGATCTTACTTGAGCTAAGAAATGAGACCAAACATGTTGACTATAGGATTTGGTACAGCTATATTAGACAATGTACAGAGTGCTACAACTGTTCCAGATACAGGACAATACCATCATCCTAGCACTGAATTCAAGCAAACCAGACTGGGACATCCAGTCAGGGCTCCAGATTGTATCGCTATTTAAGATTTGAACTTCGGTGGGGTGGTGACATTAATGATAACAAAGATTGCACAACTAACTAATTGGAAAGTACTGGAATAATGTAGACCAAGTCGACAGAAACTTCGGGGGTAGATCGGATGTGAGAAGATTCATATAAATCTTGATGATTAACTGATCAAATGAACCTAACATCAGTAAGAGACCAGTCTAGAATGATTATGTGAAAATAGAGCCTTAGATACTACACTACATCACTAATTAATAAACTACTACGTACAGGTGTAAATAAAAGGAATGTTAAAGCAAATGAGTAGTTGAACAGCATTACATAAATAATCAGGAGTCTCAGGAATCCAAGATACTTAGATTGATATCTCAATCTGCAAGTAGCTAATTGTCTCATTTCAAGAACCACACACAGAAATAAATCCAAAACCTACCTCTGCAACCTCCTTTTGAAATGTTAGTGTCATCTGTGTTCTCCCAAAGACAAACGGTCCATTGCGATTTGCAATATTCTCCAACCATTTGATAATAAGAGGTGTTGAAACACTGAAAGGAAGATTGCCAATGATGTGCACATTTGGTGGGTCTGTTCAAAAATTTAAAACACATGTAGTAAGTGATCGAATAGGGCTAGGACTCAAACGATCAGTTTGATGCACCATCTTTCAGAAGTGAAAAATCAGGGAGCAGTCCATTTAAAAAAATATAAATTGCTCCCCTACCACAGGGAGACATAATGATTCATTTAAAAGCAATAACCAACAACAGCGACAGATCAGCTGCTAGACTGGGTCAACGGCAGGTGGTGAGGGAGACCAACAAGAGGGAAAAACATACTTGACCTCAAATCTTACTAATTTGCTGGCTACAGATGCAATTGTCCATTACAATGTTGGTAACAGTGACCACCATTCAATACTTGTGCAGACGAGATTCTGCCTTCACATCAACAATCCCCCCTCCCATCGTGTTGTGTGGCACTATCACTGTGCTGAATGGGACAGACTTTGAACAGATCCAGCAGCTCAAGACTGGGCATCCATGAGGCGTTAAGGGCCATCATTAGCAGCAAAATTGAACCAAAGCACAATCTTCAACTTCATAACCTGACATATCTGTCACTCAACAATTATCAACAAGCCAGGGGGTCAACCCTGGTTCAATGGAGAGTGCAGGAGGGTGAGCTAGGAGCAGTAGCAGGCATACCTGAAAATGAGGTGTCAACCAAACAGGACTACCTTTGTGCCAAACCTCATAAGCAGCAACTGACAGGCAAAACTAAGCGATCCCACAACCAGTAGATTAGACCTAAGTTCTACAGTCCTGCCACATCCAATTGTGAACAAGATACGATTCTAACCACCACTCCTTGATATTCAATGGTGTTACCATCACTCAATCTTCCACTATCAACATCCTCAAGGGTTCCATTGACCAAAAATTCAACTGAACTCACCACTGAATACAGTGACTACAAGAGCAGGTCAGAGGCTAGGAGTACTGCAGCGAGTAACTCAGCTTGATTCCCCTAAGACTGCCCACCATCTACAAGGCACAGGTCAAGAGTGTGATGGAATACTCCCCAGTTGCCAGGACAGGTGCAACTCCAAGAAGTTTGACACCATTCAGGGCAAAGCAGCCCGCTTGACTGGAATCACATCCACAAGCATCCACCACAGATCCTCAGATGCAGCAGTGTAATGTCTACAAGATGCACTGCAGAAATTCACCAAAGATCCTTAGACAGTTCCTTCCATACCCATGACCATCTCCATCTAAAAGGACAAGGGCAGCAGATACATTGGAACACTACCACCTCCAAGTTCCTCTCCAAGCCACTAACAATCCTGACTTGAAAATATAACACCATTCCTTCACTGTTGCTTGGTCAAAATCCTGGAATTCCCTTCCTAAGGGTATTGTGGGTCAACTTACAGCATGTGGACTGAAGCGATTCAAGAAGGCAGTTCACCATCACCTTCTCAAGGGCAACTAGGGATGGCAATAAATGCTGGCCAACCGGTGACGCCCAAGTTCCATGAGTGAATAAATAAAACAACAAGGGCTGTGTAACCTTCACTTTCATAATGCGAGTTATTTGTTTATGGATCCAGTGGCTGCAATGATAGATTTTTAAACTTGAAGCCAGTCATATCTCAAAAGAAAAGCATCTAGCAACCGACCAATTAACTGAATAACATTTTTAATCAAGAAAAACTATATAACTCTGTTGACTGCACATCCCCTTGCCCTGAACCTTTATCTACAAACGTGCTGTGTTACCTACTCAAACATTAGTAATTTCACCAAAACATTTGAACATTCACTAGCTAACCCAAAGAGTATCCTCTTCCTACAAGTTATATTTCCTGATCTCTGGAAGTTCTCTAGGTAAGGAAAAATTGATCAGAATAGGGCTACAGGCATTTCTCTGCAATGTTTAAGTGTACTTTTTAGAAAGTAAACTGAAAGAAAACAACATCAATACAAACCCGATCCTCCTCTCTCCCCAATTATAACAAGAGTGTGGGTGTTGAGGTTGATGAGAAGATTAACACCATCAAAAGATCCAAAATATATTAAATAGAGCTGTACACTTCATTCAAAACAAACCAGGCAAGGTGAATATTTTGGGTATTTTTGGAACATATAAAAGTATTTAGATCCTGGAAATATGAACTGTAACTGCTGGAAGTATTCAGTAGGCCAGATAGCATCTACAGAGAGAGAAAGAGAGTCAACACTTCAGGTCTACAATCTTCACTAGTTCTGACCAGATGACTTCTGTTTCTCTCTGCACAGATACTGCCAGACAAGCTGAGCTAACACTTCCCATTTCCAGTGGAGTGAAAATAATCCCTTCTGCTAGTCTTCCATAAAGCACTCACTGCTTGTGAGTATTTGATTTCCCAGCAGCCCGAGATCTGGTTTGGCACAGCATTAAATAAATGTCAAAAGAGAAAAAGGAGGTTCATAAAAACAAAAAAGCTGCACAGCAAAGAAAAACTGTAAAAGGAATAATTGATCATTTTTTTTAAAAAAATGAGTAAATCACAAAAATGACCTTTATAAAGTATCAAGCAGCTCCAAGTCCTGATTGGAGGAAGGACTGGGCCAAGAGAAGGAGTTAGGGTTAACCAACCGCAATCTTATCTTTACCTCTGGTGGGGCACAGCATGAACTTGGTGGAATTCACATGAAAGTGTGGTCAGTCAGAGGCAGCTGCCTTTCAACCTGGGTTTCCCTCCTCTCCTAACACAATATATGGGTAGGCTTTTGGGGAGGTAGGAGGAGGAGAAGAACAAACAGTCTGTGTGTGCCCAGCTATCTCACACTCATATGGTAGAATCCTTGTACTTAGGCAAGCATTTCATGCACTTTCTGCTTTGGTGCAGAGACACCGGTGCTGACTCTTAGAAGGAATGTCTATCAGATATTGTGCCCATTAGGCAATTAAGTGGACAAAGAGGCATTTTTCCTGATTTACAGCCAATCTGAGGCGATCAGGTCCAGCACTCAGTAGTACCATGGAGGAAGCTGTAGCAGTCTCCAGTATCTCAGGCTGTAGCAATCACCACAGACAAAGGTAGGTATTGTGGTGAGAGTGTGGTCTCACACGGTTGGGGTTGCAAGCAACAGCAGTGAGGTAACTGTCAGTTGCCATCATCCTGTTTCATGTCCATGCCTTCAGTCATACACAGATTACTCAAGATCAAAGGTATCCCATTCAGCAACTCACAGGCTACCACAGCCTGGAGCTAAAATAACAGTGAGAATAGCGCTGTAATGGTCATTAATTGAAGACGTAAGGGTCTTAAGTTGAGGTGGATTAAGACATGGGCTTTTCTGCCCAGAAATTACTTGGTCAGAGGCAGGAAGGCGTTGATCACAACTACCTAATTTTCCAGGACTCCTTCCTTGTTTTCTATATGCCCAAAACAATCATCCCACATTTGTCCTCTACTTTCTTACACTTGTATACCCTGGATCAAGGAGGTTTGGAAATCAACATCACCGAACAAGAGTTCAGGGTGGTTATGAAGATGGGAAGACATTCTTCCTCAGCACTCTAACACTCCAGCTGTCACAGGTCTTTCTTTTGATGCAATTCCTACCTCTCATGGCCTTCTTGAATTGTTCTGCCAACCTGACTCCGACAGAACCAGGGAAGCCACACCTCCATGGGAGGGAGAGCATGTGCCCTCAAGCAGACAACAACAAGAAGAACTTACCCGAACTGTGTAAACAAATGTTAGCACAAACCCGGGCACTTGTTGGGTGGTACTACTAGTAAAGGCAAAAGCTGCAAGATGCATCTAAGCATCCCTAAGGCAAGGGCCCAGGGCGCAACATCTTGTTTAGCTCCACTCTCCCTGTCTTTGTCTTCCTCCCTATCTCCATGCAGACTGCCACTCATTCGCAGCCCCTCTTCCCCATAAATCCCTCAGCAGCCTCTCCATCACAGCCCCTCATCAGCCCCATTCTCCAGTAGAAAGCCGCTGCCTTCCATATCCCACACTATCCTCCAGGCCGCACTCAGTCCCAATGACCCAGTCAGCAGCCTTCCATCTTCAGCCTCTCTCCCTTTCTCAGATACATCAGTCACCACTCCAGCATTTAGGGGTCAGGCTGAATGAAGCTTCACAATGCTCACTGTTCCTCTAATCACAGCCTATTTCTCTACCATAATGCAGTTCCTAAGCTCACTAGTGAGCTAATCAGCAGCAAAATTAGAACTGGCCTGTGATTGAAGGACCACCTCCTTCCAGAATCTGTCACTTCTACTTTTTTGTATTTCAAGCACTGTTTAATGTTGGAAAACACAGGTCTAAATGCATTTTCTGTGGTGACGGAACCCAATCAGCCAGGTGGACTTCATAAAATAGGAGTTCCCTGATTGGAGCTGTTAATCGGGTCTAATCAGGGGGCTCTAGCTGACAGATAAAAACAGGAGTGTCAGGCATTTATTCACTGAGAGCTGGCTGTGAGGGAGATGGATCAGTGTCAAGGACTTTCCACATGTAAATAAAGCATGACTTGGTGACGGGACACCAGCCTCTGTTGGAGTTACTTAGTAGCAATGACAGAAAAGTAGAATCCTGAAGAAATTTGCCACAACAGTCATCTTGGAGTTGGGGTAAGCACTTCCAGCATCATGCTGCTATTTAGGAAGCTTGACTCATTCAAACCTGCCATAGACTGGGCCCAGAATGTGGAAAGAATGCATTATTTTTTCCAGACAAATGACATTGGGACAGATAAAAACGAGTAATTCTCCTGACAGCTTGTAGACCTGCAGCTGGTTTTTCGGTTACTATGAGCATAACTCTCCCCGAGGCACCAGATACGAAAACCTTTCAAGAGTTGATGGATTTAGTTAAGGAATATTACAACCTCAAGCCTTCTCTAATTCTGTGATGCTATTGGTTTTACTCCACAATTAGAGAACCAGGGGAATTGGAATTGGAATTGTTGACTAGGTTAAGACGATTGGCTGAGTGTGACTTTAGTTTAATAATTAATGAGATGCTGAGAGACCATTTGGTACGTGGGATTAATGATGTAACTATGCAGAAGCACCTACTAGCTGAAGCCCAACTGGATTTCAAACAGGCACTACAACTGGCTTTATCATTGGAAAATGCAGCAAGTGCAGCATGAGTTGCAGGGTGTTCCTATGGAAGTGGACACTCTCGCCAGTCGGACTGAGCTTGGGGAACTCTACTGGAGTGAAAGCAACTACATAACCTCACTCAGGACATAAAACAGAGGGACGTTAGGTCAGCACACCGAAACAAAGCCAAGCCTCAGTCAAACTGTTAACATTTTCTTTAGGATCGGCCCAGCAAGCCATTGTAGTTGCTACCAGTACACCAACTCGAGACAACAAAAAGTCCCACTAGACCTGAATTGAGCAAGAGAACTGATAGGCTGGTATCCAGGAGGGTGCACAACCTGGAAAGACCACCTACATCTAGTCTGTAGCAGTTAAATTACTTAGCAACATCCAAATCAGAACCGAATGTTAAGTGGTTACTTGTTTCTAATGCAGGTCAATACCAGCGCAGCCATTTCAGTGATCGCAGAACCAGTCTTTAACAAAACTCACTCTGGACTCCAACCCTTAAGTTTGCACAAGGCCTCAAGACCTCAGCTAGACTCAGAATCTTTACAGATTAAGGGTACACAAACTGCAGTTCCAGTCTCGGTTACCAGTGATTGCAGTAAAAGGCTCAGGCCCAAGACTGATGGGATGAAATTGGTTGAAAAGATTCACTGAGATTGGCTCAACAGGTTTTGATTAGAAAATGGCTGCCTGAATGAAGTCCAAATTAAATACCTGATAGTCCCTAGAATGTCCTGAAAATCTATCAAAAGAGCCAAGGTCACCTTGCATGTTGACCAGGAAGCAATTCAACAATTCGGCAAGGACCGCCCAGTGCCATTTGCCTGACAGGTAAAACTGAAGGCAGAAATCAGAATGCTGGAAGTCAAAGGAATCATCAAACCAGTCCAGTTTGCAGAATGTGCAGCACGGGTCATACAGATTATGAAGCCCAACGGATCAGTTTGTGGGCATTTTGAACAAACTGTAAACCACTTTTCACAGATGGGTAAATACCCATTCGGCCTTTCGAGCCTGCTCAGCCATTCATCACGATCATGGCTGATTGTCCGACTCAACAGCCAAACCTGCTTTCTCCCCACAACCTTTGATCCCATTCGCCCCACGTGCTATATCTAGCCACTTCTTGAATACATTCAATGTTTTGGCATCAACTACTTGATCTACCCCAAATCCTCAACTGTGAGCCCTGGTTCTGGACACACCCACCATCAGGAACATCCTCCCTGCATCTATCCTGTATAGTCCTGTTAGAGTTTTGTAAGTCTCTATGAGATCCCCCCCCCTTCACTCATCTGAACCCCAGCGAAAACAATCCTAACCTAGTCAATTTCTCTTCATACGTCGGTCCCACCATCCCCGGAATCCGCCTGGTAAACCTCCGCTGCACTCCCTCAACAGCAAAAGCATCCTTTCTCAGAAAAGGAGACCAAAACTGCACACGATATTCCAAGTGTGTACTTACCAAGGCCCCGCATAACTGCAACAACACATCCCTGCTCCTGTACTCAAAACCTCTCACAAAGGCCAACTGTCTTCTTTACTGCCTGCTGCACCTGCATGCTTACCTTCAGTGACTGGTGCACAAGTACACCCAAGTCTCGCTGCACACTTCCCTCTCCCAATTTACAGCCATTCAGGCAGTAATCTGTCTTCTTGTTTTTGCTTCCAAAGCTGCCAGAAAGGCGGTCCTTCACAAAGGTGGACATGAGCATGCATACTTGTGATTGCAGTTAGATGAGGATTCCCAGAAATATGCTACAATTAATACCCAAAAGAATCTGTACCAATATATGAGACTACCAACTGGGGTATCACCAGCCTGTGCAATTTTTCAGAATATGGAGAATATTTTAAAAGGTCTACCCCAGGTCGTCATTTATCTAGATGAGGTGGCCCAATGGAGAGGAATGCCCAATAGCATATGCATCCAGGACTTTGGGTAAATATGCCCAGATAGAGAAGGAAGGTTTGGTGGTCATATTTGGAAGCAGGAAGTTCCACCAATACCTTCACAGACAAATTTGTAATAATAAACAGACCACAAACCCCTACTAGGTCTACTTGAAGAGGTCAAGGCAGTGCCACCCACTGCTTTACACGGTGGACTAATACTAAATGTGTACAATTACAAGTAAGCACACCATTCAGGAGACCAAGTAGCAAATGCGGATGCATTGAACTGCCTTCCACTGGCAGATATACCACCAGTGGTACCGCCACTGGAAGAGTCAAAATGTTTTTAAATTTTCTGGATGCACTTTCAGTCACAGCTTACAACATCAGACTTTGACACAGAAAGATCCAGTCCTGGCTAAACGGAAACAGCTGGTCATGATGGGGGAAACCAAAGGGTGTCACAACCAGAACTGAAATACTTTTGGACCCAGAGAGACCAGATCACAGTAGAAGATGACACATTATCACAGGGAGCAAGAGTGATTGTCCCAAGCAAAGGTCGCCACCAGATACTGGCTGAATTCTACCAGGGCCATCTAGGGGTTTCCAAAATGATGATGTTGGCAAGATTTTGGAGCAAAACCAGACTTTCTCTTGGGAGAAAGTGATTAGGTGTCAGTGGGGGAGCACTTTGGGGCCAGTGACCATAATTCTATTAGTTTTAAAATAGTTATGAAAAAGGATGGGCATCATCAAAAAATTAAAAGTTCTGACTTGAAATAAGGCCGATTTTGATGCTATCAGGCAAAAACTTTCAAAGGTTGATTAGGCGAGGCTATTCGCAGGTAAAGGGATGGTTGAAAAGTTGGAGGTCTTCAAAAACGAGGTAACAACAGTCCAGAGACAGTATATTCCTGTTAGTGGGCAGGACAAGGTTGTAGGGAATGCTGGATAACAAGAGAAATTGAGGCTCTGGTCAAGAAAAAAGGAGGCATATGTCAGGTATAGACCCTGCTGTAAGCAAGTGAATCCCTAGCGCAGTATAGGAGCAGTATGAGTATACTCAAGAGGGAAATCATGACAGCAAAAAGGGGACATGAGGTAGCTTTGGCACAAAGGGTTAAGGAGAATCCAAAGAGATCTACAAATACATTTACGGTCGGGAGAGAATAGGGCCTTTAAAGATCAAAAGGCCATCCATGTGTGGAACCAGAGGAGATGGGTGTGATCCTAAATGAGTATTTTGTGTCAGTATTTATTGTGGAGAAGGATAATGGAATCTAGAAAACTTGGAGAAGTACTCATCCTGGAAAGTGTCTATAATTACACAGGAAGAGATGCTGGATCTTAAAATGCATAAAAGGTGGATAGATCCCCAGGACCTGATCAGGTGCATCTCAAAACTTTGTTGGAAGACAGGGAAGTGATTGCCAGGCCTCATGTGAGATACTTGTATCATCGATAGCCATGGGTGAGGTGCCTGAAGTCTGGAGGGTGGCTAATGTGGTGCCACTATTTCAGAAAGGCTATAAGGAAAAGCCAGGGAACTACAGACCAGCAAGTAAGTTGTTGGAGGGGATTCTGAGGGACAGGATTTTCATATGTGGAAAGGCAAGGACTGATTAGGGATAATCAACATGGCTGTGTGCGTAGGAAATCGTATCCCACTAACTTGATTGAGTTTTTTGAAAAAGGGATGAAGATGATTGACGAAGGCAGACAAGGTTCCACATGGTATACTGGTTAGCAAGGTTAGATCATATGGAATCCAGGGAGAGCTAGCCATCTGGATACAAAATTGGCTTGAAGATAGGAGACAGAAGCTGGTGGTGCTGGGTTAATTTTCTGACTGGAGGCCTGTGACCAGTGGTGTGCCACAAGGATCAATGCTGGATCCACTGCACTCTGTCATTTATATAAATGATTTGGATGTGTTTATAGGAGGAATCGTTAGTAAATTTGTAGATGACACCAAAATTGGTGGTGTCGTGACAGATGGAGTTTAATTTAGATAAATGTGAGGTGCTGCATTTTGGTAAGGCAAATCAGGGCAGGACTTATACGCTTAATGTAGGGTCCTGGGGTGTGTTGCCGAACAAAGAGACCTTAGAGTGTAGGTTCATAGTTTCTTGAAAGTAGAGTCACAGGTAGACAGGGAATGAAGGAGGCATTTGGTATGCTTGCCTTTATTGGTCATAACATTGAGTATAGGTGATAGGATGTCATGTTTTGGCTGTACAGGTCATTGTTTAGGTCACTTTTAGAATATTGCATTCAATTCTGGTCTCCCTGCCATAGGAAAGGGTTCAGAAAAAAATTTATATGGATGTTACCGGAGTTGGAGAGTTTGAACTATAGGGAGAGGCTGAATGGGCTGGTGCTGTTTTCCCGGGAGCGGAGGCTGAGGGGTGACCTTGTAGAAGTTCATAAAATCATGAGGGGCATGGACAGAGTGAATAGTCAAGGTCTTTTTCCCCAAAACTAGACGGCACAGGTTTAAGGTGAGAGGAGAAAGATTTAAAAGGAACCTCAGGGGCAGAGGGTGGTGTGTGTAAGGCATGAGTTGCCAGAGGAAGTGATAGAGGCTGGTACAAATACAACATTTAAAAGGCATCTGGATGGATACATGAATAGGAAGGGTTGACAGGGATTTGGGCCAAATTCTGGCAAATGGGATTAGATTAATTTAGAATACCTGGTCAGCATGGACGAGTTGGACCAAAGGGTCTCTTTCCGTGCTGTACAACTCTATGACTCTAATTTACGTCTGGTGGCCAGGATAGCTGCATTGGTGGGGCAGTGCCCAGATTGTGAACGATAGAAAAAATTACTGCCAGCAGCTCACCCACATTCATGAAAATGGCCAGGTAGACCGTGGACTTAGTTGCACATCAACTATGCAGGCCCTTTCATGGGCTCAATGTTCTTCGTCATTGTGAACCCCCAATCAAAGTGGCTGGACGTGCACAGAGTTTGTTTGTCAATCACCGGGGCAATGATAGAAAAATTGCGTGCATCTTTTGCGATACATGGACTCCCAGAAATGTTGGTCACAGATAACGGGCCATTGTTTACCAGCCGAGAATTTGAGTATTTTCTAAATGGTATTCGACAATATAAGGATAGCTCCATACCATCCATCATCCAACAGACTGCAGAAAGAGCAGTCCAAACTTTGAAGGCAGGCTTAAAGAAACGGCCTAGCGTAGCACTAGACACCAAACCAACCCTAATCCTATTTGATTATAGGACCACGCCTTATGCAGCTACAGGGATAGCTGCAGCAGAATCACTAATAGGGAGAAGAATCCTGACCAGGTTCAGTTTGATCTTCCCAGACCAGGGTGGGCGAGGAGGTGCGTGTATGTGTTTGCATGTAAGAGCTGCAAGGTCAACCTGAGGTCAGTTCCAGTGACTTATGAAGTTCACGTAGGTCCTGAATGATGGTCCTTGAGCCTTTCTGACTGATCCAGAATCCATGGGTTCTTCCTCTCCATCAAGCATTGAAGATACTTCAGAATCTGAAATGGACATCGTGGATGTCGCTGCTTTGACGCTTTGCTGCCTGAAGAAAAGAATGAATTTCTTCTGAAATTCTTCGCACAAGAGGCGAGCTACTGTGCGTTACATGCCAATCATACAAGAGGCAGAGTTGGAGGAACCTCATCCCAAGGTAAAACACCCCAAGAGGGGCTACAAAAAGAAAAGAGGGGGAGAGATGTAGTGATTGTACTGAGGTCAACCAGGTGGACCTCACAGAATGTGCATTCCTTGGGTCTGTTAATCTGGTCCCATTAGGGAGTCCTGTCTGACAGATAAAAAGAGGAGCATCAGACATCCTGACACCGAGAGCTGGCTCGGAAGGAGCCGGATCACTGTCAAGGAGTCTCCATGTGTAAATAAAGGATGACTTGGTGATGGGATACCAGTCTTTGTGGAGTTATTCCATTTACTAAACGCATGCACATCACTACTGCCTTAATTTGACATAAATAATGTTCATTTTATTCTCAGACAATCTTAACGCCCAAATATTTCCTAAGTGGCAATATTAAGTTATAGAATAAATTAGAACTTAAGAAAATTGCAGAAGTCATTTAGTAGAAAGATTTTTATGTAATATGTTAATTTTTGATACCCTATATTCTCTGCTGCACAAAAATATCTGCAACGTTCTATTATTATAAGACACTAGCGAACCACAATTATGAAACACAATGATCATTAGGTGATATAATGTAAAATACTGCATTTTGCAACCTCTGGGCACCATAGGGTCTGGTATGTATCATATCCTCCCAAAAACAAATTATGATTTAATTTAGTAAGCTTCCTTTGAAATTTCTGTTTTTTTTCCAATAGTTGCCTTTTAGAAGTTGGTTCTTTACATAATTTAGTTATTAGTTTTTACTAGTTTTCAAAACTGTATCACATTAAATGCAAAAATGGAATGCATTGTCTTTTCATACAAGATATCTATACCTCTCTTTTATTCTGTACTACTATAAATTCAGAAAATTTAACAATATTTCATTAAGTAGCTTACTACAAACCCTCCTTCATGGTTTTACCAGCTTGACATCATATTTTCAAAGTTGCCTCAACCACTCACCTTAGATACAAGATGGTAATAAATCTCGTCATATATCCAAATTGCCATCATAGAATTAAATTTCAAGGAAACACGGATTCATAGCTGAATTACTCATCCAATGTCAAGAAGTAATTTATTTGCTGTGGAGCAAATAATTTTAAAAGGAGGATAGACAAGCAAAAGGGAAAACTTTACTGAGTCACTCTCCAGACACTGCAGTGTCAGTTTTCACTCAGTGGTACCACTCTCACCTCAGCATTACAAGCTGTTGGGTTCAAGTTTCTCAGATCTGAGTGCATAATTGGGGTTGATATTTTAGTCTTTTACTGAAGGAGTGCTGGACTATTGGATGACATACTAAACAGAGGTCCCATTAGCCCTTTCAGGTGTGTGCAAAAGATTATTATTTTAAGAATAGGGCTTCTTGATGCCTTGGACAATATTTATCCCTCAGCTGACATATCTGAAATACTGGACTCTTAAAAGTCATTTGAACTGCCACAGATCAAGGTGTAGCAAATTGAAGACCATAGGAATAAAGAGCAGTGACACTAAACTGATTGCAAAATAGAGATTAGTTGTGGACAACAATTTCTCTGGCTGGAGGCAAGTAAATACTGGTGTCCCCCAGGCACTGGTATCAGGAACACTGCTCTTTTCATATATTATAACAGAAACTGCACTTCAGGAGCACTGCATTGTCCAGTAAGATTATGAAAAATGCTAAGAATAAGTAAGGCAATGTCAACAGCAACATTATGTGACAAGAGGTTAACCAAAAGTGATCTTATCACAGATAAAGTTATAAAATTAACTGCATGCAAGAAACCACAGTTATTAACTTAATAATGAACCTGCTGCATAATCACAAAGAACATATTTATAATTTATCTCCTACCTACTTTCAAAAAAAATCTGAGCTGACTAACAGATAAATGTGAATAGTTGCAAATTGTTGCTGTCTCCTTCGTGTGAAGGTGCCCTATTAAGCAGCTTAACAGTGAAGTCAGACTTTAGTTTGACTATTGAGGATCAAAGTCAGTGGGACTAGGTTCCATAATAGTCAGGGTATTTGTTAAGTGTTTTCCTTCTGCAATACTTTCGGTTTCAGAAGCAATGTGGCTTATTCATTTTATCCATCTGTTGATTCTGTTGTGAGTTACATAAACTGTTTAAGATTAGCTTCAGGTTTACAAATAGTGTAACATGTTCTTTTACATGTTAGAAAATCTGACCTAGTCAAGAACTTGGCATTTTATAGGCAAATCATTCACTGGTTTGAAGCATTAGGAAACTGAAAGTACTTCTGTAATGCCTGGTACGCAGTGTTCACCTAATATATATCAGAGAGATCACACTTTAAATTATAGTTGAAAAAGTATTGATGTATTCCTTAAGACGTCTTTTTCCTTTTGCTTTCTAAGACTCATTGACCGAATCATAAATTCTTTTTAACTGTATTATTATACATATATAATCAAAACTTCATATAATGATCTGAATACTACATTTAAAATAAACATCAAGTCAATGACTAATCTTTGAAAAATTAATTCAATTACTTACAAATAATGCTTCATTGTAGCTATATGAAGTGGAACCAACTAACATTCCAGAATTCATATTTAGCATTCTTTCATTACGTAATGAATTCAAAACACAAATTCTGAGGAGGAAAAATTCTCAGATCAACTAATATCTTAAAAATCTCTTACCAAACAAACTTACCACCTTCCCACTCATTTTGAAATTGCTTTGGAAAAGCCCTTTCCAGTTTGTAGGTCAGAATATCTCCATGAATGATGCGCAATTTCCCAGGTGCTGCTTCAGCCAGCAACTATACAGATACAAAATGACTATTATGTTACAAAACTCCAGTCTTTTATCTACACCTTCCAACTGAAAGTGCGATTAACACAGAATGCAATACAGTGACTTCACAGTTTATTTACTAAAAGATTAAGCTGGAATGTAGCGATGGAAGCAATTCTCCTTCAAAGTATTCCACACATGAATAGAATAAAGCATACAGCAGCTGGAGATGGAAAGGTTCTGCGTAAATATCAGAACAACATTGATAGAGTTTAGATCTTACATGGCAGGTCTCTTTTGGTGAAGAGATCCAATACTTGCCTTAAGATAATGATTTTCAAATACAGATCTAAGTGAAAAAATACTTCTGTTCACTTTAGAAACCTGCTCCTAGAGTTCAAATAACTTGCGTTTTGTGTAACAATAAAAACTGAGTAAATATCAGGTAAACTATTTGAAGTCAAATCCAAATGAACATTAAAAAAACTACGATCATATTTATACTGACAATTTTACTCATTTTCCTATCAGAAATATTGTCTTGGCTGTCTTTTGAGCTTACAAAGTTTAAATCAATCCGCCTTACAATACTGCTTATTTACATTAATTTATTTGATTACTAAGCAGAGTTGTTACCTGTAAACCAGGAATAAATCTAGTATCTTTTTCAACCACAAGTAATTCTGCAATGCCAGCATTAAGAATTGATCGAGTAATGCCACCTGGGCCTGGGCCCACTTCACAGACATAGGAGTTGTTCAGATTCCCAGCATGCCGAACTATTTTGTCTGAAATAGATGATTTAATTTTAAAATGATAATTACTTGCTAGATTGGATTGTCAGATTACAATTTATGGGTTGAACAGGAAAACAGAGACAAACAGACTCCTGGGAGTAGAATACAGTATAGACCTCAGAGTCAAATATATATAGAAATTGTTAAAGGTCAGAAACAGGAGGGAACGAATAGTAGCACACTTCAACTAACCTAGTATTAGCTTGGATAAGATCAGTGTAAAAGGAGAGAGCACAAAATTCTTAAAATTGCTTAAGGAGAACATTTTGCAGGCAATGTTAAGCAAATCCAACAAGAGAATAGCCAATTCTGAATTTTAGGGCTTTTGAATCTAGACAAGTAGAAATCTATGGCAGTGCTTCCTGGTGATAATGACCATAATTCAGTTAGATTTCATGCAATGTGGGAAAATTATTAAATATGGACCAACAATAAAAGTCTGAACTGGGGAAAGTTAATGTTAGTAAGGTGTAGTAATGTGTTTTGGCAAAATAGCTACAGAGCTACTTGAAGGTAAATTAATGTCAAAAGCAACATGAGTCTGTTTCTCAGTCTCAGACAGAGAATTCAGAAGGAATATATTTCCTTGAAGAAAAGTGGGGTGGGGGGGGGGCTTGTAAATCTAGACTGATCCTCACACCTTGATCTCAAAGAGCATTACATAGTAAGATAAGGCAAACAAGGGAAGCTTAAGTCAGATACAGAGAGCTGAATACTACAGGAGTGTAGAGAACGCAGAGGTGAAATTGAAAAGAAAATTATCAGTGTACATAGAAGTTATGAAATTGTACTGGCAAATAAATGACAAAAAAAAGACAAATATGTTTTATAAATATACTAAGAGGAACAGAGTAACAAAGGAAATATTGCAGAATTTTGGAGATCAAAAAGTTAGCAGGATTAACAGGACATTAAAGAAAAATATTTTCTCCAAGAGGGTTTTAGACAACTGTTTTATGTGGCTTGGTCCTTGGTATATTGTGCATAATTTCAAGGATTTCAAATGACATAAAACTTGGACGCATAGTAAACAGTGCAGAAAATAATAACATATGTTAGAGACATAGGTTGGTGAAATAGGCAGACACATAACAGATGAAAAATTAATGTCGAACAGCCTAATACATCTGTTATTCAAACACACTATCGAAAAAGAATTAATTTTTAAAAGCTATTCACAGAGATATTACAGCACAGGAGGCCATTCAGCTTACTGTGCCTGAATCATTACCTAGTGCCAATCTCTTGCCTTTTCCCGATAACTTTTGCACGTTATTTCTATCCAAATAATTACTCAATGCCCTCTTGAATGCCTCGATTGAACCTGCCTCCACCACAATTCCAGGCAGTGCATTCCATACTCTAAATATTTGTTAAATGAAAAGGTTTTTTCGCACTTCACCCTTACTTCTTTAGCAGACCACTTTAAACAAATCCCTATTGTTCTTGTTCTGTTTATAAAAGGAAACAGTTTCTTGCTGTCTGTTCTATCCAGCCCGCTCATGATTTTGAAAATCTGCATCAGATCTCTTCTTAGCCTTCTTCTCTCCAAGGAGAACAGTCCCAACTTCTTCAATATATCCTCATAACTGAAGTTCCTCATCCCTAGGACCATTCTTGTAAATTGCTTTTGTACTCTCTCTGTGTGGTGCTCATAACTGTACTTAATACTCCAGTTGAGGTCTAACAAGAAGTTAAGAATCTTAAAGAAGTTCAGTATCACCTCCTCACTCTTGTACTCTATGCCCCTATTAATTTGGCCAAGGACTCTGTTTTACTTACTGCTTTTGCCACAAGTCCTGCCACTTTCAATGATCTGTGCACATATAAATCCAGGTCCACTCACCATTCCGTACCCCCTTTGTACCCCCTATTTTATATTGTCTTTCAATATTTGTCCTACCAAAACACATGACTTCACACTTCTCTGCATTCAATCCAATCTCCACCTATCTCCCACTCTATCAACTTGTCCATGTCCTTCGAGTTCTATAATGTTCTGTTCATAGTGTACAATTCTTACAAGTTTTGTGTCATCTGCTAACTTTGAAACTGTCTCCTGCACACAAAGATCTAGATCATTAATAAATACCAAGAAATGCAAAGGAATCAAAACAGACCCCGGGGGAACACTACAAACTTCCATCCAGGCTGAAAAATATCCATTGACCATTATTCTGTTTCCTATCACTCAATTTTGCATTCCATGTTGCTACTGACCTTTTTACTTCTTCATAACCTCTAACTTTCCTCACAAGTCTCTTGTGTGGCACTGAATCAAATGCCTCCTGAAGATCCATGTCCACATCAACAGCGTTACTCTCATCGAACCTTTCTGTTACTGCTTCAAAAGACTCCAGCAATTTAGTTACAACACAATTTCCCCTTTAGAAATTCATGCCAACTCTTGCTAATCAACCCATCTTTGGCCATGTAACTATTAATTCTATTCTGAGTAATTGTCCCTGGAAGCTTCCCTTTCTTCCACAATTCAAACAAGGTTCAAATCCCCTTGAATGGTCAATCTGTAATACCAAATGCTTGTTTACTTAGAATCACAGAATCCCTACAGTGTAGAAAGAGGCTATTAGTCCCATTGAGTCTGCAGTGACCCTCCGAACAGCATCCCACTCTATCCCTGTAAATCCGCATTTAGAAGAGGTTAGGGAGGCAGGGACGAGCTGGACTGGTTTTGGGATGCGGTAGGGGGAGGGGAGATTTTGAAACTTGTGAAATCCACATTGATACCATTGGGCTGCAGGGTTCCCAAGCGGAATACGAGTTGCTGTTCCTGCAACCTTTGGGTGGCATCGTTGTGGCACTGCAGGAGGCCCAGGATGTTCTTCCTCCCACCTATCCCCTCCTCCCACCTCAAGCCGCACCTCCATCTCCTACCGACCAACCTCATCCCGCCCCCTTGACCTGTCCGTCCTCCCTGGACTGACCTATCCCCTTCCTAACTCCTACACCTACACTCACCTTTACTGGCTCCATCCCCGCCTCTTCGACCTGTTTGTTTCCTCTCCACCTATCCTCTCCTCTATCCCTCTTCTATCCGCCTCCCACTCTCTCCCTATTTATTTCAGAACCCCCTTTCCCTCCCCCTTTTCTAATGAAGGGTCTAGGCCCGAAACGTCAGCCTCTCTGCTCCTATGATGCTGCTTGGCCTGCTGTGTTCATCCAGCCCTGCACCTTGTTATCTCAGTGTTTTGTTTAGTTTTGAATGCACAAGAGCAATTTACTCCAATTATCACAACATTTAAAGAATGCTGATCAATGTCGAGGTCAGAGCACTATGATGAAACAGTGCACTTAAAATAGATTTACATTACAATACATTATCTAACAGTGACACCTGAAGTTCTCAAAACATTTAATGCTTCCCTGTCAGAAACATTCCCAATTTCTCAACAGCTCTCCACCAAAGCCTTAAAGACAATTTTTGTGCTTCCAAAGACCAGAACAGCACAAAAATAGTGAGGTGAGGGTTCCTATTGGGCTCACACTGACAACTCCAACTCAGAAATGATGTATAAGGAATCCCAACCAAAGGCCTTCCCAACCAACAAAAAGGCCACACAAAATTAGTGTGGGGTCAAAAGAGTCAATATAGACTACATTCATGTTTCTATCACAAGATATAAATCCAATCTGATAACTTTCAAGTAGGTACTTGCTAAATGTTTTAAGGGGAGATTGCAGAGCTATGAAGAAAGTGCACATGATTTTATAAATGTAGTTTCTAATAGTTTTCAACAATCCAACTTCAATTCAAATAACATTCCACAGCAGGAAGTAAACTAGGAAGCCATATCATCACTAACCAACTTAAATATAATTTTTGGTTTTTAAATGTAAATTGACAACAGCCAAGAACTGCTACAATTTCATCTATACATTTATCTTAAGTGAACAGTTTCCCAATAAGTAAACCATTGTCTCAAGACTAAGTGTAGCACTTCAATTTTTGTTCCATCCATATAGTAGCATTGTCTGTTGATCACTGAGAAATTCTCTTTCAGTATAAGGTTACGTTGAAATTTAACATGAAGTGTAATCTTGTATATAAACTGGAATTTTATTCTGAGATGTTTTCTCAATTTTATTCTGAAATGTTAAAATACAGATTTATCATTAACTTTTCTTGTTAAATGATGTACACATATTTCACAGCAGTAATATGTTTAAATAATTGAGTTTATTGATTTGAACTTGACAATTTAGTTGAACAACATCCCAATCTTGGACATGTAAGAATGGGAAGATTCATTGTTAAAATGTTGCTGCCTCAAATGGAAAAGCAAAGAGTAAAATCTTTCATCTGATATTTAAAATTTGCAATTACCTGTTAATCTTAAATCCAACAAGAAGTTCTGAGATAGTTGCTTTTTAGCTCTTAGCTTATATAACTTGATAATTTCTCCAATGGTGGGAAGAGGAGGCAGTCGAGAAGAAACCATTTTCCCTGTTGTTGCCATGGTGCAAACTCTTTACACTCCTGGAACAATAGAATCATAAGTTACTAAAGACTTCTCAAATCAATAATGTCTTTTAGATTAATTGTGAATTGCACTGGCATTTGCCTATTAGTGTTTAACAACTATTGAGAGACCAGAGATTATTGGCATTAGTTAGTCTGGGCTGGACACCTCAGATCAATTTAAAGTATTGGTAAAGATCTGTAGCTCAGGTTGTGGTTGAGATTATTGACATGCTCGCCGAGCTGGCTTGTTTTTGTTCAGATGTTTCATCACCATACTAGGTGACATCATCAGTGGAGCCTCCGATGAAGCGATGTTATTCTACTCCGCTTGGAATTTATACTGTACGGTCCATTATGGCGAGTCCTGTCATTTCCGGTTTTGATCTGTATGGGATTATAAATGGGGTCCAATTCTATATGTTTGTTGATTGAAGTACGAGTGGAGAATCATGCCTCTAGGAATTCCCGTGTGTGTCTATATTTGGCTTGGGCTACAATGGTTACTTTGTCCCAGTTAAACTGATGGCCTTCATTGTCTGTTTCAGAGGCATTGTTCTCCACCCACACTTCTATCAACAAACATGTAGAATTGGACCCTATATATAATCCCATACAGATCAGAAACGGAAATGACAAGACTCACCATAACGGACCAGACAGTATAAATTCCAAGCGCAGTAGAATAACATCGCTTCATCGGAGGCTCCACTGATGATGTCACCTAGCATGGTGACGACATGTCTGAACAAAAACAAGCCAGCTCGGCAAGCAAGTCAACAACCTCACCTCAGATCAATTTTACACAGTGTACCAATGTCAGATGGAGAAAACAGTCCAATATATGGACAATTACAACATAAAATTATGTCATGCCACAAGCCATCCAACAGGTTATTAGCTACTATTCACATTGTAGCATTGATGATATATTTCATCCTGAGCAGAATGCAGCTGCACATCATTCCACAGGATACTTGCACAAAAATCTGTCTGCACAAAAAATTAATGTAATTTGCCAATAATTTTGTCAGTGCCACTGTACATTTCACGTATAGACGTGCAGAAGTTTCACATTTCCTAACAGCTTCTAACAGCAGAAAATGTGATCAGGAGGCACAAAAAAAACTGTTGGGCATACAGCAACAGCTCATTGATGTCTTTTCTTGTATCACACAATGTATCTTTTGTCCATTTCTCACACAGCATCACCATCTTACACATTGAACAAAATAGGTTACAAACTACTTACAAATACTATGCACTAAACTCTAAAATGGACAAAAAAAATAAGAAGTAGGGGCAGGAGTAGGCAATTCATCTATTTGATATGATCATGGCTGATGTTGTCTCGCCCTCAATTCCACTTTAGCCCACTTGCCATAATTCTTCAACCCGTTACTAATTAAAAATATATCTTTCTACCCATTAAATATTTACTAAATGTTCCAGCATCCACCACACTCTGGGGTTGTGAATACCATAGATTCATGACCCTTTGAAGACAGTAACTTCTCATCTGTTTTAAATCTGCTGCATCGAATCCTAAAATTATGGCCTCTTAGTCTAGATTGCCCCATCTGAGGAAGCATCCTTTCTACATCAAGTTTGTCAATCTCCTTTAGCACCTTAACGTACCTCAATTAGATTTCCTCTGATTCTTTTAAACTCCAGACAGTATAGGTCTTAAGTGCTCAATCTCTTTAGATAATATAATCCCCATATCTCTGGAATCAATCTAGCAAAGATGCTCAGAACTGCCTCCAATGCAATTACATCTCTTCTCAAGTGAGGGGACCAGGTTAGTACACAGTACTCCAGGTGCGGTCTCACTAATGCCTTGTACTGTTACAGTAACACTTCCCTAATTTTAGACACTATTCTTTTAGCAATAAATGCAAAATTCCATTTCCCTTACTTATTACCTGCTGTTCCTATACATTAATTTTCTGTGATTCATGCAGAAGGACACCCAGACCTCTCTGCACTGAAGCGCTCTGAAGTTTCTCTCCAATCAAAAAGTAAATTGCCTTTCTATTCTTTTGATCAAAATGGATAACCTCACATTTATTCATACTGAACTCCCAAAGTTTGACCCATTCACCTAACCTCTCCATATCTACTTGTAAATGTCTTATTTCTTCAATGCAACTTAGTTTCCACATATTTTAGTGTCATCTGCCAAATTGGTAATAGTACTTTCTATCCCCCCACATTCAGCTGATTAATATAGATTGTAAATAGTTGGGTCACAAGAACCAAACCCTGTGACATCACCACCCCTCCCCCCAACCCCCGTTACATCTTGTCAGCCAGAAGACCCATTTATCCTGACTTTCAGCTTTCTGTTAGTTGGCTATGCCTATATCCAAGGTAGTAAATTACCCATAAACCAAATGATCTTAACTCTTGTGCAGCAACTTATCAAATGCCTTCTGCAATTCCGGATATACCACATCTTCAGGGATTACAATTATCCTTGCTGCTTGTTACATCTGCAAAGAACTCTAGCAAATTAGTCAAACATAAATTAGCTTTCATAAAGCCAAAAGGACTCTGATGGATTTGTATTTTGACTTTCCAAATGTACTTCGTTAATGGATTCCAACAACTTCCCAATGCCACATGTTAAACTAACTGGTCTGTTTCCAAGATTCAAGTCCGTTACTCCTCATGCCAGTTTGCTGAACTTTTGACAGTCAGAGATGGTACTTCTGAGCTAATCTTAGTAATGCAGATTGAAGTCTTCAACATTGAGTGTATTCTGTGTTTGATTGTCTCATTGATTACTCCATGTGCTGTTCAACATGAAAGAGTAATTATTGATCAGTTGGGAATAACTATATACACCCCACAATGTATAGCTGTGTTTCTCTTATTTCTACCACATCTATCCACAAACCCACATGTTCACAGTTCTGAGGAAGGGTCACCAGACTCGAAACGTCAACTCTGTTTTTCCTTTCCCAGATGCTGACAGACTTGCTGAGCTTTTCCAGTAACTTTGTTTTTGTTCACACACTGTCCCCCAACAACAAAAATAAGGAACTACAGGTGATGGAAATCTGAAACAAAAACAGAAGTGCTGGAGAAACTAAGCAGATCTGGCAGCATATATGGATAGTAAAAACACAGTCTAGTGACCCTTCATCTGAACTAAAACCAGGTGGAGGGAATGGTAGCATTTATGCTGATGACAGGGGTGTGGTGGGGGAGGGGTGGGGGGTGTGGGACTGAAGGGGTGAACAGAATACGTGGAGATAGTGCCAAGAGAAAAAAAGAGACAAACAAATGGATTACTGATAATAAACCAAGAGGGACATAATGGGGAGTTGGGTCTTAACAAGAAATGCAAATGATTTAAAATAGGTTTACTGTGCTGGGAGCAACCCATATGAAACAGGAACTAGGGGTGCAGGGATAGGTGACAAACATGGAGGAGGGTCACAGAGTCATAGTGCTGTACAGCATGGAAACAGACTATTTGGTCTAACTTGTCCATGCCAACCAGATATCTTAAATTAATCTAATCCCATTTGCCAGCATTTGGCCCATATCCCTCTAAACTCTTCCTATTCATATACGCATCCAGATGCTTTTTAAATGTTGTAATTGTACCAGCCTCCACAACTTCCTCTGGCAGCTCATTCCATATGTGCACCATCCTCTGTATGAAAAAGATGCCTGTTAGGTCCCTTTTATATCTTTCCCCTCTCATTTCAAACCTCTGCTCTCCAGTTGTGGATTCCCCCACTATGGGGAGAAATCCTTGGCTATTCACCCTGTCCATGCACCTCTGATTTTCTAAACCTCTATAACCTCACCCCTCAGCCTCCAACTCTCCACGGAAAGTAGCCCAAGCCTATTCAGCCTCTCCCTATAGCTCAAACACTCTGACCCTGGCAACATCCTTGTAAATCTTTTCTGAACCCTTTCAAGTTTAACAACATCTTCCTAAAGCAGATAGACCATAATTGAATGCATTATTCCAAAAGCGGCCTAACCAACGTCTTGTACAGCTGCAACATGACCTCCCAACTTCTACATTTAATGCACTGACCAATAAAGGCAGGTGTACCAAACGCTTTCTTCACTATCCCATCCACCTGCGACTCTACTTTCAAGGAACTATGAACCTGCACTCCAAGGTCTCTTTGTTTAGCAAAACTCCCCAGGACCTTACCATTAAATGTATAAGTCCTGCCCTGATTTGCCTTTCCAAAATGCAGCACCTCACATTTATCTGATTAAACTCCATTTATCACTCCTCGGCCCATTAGCCTATCTGATCAAGATCCCATTGTACTTGGAAGTAACCATCTTCGCTATCCACTGCACCATCAATTTTGGTGTTATCTGCAAACTTACTAATCATATCTCCTATGTTCACATCCAAATCATTTAAATAAATGATGAAAAGCAGTGGACCCAGCACCAATTCTTGTGGCACACTGCTGGTCGCAGGCTTCCAGTCTGAAAAGCAACCCGTCACCACCACCCTCTGTCTCCTGCATTCAAGCCAGTTCTGTATCCAAATGGCTAGTTCTCCCTGTATTCCAAGTGATCTAACCTTGCTAACCAGTCTACCATGCAGAACCTTGTTGAAGCCTTACCAAAGTCCATATAGATCACATCCACCTCTCTGCCTTCATCAATCCTCTTTGTTACATCTTCAAAAAACTCAATCAAGTTAGTGAGACACGATTTCCCAGGCACAAAGCCATAATGACTATCCTCAATCAATCAATCCTTGCTTTTCCAATTAAGTGTAAATCCTGTCCCTCAGGATCCCCTCCAACAACGTGCCCACTACTGAGACCAGTGAGCCTGACATCAGATGGGCAAGTTGTTGGAGGGAGAGTGTTCACATTCTGAAATTTTTAAACTCAGTGTTGACTCCTGAAGACTGTGAAGTACCAGGGCAAAAAATGGTGTTGTTCCTCCGGCTTGCGTTGAGCTTTGCTGGATCAATACAGCAGGCCTGAGACAGAAATGTTGCATAGGAACACAGTGGTGTGCTGAAGTGGCAGGCAACTGGAAGCTCAGGGTCACTTTTATGGACACAGCATAGGTGTTCCACAAAGTGGTCACCAGTCTGCATTTCACCTTCCCATTGTTAAGGAGACTACATTGCCAGCAGTGAATACAGCAGACTACATTAAATGAAGTGCAAGTAAATTGCTGCTTCACCTAGAAAACGTATCAGGGGCCTTAGAAGGTGCAGACAGAGTAGAAAAACAGACAAGTGTTGCACCTTCTGCAAATGCATGGGAAGGTTCCATGGGATTGTTGGAAGTTGGGGAGTGGCCCCAAGTGTTCCAGAGGGAACAGTTCCTATGCAACACTGACAAGCAAGGGAACGGGGATATGTATCTGGTGGCAGCATCCCGTTGGACGTGTTGGAAATGATCCTTTGGATGCAAAGTCTAGTGGGGTGGAAAGTGAGAACCGGGGACTCTATCATCATTGTTGGAGGGAAGGGATGAGGGCAAAAGTTCAGGAAGGATGTCAGACACATCTGAGGATCCTGCCAACCACAGTCGTGGGAAATCCTTGATTGAGGAAGAAAGGTGGACATTTCTGAAGCCACCGAAACCCCACCAAAGGTGGCATCATCAGAAGAGATGCAATGGACTCAGAAACTGGGAAAATGCAATGGAGTCTTTACATGAAGCAGGGTGTGAAGATATATAGTCCAGGTAACTGTGGGAGTTGGTGGGTTTGTAATAGATATCGGTGACAAGCATAGGTCTGGAAATGGAGATAAGAACATAACAACTAGGAGCAGAAGTAGGCCATTTGACCCCTCGAGACTGCCCCGCCATTTAATAAGATCATGGCTGATCTTTTTGAGACTCAGCTCCACTTACCCGCCCACTCACCATAACCCTTAATTCCTTTACTGTTCAAAAATTTATCTAGCCTTGCCTTAAAAACATTCAGCGAGGTAGCTTCAACTGCTTCACTGGACAGGGAATTCCACAGATTCACAACCCTTTGGGTAAAGAAGTTCCTCCTGACCTCAGTCGTACATCTGCTTCCCTTTATTTTGAGGCAATGCCCTCTAGTCCTAGTTTCACCTGCTAGCGGAAACAACCTCCCTGCCTCCACCTTATCTATTCCCTTCATAATCTTATATGTTTCTATAAGATCTCCCCTCATTCTTCTGAATTCCAATGAGTATAATCCCAGTCTACTCAGTCTCTCCTCATAATCCAACCCTCTCAACTCTGGAATCAACCAAGTGAATCTCCTCTGCACCCCCTCCAGTGCTAGTATATCTCTTCTCAAGTAAGGAGACCAAAACTGCACACAGTACTCCAGGTGTGGCCTCACCAGGATCCTATACAGCTGCAGCATAGCCTCCCTGTTTTTAAACTCCATCCCTCTAGCAATGGCAGACAAAATTCCATTTGCCTTTTTAACTACCTGCTGCATCTGCAATCCTACTTTTAGTGATTCATGCATAAGGACACCCAAGTCCCTCTGCAGAGCAGCATGCTGCAGGTTTTTTACCATTTAAAACATTGTCCATTTTGCTGTTATTCCTACTAAAATGGATGACCTCACACTTATCAACATTGTACTCCATCTGCCAGACCTTTGCCCACTCAGACTATCCATATCCCTCTGCAGACTTTGTGTCTTCTGCACACTTTGCTCTACCACTCACCTTAGTGTCATCTGCAAATTTTGACACACCACACTTAGTCCCCAACTCCAATTCATCGATATAAATTGTAAACAATTGCAGTCCCAACACTGATCCCTGAGGCACACCACTAGCCACTGACCGCCAACCAGAAAAACATCCATTTACCCCTACTCTTTGCTTTCTACTAGTCAACCAATCCTTTACCCATGCCAATACATTACCTGTAATAACGTGCAACTTAATCTTATGTAGCAGCCTTTGGTGTGGCACCTTGTCAAATGCCTTCTGGAAATCCAGATACACCACATCCACAGGTTCCCCATTGTCCACCATGAAAGTAATGTCCTCAAAGAATTCCACCAAATTAGTTAAACATGACCTACCCTTCATGAACCCATGCTGGGTGTTCCCAATGGGACAATTTATATCCAGATATCTTGCTATTTCTTCCTTACTGATAGATTCAAGCATTTTCCCCACTACCGAAGTTAAGCTAACTGGCCTATAGTTACCTGCTTTTCGTCTACTCCCTTTTTTAAACAGTGGCGTCACATTGGCTGTTTTCCAATCTGCGGGAACCACCCCAGAGTCCAGTGAATTTTGGTAAATAATTACTAGTGCATTTGTTATTTCCCCCATCACCTCTTTTAGTACCCTGGGATGCATTTCATCAGGGCCAGGAGACTTGTCTACCTTTAGCCCCATTAGCTTGCCCAGCACTGCCTCCTTAGTGATAATGATAGTTTCTAGGTCCTCACCTGCTATAACCTTCTTGCCGTTAGTTTTCGGCATGTCATTTGTGTCTTCCACTGTGAAGACCGACATGAAATAACTGTTTAATGTCTCGGCTATTTCCTCATTCCCAGTTATTAAGTTGGCCTTCTCATCCTCTAAAGGACCAATGTTTACCTTCGCCACTCTTTTACGATTTACATATTGATAGAAGCTTTTGCTTCCTGTTTTTATATTCTGAGCTAGTTTACTCTCATAATCTATCTTACTTTTCTTTATAACTTTTTTTGTGGCTTTCTGTTGGCCTTTAAAGATTTCCCAGTCTACTAGTTTCCCACTACTCTTTGCTTTTTTGTATGTGTTTTTTTTTTCAAATCTGATACTTTCCTTTATTTCCTTAGACATCCATGACTGGCTCTCTCTTTTCCTACAGTTCTTCCTTATCACTGTCGAAGGCAAGGGAGAAGGCAGAGATGGACCAGATGAAGGTGACAGCAAGATGGAAATTGAAAGCAAAATCTGTAAAGATAGCTGTGGAGCCAAAGAAGATTACATTCCCAATGTTTAATTATTGGAAATTTCAGCTCTCAGGATTAAACATCAGATGAGAAAATCTTGACCATACAGAGGGAGTGGATGGGCCAAGTGAAGCAATGGTGAGGTAAAGCTGACATCTATGAAAGATCCATATTGCACAACAGGGCAATTCTGAGGAAGGGTCACCAGACCTGAAACATTAACTCTGATTTCTCTGCACAGATGCTGCCAGGCCTGCTGAGCTTTTCCAACAGTTTCTGTTTTTTGTTGTAGTGTTCCTACCTCTGAGCTAGAAGGTCCAAGACCCCTTTCCCCTGGAGGTGTGTCCTAAGATGTCTGAACAGGTTGATTAAAAATATCTCTTTGAGGGAACCTGACATTGTACGTTCAGATGTTTTTGCCGAAGGCCAAAATGCAATGTTTGGGGGTTTGGGGGAGGCGGGGGGAGGAAAATGAATAGATTTCTGAAATGAACAGAGCGAGGACAGGAAAGAAGCGATGTTATCAGCAGGGAACCACGCTGAACTGCGATGCTGCAACGTTGTGAAACGGGCAACAATGAAACCACTGATTACAATACACCTCCGGGTATTAAATTTTCAGTCCATCTTCAAGAGTAACGCTAAGAATAATTAAATCCAGAATGTAGACTGTCTAATCACATGTTCCCACTGGCTAAATACCGTACGGTTACATCCAACTTTTACAGCTTGGCTTCCACTGGGATCACGCAGCTCGTGGACTGATCGGAGGCAGGCCAGAGTTTCAGTAACCAACTGTCTCAGGCACAAGAAGCAGCTCGAACAGCTCCAGATTTAACTCAGTGAATAATTCACCGACAGAGCCACACTGCTTCCGCAAACTCAACTGAGCTTGGGGTTAACAGCTTCCCAAACAATCACCCAAATCAGTCCCAGGATCGCTATCAACCTTACCCTCTACATGGCCGCAGATGCACTCACTGACTGACACAGCTCCGCACCAATCACAGCTGAGAATGTGAGCAGGCCGATCAATTGAGGGCGGCACCAGAATAAACCAATCGGATCTGGAAGGACAAAACAGACCAATCATGACTGGGAGAAGAGACTAATCAGAACTGAGACACTGAGCAGACCAGTCGGAGCTGGGAAACTGAACAGGCCAATCATTGATGGGAATCTGTGCCAGAGCAGACCAAAGTGGGGATACTGAACATACCAATCAGAACTGGGGAGCTGCGCCGATCCAGGCCAATCACGTCATGGTTCAGAAACGAACCATTCAGTGTAGTCCCAAGCGATGAGGGGCGGGTCTTGCTGAAGGGCAGTGGATGTGCTTTTTATTAGTGGTTTGTAGAGATCTAGGAACGTTGATGGTATGGAACAAAACAAGAAGAGATATTAATAATGATTGCTATCTCAGATATTAGTAGTTCTGAGATAACAAGGTGTAGAGCTGGATGAACACAGCAGGCTAAGCAGCATCAGAGGAGCAGGAAGGTTGACGTTTCGGGCCTAGACCCTCCTTCAGAAATGGGGGAGGGGAAGGGGGTTCTGAAATAAATAGGGAGAGAGGGGGAGGCGAATAGAAGATGGATAGAGGAGAAGTTAGGTGGAGAGGAGACAGACAGGTCAAAGAGGTGGGGATGGAGCCAGTAAAGGTGAGTGTCGATGGGGAGTTAGGGAGGAGATAGGTCAGTCCAGGAGGACGGACAGGTCAAGGGGACGGGATGAGGTTAGTAGGTAGGAGATGGGGTTGGGGCTTGAGGTGGGGTGGGGAGGATAGGTGGGAGGAAGGACAGGTTAGGGAGGCAGGGACGAGCTGGGCTGGTTTTGGGATGCAGTAGGTGGATGGGAGATTTTGAAGCTTGTGAAGTCCACGTTGATACCATTGGGCTGCAGGGTTCCCAAGCGGAATATGAGTTGCTGTTCCTGCAACCTTCGGGTGGCATCATTGTGGCACTGCAGGAGGCCCAGGATGGGCATGTCATCTGAGGAATGGGAGGTGCAGTTGTTTAGTGTGAACCGAGCGTAGGTGTTCTGCAAAGCGGTCCCCAAGCCTCCGTTTGGTTTCCCCAATGTAGAGGCGGCCACAACGGGAACAGCGGATACAGTATACCACATCAGCAGATGTGCAGGTGAATATCTGCTTGATGTGGAAAGTCTTCTTGGGGCCTGGGATGGGGATGAGGGGGGGGAGGTGTAGCACTTCCTGCGGTTGCAGGGAAAAGTGTCGGGTGTGGTGGGGCTGGAGGGGAGTGTGGAGCGGACAAGGGAGTCCTGGAGAGAGTGGTCCCTCCGGAAAGCAGATAAGGGTGGGGAGGGGAAAATGTCTTTGGTGGTGGGGTCGGATTGCAGATGGCGGAAGTGTCGGAGGATAACGCGTTGGATCCGGAGGTTGGTGGGGTGGTACGTGAGGACGAGGGGGATTCTGTTTTGGTTGTTGCGGGAAATGCGGGAGACACGGTCGAGGGCGTTCTGAACCACTGGGTGGGGGGGGAAGTTGCGGTCCTTGAAAAACGAGGACATCTGAGATGTACGGGAGTGGAATGCTTCATCCTGGGAGCAGATGCGGCGGAGGCGAAGGAATTGGGAATAGGGGATGGCATTTTTGCAGGAAGGTTGGTGGGAGGAGATGTATTCTAGGTAGCTGTGGGAGTCAGTGGGCTTGAAATTGATATCGGTTTCCAGGTGGCTGCCAGAGATGGAAGTGGAGAGGTCCAGGAAGGAGAGAGAGGTATCAGAGATGGTCCAGGTGAACTTAAGGTTGGGGTGGAAGGTGTTGAAGTGGATGAACTGTGGGTAATTAAATCTAGTAATGGTTGCCTTTGCCAACTGAGTCTAGCCAATTAAATGAACAATTTTTTGGTTTTACCCAATTTTGATAAAACACAAGCCAAAGTATTGGTCAGTTAATTGGCTGTTGCCAATTTTGGGGAGTGTAATGGAGGGTTTCTCTCTGAATTGCCTCATGCAATTACCCACAGCTTGCCTCATTATTTATGCAGCATACCTCTATGGTACTACTCTAATGCAAACTCACCCTCACCAACAAGTTAAGTGCTCCACAATAATAGAATTTCTAGCTCCACACTTAGCCTGTTTACCCGCTCAAGCACTACTAGCGCAGAGCTGCCCTTCATGGTGCATGTCACAGAAGTGGAAAAAACCTTCTGAGGACACATAGGTGGTCAGTGTGACGTTCGTTGCAAATACGAGCACATTGGCCAATGTTTTGCTATTTGTATCATCACCTGCCTGATGGATTGTCATTGTAACTCCACTGTAAAAGAATCAAACTGTACAGAGGACTCAGCGTTAGCGCCATTAGATCTCTGCCTAATGAAGTGCTACTCTTTTTCCATAATGACCTAGTCATCATCATATTGCTCAATGGGGGACCATCAAACGTTGGAAAGCATGAACTTTTATGGAAGTCACCAAAATCAGACAGCCACCCCACCTCTTCAGGTCACAGGTCCCACTCCAGCAATTGACATAGTTTGTGATGGGTCCTGTACAGCTTTGGTCTGCAGTGGCGCCTTGCTCATGTGGAAGAAATGGCATTGAAGACAATGGACTCTGGGCCTTCCTTACCTCAAAGTCCTTAGGGGACATCCAGCTACAACTTTTTCACATGGAATCTGTTTGGCAACCTTTTGTTGTTACTGTTAATCTTGAGCTTATTGGGATGTCTGTTCCTCTTTCATTTCTCTGCATCTCATAGCACTGCAGCCTTTATATGGATGTTGACATAAGGGATCTTATTCCCATGTATGCAGCGCAAACTGTGTTGCACCAATATAGTAGAAAATTTTGAGTGCAATAGGATTGCTTAAACCTTGTCCCTCCCAAGCCATAGCACCCAAGTAAGGTAACATTGCAAATAACAGCATGTTGGCAAATACTTACAGTTCAAGATGAGAGGAAATCAGCTGTGCTATTGTGTAGCTTGTAAGATCTTGGATTGTCTTTGCAAATTGTAGCCTACAAGTGACACTTTTGCCTAAGATTACTTCTGCTTTAGAGATACCTATAATTAATCTGTAATGACTAATGCCGTGGTAACGATTGCTTTTGACCAAGATTTGCAGCCCATATAGTTAGACACAGCATGCATTTCAATGCAACGAAATATGATTACAGAATTCTTTAACCTGTTCCATGTAAGTGCTTGATTAATGTAATTGTCACATCATTCACCAATGTGCTATATAGAAAAACTACTTACTCTGCAAACCTCTAGTGTGGTCCCAACCATTTCCATTTCCTTTGCGTATTTATGACTTGGATGGGGATGGTAGGCAATGCAGGTCCCGCTCGGAAGAATATGTCGCAGGCTCAGTAAGCAACCCCTCCCTGGAGCTCCGTGTCCCTTTCTTCCTTGTATTCCCTATCAAGCCCTTCAGTACTGAGCTTCGACGTGTTCCCATCCAACTCTTTTGTTTAAGTCTTCATCTCCCAATATTTACCTCCTGAGCTCCAGCCCCATAGCTTAGCCATTGCCAACAATCATGTTGTGTTGTCCTCCTGTCGAAGCCAGGCTTGCTCTCCCCTCCTCTGTGATGACCTATGACCTCAAATGCACTGTGGTCACACATACTTTTATGTTGAGTTGCTCTCCTTCGTTATTACTGTTCCCATTGCATCTCAGCATGCTGCCTTCAATCCCAAAATTGATTTCCCAACTTTCATCTCATAACTGTGGCCTCTGACAACTCCCTTGATTTTCAATGAGCAGACCGTTAGGTGGCGCACCCCCCAAACAAATTGGACAGCTTTCCCTGACTGAAGAGTGACTGGGCTCTTGACTGGCCTCTGTGCAACTTACTGTTGTATCATGAATCCCTTGTCTAGTTGTGCTCGACTGACTGTGGCTCATTTTGCACTGATATGAAACCCCAAACCACCTTCCGACTTGGATCGAATGTTGCTCTTAATTGCTGGGCATGTTGAATGGCAGGACATTTGAGTACAAACTGGGACCAGCCATTAAGAATGACATGTATTTTGTTAATATAATCATCTACAAATCAGATGCTTTCACCAATCAGAGTCCACTTGTCAATCAATCCGTACTCTTTCCTTGTGCATGCAAGTTTTCCTGTCAACTGCAAAATGAAAAGCTTCAACAAAATGTGACTTCTTTTAGTAAGTCTTAAGTTCTGCACTATCAAATGTCTGCTGATAATAGTCTTATTACAGAAAAATATATTTTCTGTGTCAAGTGTACAGCCTATGGGCAAAAATGTTTCAACCATACTTTTTACCAAAAGTAGTTTTTATGAATAAAATCTTTATCAGGTGCGTTCTCGGTGGTTAGGAGGCTAAGTCTATCGCTGCTGCATTTCCCTATGCCTTTTCTTAGGGAACAGATAAAAGGCTGACTTTTTCCAACCGTTGAATGATGTGGGCAATGGCGAGGCAGTGGGGAAAATATGGCACAATTGGGGAATTGAGATTCTCGGCATCAAGAGAAAAAGCTTCAGTTCTGCAAGCAAGGTTTGAATATTGAGATGAGGCGGTGAGTGGTGAAGGTCAATTTGCATCCCTTTAAATGTCACTAATACCTAAATTCACCTCATTGATATGCAGTTTCTGTTCTGTGACACGAGGACTGAAATGAGATGGCAACAATTCCAACATAAAAGTAGAGCAGGTACCTGGCAACTACAGCTCACCACTTACTCCTCCAGCCCTTTATCTTAGAGAGATGACCCCAACACCTCAAAGTTATACTCCGTTGGCAATGACTGCCTGAACTCCCCCATCTACAGAGGTTGGCATCAGATATGAATCCGCCTCATCATATCTTCATGGCTCATTTCCAACTCTCTTGGAAAACAGTTCTTCATTTCAATGCTTGGAGTGCACTGGCACCTTTCATTGTAATGCGACTACCAGACTACTTTGTGCACAGGGATATGGATTGGAGAGCTTGCTTGCGTTTGCTCTCTTAGCCTCTTTCACTTTGCATCTTCTTTAATGCTGTCTTTTTTTAGCCATGCCTTTATGCACTGTTCTGCCCCATTCAGAACTTAAACTGTCACATTACTTTTGTGTTGCCTTGCTGTTTCGTGCCGACACAAAGCTAGGCAGCTTCTCAAAAACTAGCTGAAAATGCGGTTTCGTACCTGTTTAAGAGTAATGAGCTGCCAGGTGATATATGTGATTATATATAAACAAACGTTTTCTCCTCAGGGTTTACTGCATCTGCATTTATACTGGCTTCCATGACATGCAAAAGTAATGTCCCCTTACACTTTATCTATGATTAGTTCTGCACTGCGCGAACCAGACAAAGTGTTGAATGAATTACCAAATCAGTTTTCAGCAAGTTTTCCATTGAATTGTGAAGGATTCCTCCACATTTGTGAAGATCATGCAGATCATATTTCTCGATTGTGATAGAGCATCTATGTGTTCTTTTGACACTGCAAGTCTATTCGTCAATGTACCACACAAGGAAGCCAGAGTCATTTGCACTGCAGCACTATATCACGGCTTGTGAGGCCTTGAGGTTTTTTAAAATTTGAACAGTGGAAGCAATCTGGGTGTGGCCAGTTCTCACAGACCAGACTTTCGAGTTTATTTCTTTTTTGTTTTTAAGTTTAGCTTTAAGTAGAAGCTATTTGGGTTTCAAGAGTTGGAAGCTTCAGTGAATGTCTTATGGCTGCTACTATTTCAGAATTTTCTCTTGATGTTTTTTCCTCCATGATTAGAGAACTGCATTTGAGAACGTGTCTTAATTTTTCCTTTTGCCAAGGGGTGTGTTTATGGGATGTTACTATATTGAAACAGTTAGTTAGTAAGTAATACTTACTGTATCTGTTTTTCTGTTAAGTTTTCAATACTTAAGTTATTATAAATTCCTTTTTCTTGGTTGCATTTTAACTATAGTGTTTAAATAAATTGTGTTTTGGTAAATGTTGAGTAGTTTGATCAGTCATGTTGCATCAGGAGCAGACACTTTACATTTGCCTTTAAAATAAGAAAAAGTTAGGGTCTAGGCTACCTTCTTAAAATAGTTTCAGGGAGTCAGGTCTGTTCCGTAATACAGAATGCTGCCATCAAGCCAAAAAGGTGTTCTGCCTATCACACAATTAGTCATGAGGCATATGAATTTCAGTTGGTGTGACATCAGGTGTGAAGACCATGCATTCCAAACACTGTTGGATCCTCTCTAATAGCATGTCCCTTTTTGCTGCTCTCAACAAGCAAGATACTGACTGAACCCAACCAATCCAGTCTTGCAAGACTCGCAACACAGTATCCAACGTTAAATTTGATTTTATGATTGAATTACATTTGCTGGATAATCCTGAGTGTGCAAATAATTATTGCAGATAACCAATTTAAGATTGTTAGTCAGGCTCACAATATAGGACATCTGTGCATATTGGAAGCTACATACATTAGCACAGGATTCTGTCTTTTCCAGACAGGAATAGCATATGCTCACAGTGCACTTATTTCAGTTTAACAAAATAGGTGATAGTCATTCACTAATTAATTTTTCAGGGTAATATTAGTGTCAATTTGCCTGGTTTAAAATTTACAGTCAGCCTGGCAATTAACTTCCAGTCATCATTAATTGGTGCATTCTGAATGACGATACCTCTATCAACGAAAATCCACTTGAAAAACTAATTGGCATTCTTCTGTTATGTGTTATGAATGTTGGTTTCCCCTTGAATTGATATTCTTGTGAATGACCCTGATGAGTGGAAGATAAAAATCTTTGACAAAATGTGTCTTCTTTTAACAATATTATTACAGGTGCGTTGAGTGGAACATGCTCTATGTGGAAAAGTTGAACGCTGTTGCAAATCCTGTAATATTCAAGTTGAAATATTTTGTAATTTTCTTTACAAATTTTATGACAAATATATTTTTAGGAAAAAAGTGGTATTTTTAAAAGTAGGTAGAGTCAGTTAGCTCAGTTGGCTGGTTCGCAATGCAGAGTGACACCAACAGTGCGGGTTCAACTCCCGCACCAGCTGAAGTCATCGCGAAGGTCCCTCTTTCTCAATCTCATCTATTGTGTGAGGCATGGTGACAGTCAGGTTAAACCACTACCAGTCATTGTTTTCTAATGAGAGCGCACCCTTGTGGTCCTCTGGGACAATGGTGACTTTATTTTACCTCAATAAGTAAATTGGAAAAAAATCCTGTGCAGTATCTCAGATTAACACAGAGATAAGGGTGCATAATATTAAAATATTTGACTAATGTCAGGAAATATTCCTTCCAAATGAAAGATTATTACCTAGAAGGATCTACCAGATTGTGTACTTCCAACAGCAAGTTGCAGTCATACAGTAATGGATCATATAAAAATGTCCCATGGTATTTCATAAAAGCATAAAGAAAAATTGCATGTGATGATCAAAAGCTTGGTCAAGATGTGGGGTTAAAGAAAGACATGAAAGGAGGAAAGGAAGGTGGGAGTTTAGAATTCCAGTGAGTTACAGATGGAAACTGAAGGAATGGCTGCAACCAATGGGATAATTGGGATCTCTCAGTGGAACTAATTCACAAAAGAAGGTAGAAAGCTCCTGGGAGACTGTGGGCCGGGAGTGTGCAACAGGGATAGGGAGGCAAAAGACTGAACTGGACCAGCCATATAATTACAATTCAGTGCAAGAAAAGGTCAGAGAGTCCTGCAGTTAGTAAATCATCTCCTGACTCCCAAAAGCTATCTACAAGGCACAAGTCAGAAGTGTGATAAAATGTTCTGCACTTGCCTGAATGAGTACTGCACCAATAACACTCAAAAAGCTCTACACCATCAAGGGCAAAGCAGTCTGCCAGCACCCATCAACCAAATCAAACATGTCACATTCCCTTCACAGTGGCAACAGTGTGTACCATCTACAAAGTGCGCTGCACAATTTCTCCAGGCTCCTTTGACAACATCTTCCAAATCTGTGATATCTATCAGCTGGAAGGAAAAGGGTAGCAGATGCGCGGGAATACCGCCACCAGTAAGTGAATCAGTCTAACTTGGACCTATTTAGCATTCCTTCACTTTTGCAGGGTCAAAATCCCTATCAGCACTGTGGGTGTAATCTGTAATAAATTTAGGACCTTGTTGGTCTCCTTGATTCAGTTATTCACTGGATAAGCTCAGTGCTATTTGTAGTCTTCCATTTCTCAATAGTGAATGAAGATGGTTGCATATGTGAATCTGCAGTCTCATTTAATTTTCTCCATTTTTCTTATTAATTAAGCAGCTGTCTTGTGTTGCAATACAGGTTGACAAGTATCTGTCAACTGCTGCTTCATTCACATGGGCTGGAATAGGTTGGTATAACTTAATCAATATCTCTCTTTATGACAACCTGTGGGCTCACGGGGCAAAGTAACTATTGATATCTACTAATTAACAGTATTGTGTCCACGCAGGAAGTAGTTAGGCTATGATGGGCCAGAAAATACACATTTGAACAAAACATTCGTGTCAATACATAGTCTGTCCTATTTTTCAAGGGGCAGAGGAGCAGCCAGCTCCCACGTCTATTTCTTTGATGTTACTTTCTTAAAGCTTCAAGTATGTACATCAAAACCATACGTACAAGTACGAGGGGTTTGATGACGTGCAATTATTGTGCACCGTAGCATCCAACTACGTTGAGTGCTCTGGCATCTGGGGTTTGGACCACACTTGTGCTAAAACACTAAATTCAGACAAAAAGTTGCAAAACTGTAATAAATATTTGTTAAAGTGTATCTCACATTTTCAGGGCATCACAAAATGCTTCACAACAACTTATTAAATGAGACATTTGGTCACCATTCATTTGTAGATGCTGATCTGTGCACAGCAATTTCTCATGAACACCAATGGACAGATGACTAGTTGATGTGCTTTGATGGCATTGACTGAGAGCTGAATGTTGGCCATTACATTAGGAAAGCTCCCTACACTTCATGAGAAAAGAATTCCTCATGATTTTTATTTTCAACTGAACAGGCAAAATGGTACATGGTTCAGTATGTCATTCAAAAGATTGTTCCATCAGTACAGCATTTCTCAGTGCTGCATTGAACTGCCACCTTGGATAACTTGCTCAAATCAAGGATTAGGATTTGGACTTGTCGACCCTGACATTAGGTACTATGCCTACCAATTAATTAACCATTCATGGATCAAGCCCCTGTAATGCTCTGGTATGTTTAAAATTTATTGTGTATCCCTTGAATACTTCTTTGAATTATTGATAATCTTGATAGAGATCAAATCGAAAAAGAAGCCTCCTTTTAAATGTGGCACAACAGAAAAAACACAAATCAAATTCAGGGAATTTTGACCTTTTTGGGAATTAAGGGAAAAATGATGCTTTTAATGGTTAAAGCAATACAGATTTACATTGGTTTACCAAGGATGATTTCATGCATTTGGAGAATACTATACAACCAGAAATTGATATCTAAGCAACAATGGAAAAAACTGGAAAAACTCAATAATCAGTTAGTAAATTAAAGGCAGACAAGACCACAGGGCCCAATGGCCTACATTTTAGGGTCTTAAAGGAAGTGGCAGCAGAGATAGTGGATCTGCTGGTTATAATATTACAAATCCCCTAGATGCTGGAAATGATCTAATAGATTAGAAAAATGTTAATATTTGCTAATACAATATAAAAATGTGAAATGTTAATACTAAATGCTAAAGGAAGGGACACAGGAAGTAGGGAACTACAGACCATTTAGCTTAACATCTTGTCATTGTTTGAATCCATTATTAAGAAAGTAATAAAAAGATGTTTGGAAAGGCAAAATACAATCTGTCAGAATCAGCATGGTTATATGAAGAGTAAATCATATTCGAATAATTTGCCACAGTTCTTTGAAGATGTAACAAGCAATATGGATATTGAGTATCCTGAAGATGTAGTATATCTGGACTTGCAGAAGGCATTTGATAAGATGCTGCACAACTGTTAATATGCAAGGTAAGATCACATGGGGTTAGGGGTAGTTTATTAGCTTTGATAGAGGATTAGGTAACCAACAAAAAGCAGGTAAATGGGTCTTTTTCAGGTTAGCATGATGTAACTAATGCCACAATGTTCGATCCTGAGGTACCAACTATTTACAATCTATATTAATTACTTGGATGCAGGGATAGAAGGTATAATAGCCAAATTTACAGATGACACTAAATGGTGGGAAAGTAAGTTGCAATGAAGTAAATTTACAAATTGATATGAATAGATATGGTGAATGGGCCAAAACGTGGTGGATGAAGTTTAGTGGGGTTAAGTGTGAGGCAATCCATTTTGATTGGAAGATGTCTTAAAGGGTAGAAAAGCAACTTATTATCTAAATGTAAAGTACTTCAGAATGCTGAAGTGCAGAGGGATCCGTGTCATCATGCATGAAGTCCAGAAAACTAGCATGCAGAAACAGCAAGTAATAAGGAAGGCAAATGGAATTTTGGCATTTATTGCTAAAGGAATAGAGCATAGAAGTAAGGAAGTGTTGCTGCAACTGTACAAGGCGTTAGTGAGACCACACCTGGAGTACTGTGTACAATTTTGGTACAATTGAGGAGTGATGTAGTTACATTGGAGGCAGTTCAGAGGATTGATTCCAGAGATGAGGGGTTTGTCTTATGAAGAGAGATTGAGCAGTTTAGGCCTGTACTCTGGAATTTAGAAGAATGAGAGGAAATCTAATTGAGGTACACAGGATGCTAAAGGGGATTGACAAAGTAAACACAAAGAATATTTCTCCATGGGGCAATCCAGAACAAGAGGTCATAGTTTTAGGGTAAGGGGTCGCAAATTTAAAGCAGATGAGGAGAAATTACGTCTCTTCAAAGGGTTTTGAATCTGTGCAATTCACTACACTGAGTAAATTTAGTAACGGGTTAAAGGGTTTGGGAGAGCAGACAAGAAAGTGGAATTGTGGCAGAGATGAGGTCAGCTATGATCATATCAAATCGTAGAGCAGGCTAAAGAGACTGAATTACTTGCTTGTGCCCTAATTTCTTATGTTCTAAATGTACCAAGAAGAAAAAAAGCTAATGAGGGAAATGTTAATAACTGAAAGCACATGGGTGTTGGATTTGCGTCTTGGTCAGATGGGATTTAAACATTTGGGATGAGATTTTTGCCAAGTTAGGTCTTTAAAGATGGCAGTCGAAGCCCAATTCTAGCATTCCTGAAGTTGGGTTTGGGACCCCAAGTGGATTATGTTGGGTCACAAGTTCTGATGCAGCAATGGATCTCCAGTCCCTCCACCTCTCTCAGATAATGTACTCACTTCCCCCCGTCGCCACACTCACAGAGGGGTTGTAACATTTTTGAAATTTGAACTGGTCACAATAAGACAAAGTTTAGGAAGATCTGGTGTTGAGTTTCACTCATCCATGTGGAGAGTATTTCTTCACATTTCTGATTTGTGCCTTTCAGATGGTGGACAAGCTTGGGAAGTTGGAAAGTGAGTTACCCCTTGCAGACTAGCTTTTGACCTACCATTGTAGATGGAGGCTGAATCATGTGCATCAAGTTTTTTGGAGTGCTTTCTGCCATGAGGCCTAGAGTTTTCTTGGCATTTCCTACCAAATGTGCCTCATTAACTATCCACTTTGTCCCCATGGTGTCCATTACATCTGATTCTAGCTCCACCTTACCACATGTCATTCCCAGAACAACTCATACTAAGTGGATATTCACCGAAAAACTGGCACCCCTTGAGCATGTGCTACCTCTAAAAGGCTGCTGTGGACCCAGACAAGTGGTGGCAATCAGATGTTGCCCTTTTCTTATTTATTGATTGGCTGGCCAGTATTTTACTGCCTGCCCCTTGTAGCCCTTGAGAAAGTGGTAGTGAGCTGCCTCCTTGAATCACAGTAGACCATGTGCTATAGGTACACCCACAATACTGTTAAGGAAGGAATTCCAGGAATTTGACCCAGTGACAGTGATAAAATGATGATCCAATTCCAAGTCAATATTGCGAGGACTTAGAGGGGGAGACCTTGCAGGTGGTAGTGTTCCCATGAACTTCTTCCCTTGTCATCTAGATGGAAGTAGTAGCATGTATAGAAAGTACTATCTAAGGATCTTTGGCAAATTTCTGCAGTGCACAGCGCACATTGCTGTTACTGAATGTCAGTGATGGAGGGAGGGGATGCCTCTGGATGTGGTGCCAATCAAGTGGGCTGCTTTGATCTGGATGGTGTCAAGCTTCTTGAAAGTTGTTGGAGCTGCATTCATCCAGGTAAGTGTGGGTATTCCATAACCCTCCTGACTTATACTTTGTAGATTGTGGGGTGGGGGTTGGGGGATGGGGGCCGAGGGCCGGGGTGGTGGTGATAGGCTTTGGGGAGTCAGGAAATGAGCTGCTCGCAGCAGTATTCCTAACCTCCGATCTGCTCTTATGGCCACAGTATTTATATGGTGAGTCCAGTTGAGTTAAATTTCCAGTCTATGGTAACCCCAGGATGGTGATAGTGGGGAATTCAGTGTTGGTAACACCATTTGAATATTAAGGAGTGGTCGTTGGGTATTCTGCTATTGTAGATCGTCATTGCCAGGCATTTATGTGGGATGAATGTTGCTTGCCACTTTGCAGCCCAAGCCTGGATATTGTCCAGGTCTTGTTGCATTTGGACAAGGACTGCTTCAGTTTTAGAGGAGTCGCAAATGGTGTTGAATATTTTGCAATCATCAGCGAACATCCCCACTTCTAACCTTAATATGGAGGGAAGGTCATTGATGAAGCAGCTGAAGGTGGCAGTCTTAGGACATTATTCCGAGCAACTCCTGCAGAGACCTTTTGGAGTTGAACTGACTGACCTCCAGCATCCACAACCATCTTCCTGACTGCTAGGTATGACTTCAGTGAAGAGTTTGCCCCCTGATTCCCATTGGTGACAATTTGGCTAGGGTTCCTTGATGCTACGCTTGATCAAATGTGGCCTTGATGTCAAGGGGTGTCAGTCTCAGCTCACAGTGTGAGTACCTTCTGTGGCAATGTCATGGCACAGCATCCACAAAGCCATGATACCCACAACACACAGCCAGTGTGAGACAGTGCCTTACAGATTTAACCCTGTGCTGTCACTCCAGTTGTAGCTTAACCACCATGCCACAGCCTTTACCTGCCTCTTGCTCAGCTCATCTAAATACTCTACACCAGCAGTACCCTGTCATCAATGCCCACTATGGACACACAGCTTGTCATTTTCTGGTGCAGGAACGTAACATACCAGCAAGCAATTAGACAAATCCAAACACGAACATTAACTAAATGGAACCCCTTCCCGTTGATGAATTCTGCAGCTTTGTGGTACAGCCCTCTCAGTGTCATGTGTATGCAGGCAATGGCATCCTGCACCTGGAGGAATCTAGTTCTCTTCCCAAATCCTACTGCTCGGGCTGCAGCACTAACCACGTCTTGGGGGATTTTGCACATATGGCATCAGCCACTCTGATGCATTTGTGGGTGCACAGCTGAGAGATCCCATACAGGTCACCTGTTGCCCTCTGGAAGAAGCCAGTTGCATAGGAGTTCAGCACAACAATGACCTACACAGCCACTGGGAGAGAATGGCCTTTCATTCCTGCAACTCTCAGACTCTGGTCCAGCACCTTACAAATTTCTGTAATATTGTACTCATTCATCCGCACTAAATGGAATTGGGGTCAGAAAACTCTGGGCCTCCTGTGCACCCCATGCATCCTGATCGACCCTGCAATAGTGACCTCACTCTGAACTGGGTGCTCCTTGCCCTTCGTTGTTCCTAGGTTTGACATTAGCTCTGCTGCTCATGCATCACCTTCGCTTTCTTAGGTAGGTACCACAGTGACTAACAATCCATCAGTGACAGGTCCCAGGACTCTAGTGGAAATAGGAACAGAAGGATCAAAAGAGGTTCTTTGTTCTCAGAGCAGTCATTGGTGACAAACCTTGCAGATGAAGGTTGAGCACACTTTCTCACGTAGTGAGACAGGCAGCACTTTGATAATGAGGGACAGGTCTCCATTGTTTACTCACATTTAGTTTCAGTATGTGCAGCAATTTGGTGAAAGTGCTGCATCGGCTTGGCAGCCTCATGTCATTGAGAAGGGTGTGCCTGTAGCATGCCCAAACGTTTCCTATCCTAGATCCACATCAAACGGTCAACTTCTCACTGCATTCAGTACAGACCACTGCCACACTTACATGACAGATGATCAAGAGATGATATATAGCTCCCAGAGCACCCTTGGAAGTTACATAAATAATACTTCCCCTCCGGCCAGTATTGACCTTTTGTAATGTCTCTCATGTTCAACTTGCAAGCACCAATGGAGTGTTGCAAATTGGCTTTGACCTGAATCTGACCCTGAGGCACCTTCACTTTGCATGCATAGCAAATGGGTAATTGCAAATGAAATACAGCTGGGGTTTTCAAATGGCTCCTTCGTATTTTTCTTGCTACAATGTCCCAGAAACCAACAAATGTGGATCCTGCACTTTTGTCCATCAAACGGACACTGGTTCTGCCCATTCTGGGCACTGGCCCAGCAATTTTCTACTAGAATTTCACATCTAGAATGCAGAAAGTGATGGCAGGGAATATTGCTCATGGTGGACACCATCACAACAGGGCCCTGCCTGGTTGTCAGATATCCACTCTGCAGGGCCTCCCATGTCTTCTTTTACCTCATGCTGCGACAGCCCATTTTCACCCAACTTCCTCAATGTGGAGACCCAGCACTTTGAACTTGGCCTATAACTATTCTTACCCCCTGAACCACATAATTACATCTTGTGATGCTCACCCTGATCTTGAATCCTCTTCCTGTGGAGGCTGGGGTAGTGGTTACTAATAATAACACTCTCTCCTGTAGTCTACCATGCCCTCCAATGCTGATTTGCATATCCCACATTCACCAAGAATTTCCCCATCACTGTCCTCATCCGCCTCTGTAAGTGGCTGCTTCCCCACCTCTCCCCACCCTGTCAGTATTGTATCCCTCACCTCCTCTGCTAGTGAACATTTTGCTTCTCCTACAGGCCCCCATAGAATCTTCCTGAACAACTGATGCACAGAGCCAGAAATGTATTCACCTAGGCCTCTGAATGACTTTGATGAGCAGCCTACAGGCATGAATAACCAGACCTCTGACTGCTGTGTTTACAGCTCCCGACTTTAGGTTTATGTGCCCCCTGACTGTTGTGATGGCCCTACAGGATTGAGAGCTGAACATCCCTTGAACTGCACTGGAACAGGTTCCCTGAACGTGAGCATCCCAAGCACATGACCGAGCGGTTAAGCCCAGGACTGTGTGCAGACTGTGCCTGTGACCGAATGTACTCGGATCCCCGACTGACAGTGAATTCTACCCCCTTGATTGGACTGAGAAGTAGCCCTGACCAGTTTCCAAAATGGCTACTTATTTAAATGTACATGCAGTGTGTTTGATGTGCGGGCAACTGGCGCATCCTGTAGGTGTTAGATTGATGTCTTGGTGTGCCATGAGGCAAGATGTTTCCCTGTGCCACAGACAGATTCCTACTGACAAGAATGACGAGCACCATGTCTGAGTGTTTGTCCTAAAGAGTACCTCATTATGGGAGTACTGTTAGACTTTGGCTCTGTCCACAGAATAACAGGCATAGCATAGCAAGGCAAGACATGAACGTTGTCCCTGGAGTTGAGTTAAAATTAGCATGCAGTTACATGTTAAGTGAGCGAGCACTAAGAAAACAAGTGAGATACGGCCAGGTCCAATTCTTGAGCTAAACGCTAGTTCATGCTCGGAAAATGTTCCTTCTGCAATCTCTCGATGTGAGTTGCCAGTGCACCCCGCAATGCAAGGTGTTTCGTAAGTAGCCTGCAAGTGTTTCAGAGAGGTGGCATGATGGTCATGGTGGGTTGGCAGATGTTGGATGTCAATGTCCATGGACAAAGTGTATGTGCCTGAGCTGCACTTTAATCGAATACAATATAGCGGTCATTTGGCGAAAGCGGTGAGCTGAATCCACCAGATACCCACCCTAATTTTCATATTGAAAGCCTTTTTGATGTCTAGCTTGTTTGATGAGTTTGGAAAGATAGACAGCTGAATATTCATGAGGCAAGTTGGGCATCAAAAAGATGTTCAGCAAGCAATAATCCCCCTTAATTGGCAAATCATTGCTGTCTAGCAAGAACTCACTAGAACCATTTGCAAAAAGCATAAAAATTGGCACAAGGTGCTCCAGATTTCAAGATTGACCTTGCCAGACATCTCTCTGAATTTGTCACAAATCTCGCCCTAGCACACATCGTTCAGATCTCCATAAGATTCCACCCACAGCATTTATCTGAATGCTTATTTTAAAATTCATTTGTGGATGGGGACATTGCAGACAAATCCAATATTATTGTTGATCTCTAATTGTCCTTGTGAAGGTGGTGGTGAGCTGCCTTTTTGAACTATTGCATTCCATGATGAATAGGTACACTCACAGTGCTGATACATAGGGAATTCCAGGATTTTAACTCAGTGGCAGATAGAAACTTCAATTATAGTTACAAGGTATGATGGTGTGTGGCTTGGAGGGGAACTTATCGGAGTTAGTGCTCCAACACTGCTGTCCTTGTCCTTCCACGTGATGGAGGTCTTGGATTTGGAAAGTACTGTTGGAGTTGGTGAGTTGCTGCAGTACATCTTGGAAATGCTACACACTGCTGCTACTGCATGTCAGTGGTGAAGGAAGTAACTGTGAAGGTGGTAGATGAAGTTCTAATCAAATGAGCTGCATTGTCTTGGCTGGTGTTAAGTTTCTTGAGCACTATTGGAGCTGCACCCTTCCAGAGTATCCCATTGCAGCTAAGCCCTGTGCAAGGGTGGACAGACTTGAACAGAAAGGAGGCTTGTTATGCTCCATAGAATTCCTAACTTCTGACCTACTTTTGTTGCCATGGTATTAATATTACTAATCCAGTTGCCATGGTATTTATATTACTAATCCAATTGTCTTTCTGTTCTATGGTAACAAGGTTGGTAGTGATGGTGGCATTGAACATTGGGGGAGATGGTTAAATTTGCTGTTATGGGAAATGGTCATTACCTGGCACTTGTGTGGCATGATTTCCACTTATCAGTCCAAGACTGAATGTTGTCCTGGTTTTGATGCATGTGGGCATGGGCCATTTTAGAATTTGAGGTGCTGAACATTATGCAGTCATTTGTGAATGTCTCCACTTTTGACCTTATCATGGAGGGAATGTCACTGATAAAGGGGCAGAAGGTGTTTGGGTCTAGGACACCACCCTGAGGAACTCCTGCAGAGATGCCTTGAGACTGAGGTGATTGACCTCCTACAACCACAACTATCTTTCTTTGTGCTAGGTATAATTCCAACCAGTGATAATGTTACCCACTGAATCCCATTGACTCCAGTTTTTCTAGGGCTCCTTGATGCCATATTGGGTCAAATGCTGCTTAGAAGTCAAGGTCAGTCACTCTCACCTCTTCTTTGGAATTTAGTTCTTTTGCCATTTTTGGACTAAGACTGTCAGGAGCTAAGCAGCTCTTGCAGAACCCTAATTGAGGATCAATAAACATGTTGTTGGTGAGCATGTGCCATTTTGGTCACAGATTCAGCAGCTACTTCTATCACCTTACTGATGATGAGAGCAGATTGATATCCAGCTAAGAGGCCAGGTTGGATTTGTACTGCATTTGTATACAGGAGATACCAGGGCAATTTTCCACATTGTTTGATAGATGTTTGTGTTGTAGGTTACTGGAACAGTAGTGCAAAAGGTGTGGCAAGTTCTGGAGCACATCTTCAGTGCCAAATGTTGTCAAGGACCCACAGCCTTTGCAGAATCCAATACTTTCAGCAATTCCTTGATATCATGTGGAGTGAATCAAATCAGCCAAAGACTGATATCTGTGATGCTGGGGATGGTGACCTCAGGAGGAGGTTGACATGACTCATCCATTTGACACTTTACCTGAAGATGAAAACAAATGCTTCAGTTTGGTCTTATGTACTGATATGCTTGTCTCCCCAACTGCTGAGGATGGAGATATTTGTGGAGCCTCTTCCACCTGTTAATTGTTTAAATGTACACAACCTTTCAAGATTGGATGTGGCAGGACTTCAGCGTTTAGAACTGATCCTTTGGTTGTGGGATTGTTTACCCCTGTCTATTGCTGCTACTTCCACTGTTTGGTTTGCAAGTGTTGTAGCTCCATCAGGTTGACACTTCATTTTTGGATATGCCTGGTATTGCTGCTGCCTCCTCCTCTCTATGTCATACCAGGTATAGTTCCCTGGCTTGAGGGTTATTGTAGAGTAGGGGCATGCCAAGATATGAGGTTTCAGACTGTAGTTGAGTACAATTCTGCTGCTGCTGAAGGCTCACAGCATCTCATGGATGCCTGGAATTGAGTTGCTAGATAGTTTTGAAATCTTCCCGTTTTACATGATCTTGTGTTTAAGTTTCTTGTCAATGGTTCCCCCAGAATATTGATGGTGGGGAACACAGAGTTGGTAATACTTTTGAATGTCAAAACGAGATGTTTAAATGCTCTCTTGCTAGATATTGTTATTACCTGGCATTTGTAGGGCATGAATGTTACTTGCCACTTATCAATCTAAGCCTGAATGTTGTCCAGTCTTCTGCATGTGAGCATGGATGAAGGTTTCATTTGCAGAAAAACTATGGTGGGGTAGAATGTGGACAATGTAACAGAGGTGAAAATAGTTGGTCTTAACAATGTGGATAAATGGCATTAGCATTTAGGTCAGCCTTGATCTAATTGAATAGTGGAACAAGGTTGAGGTGCTAAATGGCCTAGTCCTGTTCATTTGTTCTTATCAGCCACTGGAATGTAAATAAGGGAAAGGCCACCAATATTAGATATGAGAATTTGGAATCATAGCTGAATCTTGCACAAATGTCATCACCAATTCATTTTGGTCCTGCAAAAGAAAGCCATCAAAGATTCAGTCTGGCAGATTCAGTCTATTACAGTGTCAATTACTTGACTGTGAAACAAAGCCTACTATTCACTGTTACATCTTGCTTGTAAATACAGAGGAAATAGATACAGATAATTATATCTAATGTCCTTGCCAAAAGAGAAAACGCAGTTGAGGAAATTCCTTCGTTTTCAAAACATTTGGCAAATATAACAGAATCATCTGGCCAGCTACCAGCTGATAGTCACACTTGTACGGAGTGAGTACAGAACACACCACTGCAAGTACAGTACAAGATTGATTGGCATTGGTGCATTGTGTTTAGTGCTATTTCACATTCGGGGTGTTCAACACACATTGAAACCAGAATCTTATACTTGTCTGTAGGTGGTATGACAGGTGGGGTGGTTGTGAAATTGGTCCCATGCCAACAGAAACATGCCCATCACTACTTAAGGGCCTCCTCCTGCTACCACTGGAGAAGTCCATACCAGAGTTCTAGTTTTCAGCTAGAGGTGCCCAGGGTACCATCCATCTCAACCTCTTCCTTGGAGGTCCCCATCCCCTGCATCACAAATGCCATTCTTTAGATAATTTGATGCACTCCACACGATGTCAAGAAACAGCTGAAAGCACTGGTCACTGCAAACTCCGTGGACTCTGATGACATTCTGGCAATATTGCTGAAGACATGAGTCAGAAACTGCCACATCCTAGACAAGCTGTTCCAGTACAAAGGAAAACAACAGCAAAAGATGTTGACCTATTTGATTGAGGGGGTTTGGAGGTGTTTCCTTGTTGGGCATCGTTGGGTGAAACTCCCCAAGGTGTTTCCCTCTTTTGACCTGTCAGCCACTGCAGTCCCCTAATGTCATTCTTTCCTCCCCTCAAAGGATCTGCCAGTGTAGTCATGGTCACCCCACAGTCTGGGAGCTATTTCTGGGTACCTTCAATTGTGGGTACTGTTGCAGTCCTAATAGACACCACTTCTAGTAGCACTGCTGGAATGAGAGAGTTGCCAGCCGTTTGAGCTGTGAGATCTCTCTGAGAAAATGAAACTCTAACCTTGAGCCAATTGTTATCACACAATATGCTAAATCTGATTCAGATGTTGTAGTAAATTACCACAAGCTACCTTTAATTTGGCTACTTGCTAATAAATCTCTCAATCAAATACTGAAACAAATGTTTAAACTTTATTGCATCTAGCAACCAAGGTAAGATCGCTCAAGTAAGCAAGTTAAGCCTCACAACCCAATTTGACTATTACCCTATTAAGGTGGAATTTAGTTATGATTCCAAACAACAGTGACTGTCTCTGGATGTCCAGGGTTCAATCCTTGTACGGTGTTGTTCTTCAGACCTGCTTCTGAAGATTTCTGAAGTTGGATTCTTAGATGATTTCCTGTCTTTCAAGTTTGTGGTGTGACGATATTGATTATCTTTTCATTCTTTCATGTACAATATTGCAAGTCTGCAGCTTACCTCCTTATCAGAAGCAGCTTCTCTGTTCCTTGTTAGATTTGGCATTAACTATCTGTTTGAAAACTCAGCTTGTCCTGTCATTAACTCCTCAAATTTTTCTGCAGGTCAATCATTTGCTTTTGTGACATAAGGCAGCCAGTTATCAAGGAGTTGTTTTAACAGTTTTGTTTATGTAGATTTGACTCCTTCTTTTCCCAGGCATGGCTAATTGCTTTCCATTCCTGTATATCAGTTTGCCCTTGTCCCTTAACAATTTATTCCAGACATAATTATTTCTGTTTGGAGACAATAAGGACTGCAGATGCTGGAAGCCAGTCTATAGGTGTGAAGCTGGAAAAATACGATGGGTCAGACAACATCCGAGGAGCAGGAAAGTCAACGTTTTGGGCCGAAACCTTTCATCAGGACTGCTTATTGCTGCTTTAAATCCATGAACAGTTGTTAAAGTTCTGAAGTTTACAGTATCACAGTCCTTCCTCTTTTCATTATTTTTAATATGATGAACAAACTCTCGTATAATTAACTACTTTTCACTACATCAGTTTATATCCAAGTTGAGTTGATAAACCATGCACAATTTACAAATGCACCATTTCTTTATGCAGTACAGATATGTGCAAACCAATAATCAATTAGTGAATTACAGAATAATGATCAGTAAATAAATCACAAAACAAAATAGAGTAATAAGCATGCCAAAAAAGACAATAAACAATTGTTGCGAATAACACTATGCTGTACCCATTGTAGTTTTAATATTGTCATTTCTTAACAGAATTGATTCAATTTTCAACTGCTGCTTTTGTTGCTGATGCTAACAGCAAAATATGATAGTAACAGAAACAAAATAGATCCAAGTACACAAAATAATAATAACAACAAGACATGAAATAATACAAACTCACAGGGCTGTGTGTATTTTGCTTCACCGATCCTGATGTATATCCACCAAGTATATTCCTTACTGTTTTTAATATCCATCTTGATTCTTTGACTATTGTGCTGAACCTTACTGTATAACCTTTATGCCTTTCCCAAAATCCCTTTTATTTCTTCCCAATAAGACGTAACCATTTCTCTAGGAGACTCGGTCATATGAAAAGTCACAGATTTTCACTTCTTGATGTTAACTAGTTCCATTGTTCTTTTATGTGCGTGAGCATTTGAGGGTAAATGCAAAATGTCTAATCAGTGATGGGTTAAGACAGGTTATGATAATGACCTGACGAAGGGGCAGCGCTTTGAAAGCTTGTGATTTCAAATAAACTTGCTGGACTATAATCTGGTGTCGTACGACTTCTGATCTTGTCCACCCCAGTCCAATACTGGCACCTCCACATCAGGGATAGGGACAAACAATAGTTTTAATATTCTGTTGGTATTTCTAAAAGGCTCCTACACGTCTCCTACCACCTTTTCTACTGCATAAGGTTCTCATCTAGATGATGTTTTGGATCACTCCAACATTTTGTGCTATTGAAACATTTAACAGCTTTTTGTCTTCAGACATAACAGGTATCTCTAACACAAGACCTATTCTGTTCCCTCAATACACAAATCATTTAACCATACTTTGTTAATCTCCTTTACTCACAGATAGAGGTTTTACTTAAAGTCTCTGTCCCATCAGCGAAATTCCTAAATTTTGTGTCATCAACCATGTAGGAACTTCTCTCTTTCTCTTTTTGATTTACATTTTATCTGTACTGATCTAGCATTCAATTTTCATATATACTACACAAAGTTACATTTATTTGATGTTGACTGCTCTTTCCTGCTTTTATTAATTTGTTAATTGCTGGCGTATGATTCTAAGATGTCAATTATATGAAATGCAACACTGTTAGTGGTGTCCCCTGTCTGACTATTAAGTTTAGTGTTATCATTCATCATGCCTAATATACTGTTAACTTGAGAAGTTAGTTGATTTAATCAGGATTACTTATAGCACTGATGTCTAGGCCATTAACTGTAGAAACATATGAACTGTAAATGTCTGCAGCATCTCCTATCAAACTGCTGATCTTCCTGTTTCTCCACTCACTTGTGTAAGCCTCTTGATTGAATAACGGTCTGACCAATTCCTTATAAATGCTATATAAAAGTTTTGGATGCCATGATGATAACTGAATGCCTGAGAGATTCAGAATTACTGGTACCAGTTCATGATGGACATTTTCATTCAACACTTTACTTGCTTTGCATAACTATCCCTCCTCTGGGCGCTTCTTTTCCTACAGGACACTCTACTTCAGCGCAAATGGACTTGACTTCCATTTTACTACTGCACTAAAACATACATTTGTATGAGGAGGTGTCTCCCAACACCATTGGTCTGCACATCATTGTTTAGTTACTTGTAAAATAATAGTCAAAATATTAACCAGTATACAAACTGTTATGAGTCCTCCTGATGGATTGTTGAATAGAACAAAGAACAGTACAGCACAGGAACAGGCCCTTCGGCTCTCTAAGCCAGCACCGACACATTTTGCCCTTCCATACTAAAACTACCTTCACTTCGTATCCCTCTATTCCCTTCCTATTCATGTAATCGTCCAGGTGATTCTTGATTGCTGCTATTGTGTCAGCTTCCACCACCACCTCTGGCAGCGTGTTCCAGGCACTCACCACTCTTTGTTGAAAAACTTGCCTCGCAAATCTCTCTTAAACTACCCCTCACCCCTCTCACCTTGAACCTGTGGTCCCCTAGTACTTAGTTGTTTGAGTCTTTGACCAAGGGGATGTTGACTGTGTTAGTATCCTACTCCCAACAATGCCATAGAAAAGTGTACCATTACATTGTACACACTGTGTGCATTTCCACTGAACACTGGATCCCTGCTGCTGACTCCATACTTCACTTGCAAAAGGTCAAGCCAGCAAACAATCCAACAATCAGCTTCATTGTTTACCCAAAGCTCAAAAAACAAAAGATTTAAGATAGCTTCTGCTTTTCTTACAATTTATCAGTTCACACAGATCTTTAATCTGAATTTTGTTCTTCCAAAACTTGTATTCATGGGACCTGTTGCCAGTGAAATATTTGATAGACACTTCAAAGAATTTATTATTCCAAAAATACGTATTTACCCAAGTGCTCTTATTTTATCAGGCAAACAAAGGACTACGGAAGAAATTTAGTTTTATTCCTCTTTATTCTCTTTCTCTAGGGTTCATTGCAGTCCTATTGGAATTGATTAGGTTTGGGGCTCGGGATCTGGCTTTTGAAATTTCCATTTCCACTCTAATTGTAAAACATATCAGAAAAGCACATTGCACCCTTCTGACACTCCAGGAAATAGGTATTAGCCCTTCTGATGGCTGACTGTAGAGTTTACCCACATCCTTCACTTAATTTCAAATTCTGCTTTATTTTTAAAGTTACACTTTTCAGTTTACCTGGTTTATGGCCCAATTACTGGTCGATTGCCTTTATCCTCATTTATTTTGTTGGATTTTCATTAAATCTTTATGTTTACTTTGGGCATGTACAAGACTGGCATCTGTGGATACAGGGAACCTTTCTCTGAATACAGCAGAAGGACATTGAGGTCAGGGATTATGATCATATTCCCTGTCCTGAACTGAATAACATTGGGATTCATTCTCAACCAATTCCCAATTGGAATTTCATCTTTTGTCCCCATATCTCTGTACAGGTCCCAAAACATAAAGAAACCTTTTCTGGCTGGAAAGCTGTGACTTCAACGTATCAATTTCTTGTTGGCATCTAGAATGATCAGCATTCTGCACTTGTTGGTCAAGCTGTGCTTGATGCAGTTCTTTTTAAATGCTGCCCAGAGATCTTTACATTTACTTTCAAATTTCTAAATTAATTTCTGACTCCTGAACCTGCCTCTAAACCTTCTTGGCATTCCTGTTCTCTGTCTCAAATTGAGTTTGATAATTAGAGAGGTAAACTGTCTTCTCCTGATTGCCCATCTCTTGGGATTTAATCTTTCCCTTTAATTCTGTGTTTTCCAATTAGGAAACTGCCGTTTCCTGATTGGCAACCTCTTGGGCATCAATTTTCCGTTCAGCTCTGTATTTGCTGACTTCAACTCACTTAACTCAGCATTAGTCTGCTTTAATGCACACTTTGCTTACCATGTTTCTGCAAAAAGACAACAAATTTCCATCAGCACATCCTCTTTGGGTGCACGCCTTCCCAAGGACTTCCTAACTGACTCTTACAAATGATTCAGTGCAACTTGACTCATAACATCACAGGCTTCCCAATACTCTGTCCACTTCTTCAATTTCTTCAAATATTCCTTAACCAAGGTCTCCCATTCTTGCTGATTGTCTGTCATGACTTCAAAGCAAAGTTTCAATGCTAAATTCAATAATACAAAAAATTAAATGCCCTGATTAAATCTGTAAAAGGTTTGATTGATTGCCATCATCCTCATTCACCTACTTGAATCTGGTTGTCATGTGAGGTAGCTGCACTCTTATATAAGAGTCAGTTTGGATTTTTAAGAATACAAGACTGGTAAGTTCAACTTTGGATCAATTTAAAGTCACTTCCCATCAAAGGCCTACTGAGGAATGCCAATTGTTGCAGGTAAATTACCACAAGATACCTTTAGTTTGACTACCTATTAAGAAATCTCACAATCAAATACTGAAACAATTATTTAAACTTTGTTGCATGTAACGACCAAATAAAAACCCTCAAGTAAGCAAGTTAAATCTCAACACAAATTGGCTATTAACCAATTAATGGTGGAGCTTGGCTCTGATTCCAAACAATAGTGTCTGTCTCCAGATGTCCTGGGTTCGATCCTTGTGCAGTGTTGTTCTTTGAAAGCCTGTTGCTGAAGATTCCAGGAGTTGAATTTTTACAACAATTTTCTCTGTCAAACTTGTGGTGTGAAATTATTGATGATCCTTTAGATTCTTTCTTCCACAATATTGCAAGTCTGCAACTTACCATCTTGTCAGAAGTAACTTCCCTGCTACTTCTTATATTTGGCATTAACTGTCCATTTGAAGACACAGCTTGTCCTGTCACTAACTCCTTAAATTATTCTGCAGGGAAATCATTTGTCCTTGGTGGCATAAGGCAGCCAGTTATCAGAGGGTTGTTAGAATAATTTTGTTTATGTAGCTTTGACTCCTTCTTTTCCCAGGCACAGTTCCTGCATAAGTTTGTCCTTGTCCCTTGACAATTTAGTCCAGACAGAACAATTGCTGTTTCTTTCAATCTGTGAACAGTTATTAAAGTTCTGAAGTTTACAGTATCACAGAGGACTTCAGGAAACAGATCAAACAATTAGAATTCTCACATTTATTTGTCCAGGTGTCTCATATTATCTAATGATTTCCCCTTGGCTATGGCAAGGGGCTGTGTACAAATGGAGATTTGGCCAGCAATGAGTAGCTTATTGGTCTGTGAAATGGTGAAATTATTCTCAATAACAAGGGACCTCTGCCTGCCAACATTTATGTGATTGGTTCCCAGATAGAATTACACTCTTTATGGGTGTGAATGTTTGTAAGAAGCCATCAGATCTCCAAACGGGAAGGAACTATTCCCTCAGACCTGAAGAAAACCAATTTATTTTTCCCACATCAGTTGTTGTATGCTGTGGCATTTTAGCTATTGAATCAAGACTTTATAAGTGTGAGCCAGCTGACTTGTGCCTCTGCAAGCAAGTGAAAGTAACTAGTAAAGAAAGATCAAGGAGCAGTGTGCTGACAAATCGAAAGGATCATCTCAGGGAATTCTGTGAACAGGGATCGTTGAACTGCCTTTCCCTCTCCCCATAACATTCTTTTTTTTAATTTTCTATCTGTATAGGGGAAAATTATAAGGGAGTTAGAGTTTTAACTAAAGTTACATCGAGTGGTTCAAAGTTGCTTATCTGAAGTTAGAATCCACTTATTTGTAATAAATAGCAACTCTTTTTAAGGAGAGAAAGCTGGACCATGCTTTCTGTTAACCTGGAACTAAAAGACAAGGGATTCTGCATGCTTTTATAAAATCTTTTTAACTTTTGTGATGACTCCTGGAATAGTGGGGCTCATGTTCCAATCCATTACCTTGGTGAGGCAGAACACAATGACTTTTGGCATTATTGGAATAAGAAGACAGGTATAAACTTTATAAGTCTTTGTCTTCATCAAAATGTTTCTTTTTAAATAAAGAAAGCATGAAATTTCAGTAAAAGAAAATATTAATGTATTTGGATAAGAAATTAATTGTTGTGCACTCACATGTATACTCGATTCATTGTAATGTCTTTTATAAACTGATTTAAGTAAATGTAAAGCAGCATGCATAATATATTCCTGACTATTACATATTGTTAATTTTGTTATTAGCGGTTTCAAACAATATAACTGCAGGAATAAAATGATTAAACCCTTTACATTACAATTTACCCCCTTGTAAATAATCACTTCCAGAAGTTGCATAGATCTTAGATATCCTCTTTGTTGTAGTGGAACTGAACACCTTGGGGATTAGCAGATGAATAAAAATTGCACATTGTATGAAGAACATGCGAGAGGTCATTGGGTCCACAGAAGAACACGCCAATGTTGGCCCTGTAGAAAATGCAAAGTTTGAGACAATTCAGGTCAAGACATCTTGTACTTCCCATACTGTTAGCATTCTAATTTGTACGTTCATACTATTGACTGTGAGACGTTGACAGATTGGCATTAAATTGCACAAAGCAGTCAAGCATATAACTGCACCTAGCTGCATTCAGCATGCAGTCACTTGTTTGATACAAAGTTGGATCAATTACTTATCAATCATGTTTCTACAGTTATGAAAATGAACATTTTCTGGTCTTTTCTGCATTAAACAGGAAACATACTGTGAATGAATTATGTGGTTGAATGCCCCATATTCAATTTATATTTTGGATGACCTGTGTAAACACTTCTGATAAATATCAGTTGCAACTTACCGCAAGTAAAGTTTATGATGTTAGCACAGGTAAAGGTAACCAAAAGGAGAAAAAAACAGTGTATAATACTTAAAAGTATAATTTGCAATAAGTTTGATATCTTTTTCTATGCAAAAGAATGACTTGATGCAATAATCATTTCTTTTTTTGTCAAGTGTACAGCAGAGAAATTAGGTCATTTAACCCAACTAATCTGGTGTTTATGTTCCACATGAGCCTTCATCTAACATTGTGGGCATTCCTTACCAATGTTCCCTCTGAACTGTGTGGCCATTCCCAGGATTTATGCATGCTGATCTGAGAGTTGGTGGTGTGAAACACATTCACTTCCAGTTTCTGCAGCTACTACCATGCATGGACCTCGGAGGCCCTAGTACAGAGAAATTAGAGGGAATGTAGCTTCCTGCTCTCTCATGTACTAACTCTTAAATACATCAACATACCTCAACTCCTTCATGCGGTAGCATAAATCAGAAAAATGCAGATGCTAGAAATCTAAATCAAGCACTGAAAATGCTAGAAATACCCAAAACGCAGCATCCACTGAGAAACAGAGTTAACCTTTCAGGGCAATGACAATTCATCAGAATCCATTATTCTTACCACTTGTCTTTGTAATGATGTTCTCCTGAAAATTGAATTTATTGGTAATTGTCTAATATTTATCACTTTTGGTTTTAATTTATAGTATTCTAGTATTAATTCTAGTATTAATTTATCCTAAGGTTAAGGTAAAATAATTCAGCAGCGCAGTTGGTGTTTTGGAGTACAATATGGAAGTTGGTGGACAATGAAAATTGTATTAGAAGTCTCCATATCCTAACTCGCCAATTCAGAATCATTGAGTAATGTGAAAGTTGGAGAAATTGGCACATGAAGGAGGGATATCAGTCTCTGCCAGGTTATTCCATGTATTGGTCACATCTTGTAGAGAGGAACAGGTTCCAAATAGGTTGGCATAAATAAAAGTGCACAATTAGGTGCACCTAATTAACATAGAGAATGAGAAACCATGGAAAGTGATCATATCCTAGCTTATCCATGTACTTGAAAAAAAGTCTGTGAGAAGGCAACTGAATGCAGATTATGGCAAGAGATAGTCCAAAGGAAGGAGGGAAAGGAGGAGGAGGAGACATGTTATGGTAATTGCAGGACCTAAAAATAGCAGGATGTCAGGGATTACCATCCCTGGGTTATTAACTGTGCCATATACAAATTTGTACAGAGACAAACAGGAGATGAACATTTGTTCAGGAGCGGTGTGGCTGAGTATAATTCAAGTCCAGGGACACTGGAACAGAAATAACATTTCATAGAAACAAGCTTTACCTAAATTGAGCTCTGACCAAGGAAAATTGGGCAGTCACAATGACCTGATATGAGTAAATGTGGGGGAGGGTAGGACATGGTGAGAAGTGTCAGTGCTCAGGTAGAAAAGAAATTTAGGTGATAGTTTGAAAAATAACGAAAGGGAAGGGAATTGAGTATAAGTCAGGGATTGTGTTTTGCTCACTACATTTAAAGGGAAAGCTGAAAGACATAAAGCTGTTAAATCAGAAAGAAACATAGTAAGTGTGTCAGAAAAATATTGAAACAGGTTAGATATTTGGTCTAGCAGTCAGTTTTTCTACAAATTCACAAAGGAAAAGGGACAAATTAAACAAATTGTTGGTCCAAATTCAATTGCAACTTCAAATTCAACTTCAAATTTCAAAGTCAAGACATTGGTAAGGGGGAAAATGCTAGAGTCCATTACTAAAGATTTAATAGCAGTGCACTTGGCGAAACAATGACAGGGTCAGACACAGTCAGCATGGATTTACAATGGGAGATAATGCTTGATAAAGCTACTGGAACCTTTCAAGGATATGACTGGTAGAGTTGATTTGTGGAACTAGAGAATGTGGTTTATTTGGACTTTCAGAAGGCTTTCAATAAGGTCCCATATAAGAGATTAGCATGTAAAATCAAAGTCCATGAAATTGGGGGTAGTGTATGGGCATAAATAGAGAATGGTTGGCAGACAGGAAACAAAGAGTAGGATTAATCGTCTTTTTCTGAGCGTCAAGCAGTAACTAGTCAGGTATCACAAAATCAGCTTGGACCCCAGCTATTCACAATCTATATTGATGATTTAAATTAAGTTAAATGTAATATCTCCAAGTTTGTAAAGGACATAAAACTGACTGGAAGGGTGAACTGTGAGAAGATGCAGAAATGTTTTGGTGTGATTTGGACAAGTTGAGTGAATGGGCAAACGCATGACAGATGAAGTATAATGTGAATAAATGTGAGGTTGTACACTTTGGTACCAAAAACAGGAAGGGAGATTATTATCTGAAATGCAATGGATTGGGAAAGGGTTAGGTACAACAAGACCTGGGTGTTCTTGTACACAAGTCACTGGGAGTAAGCTTGCATACAACAGGTGGTGAAGGAGGCAAATAGTATGTTGGACTTCATAGTGAGAGATTTCAAGTACAGGAACAGGAATATCTTGCTGCAAATGTACAGGACCTTGGTGAGACCATACCTCGAATATCTGAGGAAGGATATTCTGGCTTTAGAGAAAGTGCAATGAAGATTTACCAGACTGGTTCCTAGGGTGGCAGGACTGACGCACGAATATAAACTGGATTGTTTAAAATAATATTCATTGGAGTTTAGAAGACTGAGGAGAGATCTCATAGAAGTATATAAAATTCTAACAGGACTTGAAAGAGTAAATATAAGGAAGGATATTCTGAAGACTGTGGAGTCCAGAACCAGGGGTCACAGTTTAAGGATGTTGGGTAGGCCACTTAGGACTGAGATAAGAAATTTCTTCACTCGGAGAGTGGTAAGTCTATGGAATTCTCTGCCACAAAAAGCAGTTCAGGCAAAAAACATTGAATGGTTTCAAGAAGAATTAGATAAGTTTAGCCTTTGGGCTAAAGGGATCATATGAAGAAAGCAAGAACAGGAACAACAGGCCATAAACATATTGAATAGTGAAGCAGGCTGAAAGGGCCAAATGGTTTACTCTTGCTCCAGTTTTCTATTTTTGGATATTTGGAAGAATAGCCGTTATTTGGACATGGTTGCAAAACACTCAGGAATGGAAACCAAATGTGCGGTTTGTTGGTTCCACAGGAAGGACAGGGAAAATTGTTGGTGGTGGGGATGGGGTGGGTTGGAGTTGCCTTAATGATAGATAGGATAAGATAGGACATAATGAGAGGTAAAAAGATAGTGAAAACTTAATGGGTAGAATAAAGAAATAGAAAAGAATTTAAGACTATGGTTAAATTTTATTTGGACTCCCTCATAGTAGCATCAAAGTGGTATCTTTATGAATTTTCAAATTGGACAAGTGTGCAGTAAAGACATGAGCTATTCAACTCAGAACTAGTACATATCAATAAAACTCAAGATTTCTACTTAACAAAAACAACAAGAACATTTTAAATTATTTTGGAAAAGAAGAGGGCAATTAGAAGCTGTTTGAAAATTGATAATGATAATGTCAATGAGAATAAGGAATGAGTGGGCTTGCTGAACAATTACATGAGAGACCTTGTTAAAGACTTTACTGAAGTCCAGGTAGACAACATCAACCACTTTTCCCTCTATCATCTTCATCACCACCTCAAAAAACTCGATCAAGTTAATGAGGCACGACATCCCCTGCACAAAAACCATGCTGCCTGTCACTAATAAGTCCATTTGCTTCTAAACGCATATAGATCTTGTATCTGAGAATCTTTCCAATAATTTCCCTACCACTAATGTGAGGCTCATAGGCATGTAATTTCCTGGATTATCCCTGCTACCCTTAAACAATGGGACAACATTGGCTATTCTCCAGTCCTCTGGGACCTCACCTTTTGCCAAAGAGGATACAAAGATGTCTGCCAATGCTCTTGTAATTTATTCTCTTGCCTCCCTCAATATTCTGGGATAGATTCCATCAGGACCTGGGGACTTATCTACCTTAATACTTTTAAAGACGCACAACTCCTCTTCCTTTTTAGTAGCAACTTGGCTTAGATATTTGACACTCCCTTCATTGAGTTTATCCTCCACCAATTCCTTCTCTTTGGTGAATATTGACACAAAGTATTCATTTAGGACCTCACTTACCTCTTCTGGCTCCACACATAGATTCCCTCCTTTGTCCTTGAGTGGGTCAAACCTTTCCCTGGCTACCCCCTTTGCTGTTTATAGATGTATAAAAAGACTTGAGATTCTCCTTAATCCTGTTTGCTAACAACTTTTTATGACCCCTTTTAGCCCTGTAAGTCCACGTTTAAGTTCTTTCCTATTTCAAGGGCTATGTCAGTTCCCATCCTCCTAGACCTAACATATGTTTCCTCAAGTACAGGTGGAAATTATACAGTGAACGGTACAACACTTAGGTGTATTGATATGCAGATCCACAGATCACTGAAGGTCGCAACACAGGAAGCTAAGGTAGTGAAAAAAGGCTTTGGCATGCTTGCGTTCAATAGAAGGGGCATGGATTATAAGGATAGGCAAGTTATGCTGCAGCTTTATAGTACTTTAGTTAGGCCACGCTTTGAATATTGTGTACGGTTCTGGTCACCACACTACCAGAACAATATGGATGCTTTGGAGAGGCTACAGAAGAGGTTTACCAGGATGTTGCCTGGTATAGTGGATTTTATGAAGAAAACCTTTTTTGAAGAAAGATTGGATAGACTGGGTTTGTTTTCACTGGAAAGCAGGAGGTTGAAGGGCGACCTGATTGAAGTTTACAAGATTATGAATGGCATGAATAGAGTGGAAAATATGAGGCCTTTTCCCAGACTGGAGGAGGCAATTACTAGGGGATACAGGTTTAAGGTCTAGGGGGCTGCGGGTGGGAATGGTGGTAGTTTAAGACAGATGTGCGAGGCAAGTTTTTCAAACAAAGGCTGGTGAGTCCCTGGAACATGCTGCCAGAGGAGGTGAGGGAAGCAGACACAATAGCAGCATTCAAGAAACACCTGGATGAATACATGAATGGGAAGGGAATAGAGGGATATGGATCTTGTAAATGAAGACGGCTTTAGTATGAAAGGGCAAAATGTGTCGGTGCAGGCTTGGAGGGCTGAAGGGTCTGTTCCTGTGCTATATTGTTCTTTGTTCTTTATACATTGTGTCAGTATTTACAGGATAAGAACAGGTCAGCATTCCAGATATCCCAGGAAAACCATTATTGAATCAAGGTTAGGGTTTCAACAAAATAAGCATAAGCCAGTTAATATTATGGACAAGTTAATGGTACTAAAGAGTTACAAATTCCCAAAACCAGATAGGTTCAATTCCAGACTTTAAAACAAAGCAATTAAAGCACTGTAGATTCCTTAACTATAATATTGGAAATGTCACTTGATTTAGGAACCATTCCATTAGATTTCAAAATTATGCATGCCACCCCATAACTATAGAATTAGAGAAGTTTATCTAAGATCACTCATCATAGAATCATAGAATCATAGAATCCCTACAGTGAGGAAACAGGCCCTTCAGCCCAACAAGTCCACACCGACCCTTGGAGCATCCCACCCAGACCCATCGCCCTATAACCCACCTAATCTACACATCCCTGAACACTACGGGCAATTTAGCATGGCCAATCCACCTAGCCTGCACATCTTTAGATTATCGGAGGAAACTGGAGCACCCGGAGGAAACCCTGTTAGGAAATATCTTGAATCAATAATTCAGAGTACGGGACTGACTATCTTGAAAACTTTCTGCTGATCAGTTAGAGTCAGCATGGATTTGCAAAGGGTAGATCATGCCTAATGAGTCAAAATAATTACTTTTAATGAGATGACCAAAGAAGTGGATAATTGCAGGAAGAATTGCATAATGAAGAAATTGAAATTCAGATACATACATTGCAATACACTAACTTAATTTACAAGTCCTCATATGTATAACTATACCTTAGCAAATCCAGCCTTTCCGTAACTATCTG
>NC_063340.1:34318276-34337974 GCF_021869965.1 Rhincodon typus | reverse complement strand
TGTTATCTCAGAGCAATGTCTATGTATGTTTTTGACATACACTTCCAGAACCATTTGGTAAGTCCCTTAGAATTTGAAATTAATGGAATTGAAGGAAAATTATAGATCAGGTTAGGAAATTGGCTTAGTGGAATGAGACTGAGGAGTGTGCAGGTAGTTAGCATTGATATAAAGTGGACTGGGAGAAGTGTGCAGTGAGTGAACATTGCTGTGACTGAGCAAGAGATATGATGGAGCTTTTGCTTCTGAGACAGTGTGAGAGATTTGGCACAGCAACTTCATAAAGAGTTTGTGAGACCAGGGCAATAGCTCTGTAAAAAGCAAGTGAGACAGCAGAGTTAGCAGCTTCTCAAACATGAGAGATAAAAACTAACAGCAGAGAGTCCCTTCAACTTATTTTTCTTGAAAGAGCCGAAGTGTCACATCACAGAAAAACAGGTAGGTAATTGGTGAATAGTTCTTCCCTGTCTTTTGATTTGTTACAGCTGAAGATTACAGATACTAACCTCGTGGTCTTAAATGTAATGAACTTCAAGTGTTTATCCAAGTACTTTTTAAAGGTTGCGAGGTGACCTGCCTCAAATACCCTCCCAGGCGGTGCATTGCAGACCACCATTACCTTCTAGTTGAAAAATATCTTTCCTTAAATCCCCTCTAAACCTGAGCCCTTCACTTGAAACGTCTGTCCCCTTGTTCTTGACCCTTCCACAAAGGGGAACAGCTGCTTTGCATCTATCCTGTCTATAGCCCTCTTGATTTTAGGTCTCTATCAAATCCTCCCCTCACCTTCTCTACTTCAAAGGAAACAACCTGAGCTTGCCCAGTCTCCTTCCATAGCTAAAACGTTTCAGCTCAAGCAATATCCAGTTGAATCTCCTCTGCACCTCCTCCAGTGCAATCACACCTTTCCTATAGTGCGGTGCCCGGAACTGCACATGCAACCCCAGATGTGGCCCTAACCAAAGTTTTGTTCAGCTCCAACATAACCTCCCTGCTCTTAAAATCTACGTCTTGACTGATAAATGCAAGCATTCCATATGCCTTCTTAACTATCCTTACAACCTTGTCCTGTTATCTTCAGGGATCTGTTCCTCTGAGCTTCCTAGTCTCCAGACACTAATGTTTGCTGCCCTGAACTTTGGTACAGAGCTAATTAGTTGGAAACTGAGTTATGGACACTACAACACATCAGGAAGTGGGGGAGAGTTGCTTGACCATTTCTGGATGCAGTCACACTCCTTAGAGTAATTATATCAAATTTGATCTGTGGTCGGGGACAGATGTGTCTATGACTGAGGCAGGTATATAAAATCCAGAATTTAGCTTTTGAGGAGCCTCAGCTACTGCCCTTACCCAACTGTTCCTAGTATGGACAAGAGCACAAATTAGAGAGCGGATGAACACACTGACCATAGCACCGTGGTCCAGAGTGCAGTTCAAGGGGGGAAAATGTATAAGGGAATACCATAGTTCGGAGAATAGATACTGTTCTCTGCAGCAAAGACAGAGAATCCCAAAGATTGTAATGCCTACGTGGTGCCAAATTTCAGGACATCTCTTCTGGGCTGGAAAGGAACTTGGAGTGGGAGGGGAAGCATCCAGTTGTCTTGGCTCACACAGATACCAACAAAGGTGGGCCTAGGCAAAGGTTTCTGCTGAGGGATTATGAGCAGTTTAGGGCTAAATTAAAAAGCAGAACCACAAACATCATAATCTCTAGACTACTACCTGAACCACATGAAAATTGGCATCGGGAAATAAGAACAGTCTGGTAAATGCATTGCTCAAAGACTGGTGTGGAAGACATGAGTTCTGATTCATGGGCACTGACAGTAGTACTGGGGAAAGAGAACTGTTTCATTGGGTTGGGCTTGGTTTGAATCATGCTGGAACCAACTTCCTTGTGAATTGTAGAACGGTGTTTACAGATATGGCTTTAAACTTAGTGGAGGATTCAGAGCAAATGTGCAGGGTAGTGAAGAGTAATTAATGTGTGATAGGAAGGAGTAGAAAATACACACAGAAGAGTGCCACAGAAATAAGAACCAGAACAACACTGTATAGAAAGTAATCCAACAGGCTAATAGAATGTTAGCCTAATTGGAGAACTAGAATACCAAGAGGTAGAAGCCATTCTTTAGCTATGCAATACCATACTCATGCCACAACTGAGAAATTCCGGGCATGACACTTGAAGAAGAATGTATTAGCATTGAAAGAAATTCAGTGCAGATTGACCAGAATGATGAGCAGACCTTAAGATTTAAATTTCAGAATAATATTGCACAATGTTGAGTTATATCTATTGTGATTCAAAAGGTTGAAGGGTTATTTGATCTCATGTTTTCAAGATATTAAGAGGAACAGATAAAGTGCATAGGGATAAAATATTTTCACTAGGAGACTAGGATAAGGGGATGTAGCCCAAAGATTAGAGCCAAATCTTTCAGTAAGGTAAGTAGAAAAGCTTTGTGTGTTGTAAAGGATGAAGTCTGGAATTTCCTTCAACAAAAAGCAGTTGATCTAGATCAATTGTTAATTTTAAAACTGATATTGAAAGCATTTCTTTAACCAAAGATATGGGGCAAGATAGGTATATTGAGTTAGGTTGCAGATAAACCATGTTTAAAAGGTCTGCGACTCCACCTAAGTTGTAACCAAAGCAGACAGGCCCTCTAGCCCTCATCTGTCACAACTCCTCATATTCCTCACACACTGTCCATGTCCTATCCATACAAACCTATGTCCCCACCTACCCCCATGGCCTCATATATCTCAATCTGTGCCCCTCTACCTACCCCTACCATGACTCCTCATACATTCACGGCAACCTATGCCCTGCTACTAACCCCAATGGTTCTTATAGCCCTTATGTTGACTTAATACCAACTTATGCCAAGCCATGCATCCCATTGCCCTTTATTTTTATATCCTCCATGTCTATTCACCCAGTATTTAAAATGGCTGACCTTTGGAACCCTCCTGTGATGAATTAAAATTAAGTTATAAAAGTATCTATACAGACTTCACGAGATATATAAAATAGAAAACCCTCATGGATAAAAGCCAATTCAATATATTCAAATTCCTTCAAATATATAATCCTTTTTAAAAAGTAAACAAAAGCGTTTATAGCTCTACATCAAAGACAGATAGTCCTTTCATAAGCTCTTGATGGTAAAATTATATCCTTGCTAGTCCACCTCCCCACTGTAATAATTATAGATTATGAAAGCAGTCAAACAATACTACTACTTTAATGGTATCTTCAGTTTTATGTCAGCAAACAACTATTGAAAATTACAGGCTCACCAGATTGTTTTTTAATTCAGGAGTGATGCAGGCTGGTTTATCTCTTCAAAATTTAAAGAACATGGGGATTAAATACCTTGACAGTTCCACGGGCTGCATCCGTCTTTTACATATGTTCACATCTCTACTTAAAAATCCTAAATTGCACACTGCAGGAAGAGAATCTTGCAAAAATGGGATCTGTTTGAACTCTGCACTTTCCCATATGCACGAATCATATCCTGCCGCTCTCCCTTACAGGTGAAAATAGGATCTATCAGAAATAGAAGCAGGTCTTCCTGATCCAGGTTCCCCTCTAACATTTTGGATAGGGCACAGAGTCTCCTTGACTCTGAATATCCAGGGGAGGGTGACATTTTGTGATCTCTTCTCCACCATCCCCCAACACCCCCAATCTAATCACCAAAGGGAGTTTCAGATTGGATGCCATGGTAGTGGCGCCATGCCTGTAACTCATTCATCTCCACTGGTATTTTACTCATGGTGACAGAAGAACTGGGAGGCCTGCCTGATCTTGAGCCAATTAAAGCCCTTAACTGGCCAATTTGTTTGCCCAACGTCAGTGGGTGGAGATAGCAAGAACTGCAAATGCTGGAGTCAGAGTCAATACAATGTGGCACTGGATGAACACAGCAGATCAGGCAGCATCAGAGGTGCAGGAGATTCGACGTTTTGGGCCCAGACCTTTCATCAGGACCGGAAAGAATATGTGCTGAATGCTGGCAAATTATATGCTAATTCCAGACCCACTCAGTGTACCCCTACTTCCTGATAGGTCTTGCATCCTCCCAAATCAAGTCTATGATGGTAGGGTTTAATACATATGTGGATGAGCCTCTGAGGTTAGCTATGATCTCAGTAGTCTTGTGTGAGTAAGTTCTCTGCTAGGATATTCATTCCTATACAGCACAGCTCAGTAGCTTCACAATCATGTATAGTATATTTAAATAATTGTTTAATAATAACCCAAAAGTCTTGTTTATTACAAAGTGCTAAATAATAAATGCTACATTTACAGTTCTCCATCATACTTGCCAGAGCCTATTGCATTCATTCTCTAATCTGACTCCAGAGGTCCTCAGTCCCTTCATTGGCCACTATGCTCAATGACACTGCTGTGACTAGAGAAGGATATATATTCAATTGGTCATCAGATTTTAGAGACAAAATTTCCTCAGAATCATCCTATGTCAATTAATGGCCTGACAGCCTTAAAATGGACTTAGAATTTCCAGCAGAAACAGCTTACTTCTGACTTTTAAGCACAGGAGAAAAGTCATTGGCACCACAAAATCCAGGGCATTTATGCAGAACTGCATTCCACAAATTTCTCTATACATGTTTTAACATTGTTGTACCTTTTGTGTGAGGTATTGACAGGTTATCATAAATTACAACAGGGTCTTGATCAGTTGGGGAAGTGGGCCAAGAAATGGCAAATAGAGTTTAATATAGATAAGTGTGAGGTGTTGTATTTTGAAAAGTCAAATCAAGGTAGGGGTTTCATGGTGAATGGTAGGACCTTAAGGAGTGTAGTGGAACAGAGGGACCTTGCAGTTCAGGTACATGGTTCTCTGAAAGTGGAATCACAGGTAGACAGGGCACTGAAGAAGGCTTTTGGTACACAGGCCTTCATCGGTCAGGGCATTGAGTATAGAAGTTGGGAAGTTATGTTCCAGTTGTACAGGACATTGGTGAGGCCACACTTAGAGCATTGTGTTCAGTTTCGGTCACCTTGCTATAGGAAGGATGTTATTAAATTTGGGAAGAGTACTTAGGAGATTTAAAGAATGTTGCCAGGACTTGAGGGACTGAGTTAGAGGGAGAGGTTGGACAAGCTATGAGTGTTTTTTTAAAGAGTGCAGGAGGCTGAGGGGGAATATTATAGAAGTACGTAAGATCTGAGGGGCATGGATAGGGTGAATGCACCCAGTCTTTTTCCCAGGGTTGGGGAATTGAGGACTAGACAGCATCAGTTTAAGGGAAGAGGGGAAAGAATACATGGGAACCCGAGGGGCAACTTTTTTTACACAGAGGGTAGTACGCATATGGAAAGAGCTGCCAGTGGAAGTGGTTGAGGTGGGTACATTAACAACATTTAAAAGGCATTTGGATGAGTACATGGATAGGAAAGGTTTAGAAGGATATGGGCCAATTACAGGGAAATGGGGATGGCGTGGATGGACATTTTGGTCGGCATGGACCAGTTTGGGTCGAAGGGGCCTGTCTCAATGCTGTAGGAGTCTGATTCTACATGTTACATACATTTGGGTTTCAGGACCTTTGAACATTTTTTCCAGCAATGCATGGCTTGAATAGGCCTACTTAATCACAATTTGCACAGGACATTTGTGTTACTCCATGGTCATTCAGCTTAGGCATCAGGTAAAGGTCCATCTATTCAATCCCAATGTCATATTTTAATCATACAATTCAGAAAAGCACACCATAATTCACTTGTCAATTCATGGGGTTAATCTTGCTAAATATCAGGTGGTCTTGTGTTATACAAGCATCAGAAACAGCGTTCAGAATGTGGTGCACATTTCTCAGGACCTGAAGACCTTCATCCCAACAACAAGCCCAGTGCACTAACTTTTTTTAACTGAGCACTTTGTGCACTTCAGAAATCAGTTGTTGCTTACATACGCTGTCCTTAAAATCTTGTATGTCAGTAATAAATATAATGTCACAGTGAATTCTAAGTATTATGTGTAAACAATATTTGAATACAAAATACTCAAATTCAGCAATAAATTAGGACAATTAATGGTTTGTAATATTTTCATGGCTACAAATTCTCAAAACTGCGGAAAGGATTAAGTCAAAACTTTAAAATCCAGGAAATTTTGTCCCTTTATTTTTATATTAATGTCTTCTTTAGCTCTGTTGTAATAGATCAAACTATGCTCAATTGAAGTATGTAAAGAGAGGGAAAATAAACTTTGTAGGTAAACATGCAAGAGTTTCTTCATATACATAAAAAGGAAGAAAGAAGCCAAAGTGAGCATAGGTCCCTTCAGGAATGAGGCTAGGGAAATTATAGCAGGAAAACCAGAAAATTGCAGAGGCATGGAATAAACGCTTTGCATCAGTCTCCACAGCAGAAGACACTAATAATAGCATTCCAAAATTAATAAACATTCGAGTGGGAAAAGAAGGAGAGGAAATAATTACAATAACTACCACTAGAGAAAATGTTGGGGAAACTAGTGGGACTAAAGACTGATAAGTATTTGGACATGATTGAATGCATCCATGGATATTAAGGAAGTAGCTACAGATATATGTGGATATACTGGTAGTAACCTTCCAGGAATGCTTAGATGCTGGTAAAATCCCAGAGGATTGGAAAATTGCCATTGTAAGACCTTTACTTAAAAAGGGATAGAGACAAAATTCAAGTAACTATAGGTTAGCCAGCTTATCACCTGTTTTTGGGAAAATGTTGGAGCCTATTATAAAGTCTATAATAGCAGATCATTTAGAATGCATAATATGATCAAACAGAGTCAGCATGGCATTGTAAAGGGGAAATCATGCCTCACAATTTACTAGAATTCTTTGAGGAGGTTACAAGCAAGATATATAAAGGGGAAGCAGTGGATGTAATATATTTGGACTTTCAGAAAGCATTTGATCAGGTGCCACACGTTAGGCTACTTAATAAGATGGAAGCCCATGATGTTGAAGGTAGTATATTAGCATGGATGGAGGACTGGCTGACTAATAGAAGACAGAGAGTTGGGATAAGTGGGGCATATTCAGGATGGCAACCTGTAACTAGTGGTGTGCTACACGGATCAGTGCTGGGGTCATAATCATTTACAATGTACATTAATGGATGAGAAAATTGGATGTATTTTAACCAAGTTTGCAGCTGACACAATTATAAGTGGGAATGCAAGCATATCTAAGCTCCAGAATCTGCAGAGTGATATAGACAGGTTAAATGAATAGGCAAAAACTTGAGAGATGTAGTACAAGGTGGGGAAATGTGAGGTGATGCACTTTGGCAGGAAGAATAGTGGAATTGGATTTTATTTAAATGGTTGAAGATCATGTAGAAAGGTACAGAAGAGTGGAATGTAGGAGGCCCAAATTATGAATCACAAAAAACTAGCAGGCAAGTTCAATAGATAATAGGAAAGCTGGCTTTTAATTTCAGAGGGAATGGGGTGTATAAGTAAGAAGGTTTTGCTAAACTATGCAAGGCACTAGTCAGATCATAGCTAGAATACTGTGAATAGTTTTTGGGTCCTCAGTTATGGAAAGTTATACGGGCGTTTGAGGCAATCTGGAGAAGGTTCACTTGGCTGATACCAATTATGGAGGGTCTGTCTTATGAGGAAAGGTTGAGTGGACTGGACCTGTACTTGTTGGAATATAGAAGAACAGGAGGCGGCCTTATTGAACTGCATTAAATTTTTAGAGACTTTACAAGGTAGATGCAGTCACCTCTCGAAGGAGGGTCCAGGACCAGAGGGTATAATCTCAGAATAAGGGGTCACACATTTAAGACAGAAATGAGGAGGAATTCCTTCTCTCAGGGGGTTGTAAATCTGGAGAATTCTTTACCACAGAGGGCTGTTGAGGTTGGGCCATTAAGTATATTCAAGGCCAAGATTTTTAATCTGTAAGGGAATCACAGATTATGAGGAAAAGGCAGGAAAGTAGGGTTGAAGATTATTAGATCAGGCATGATCTCATTGAATGGTGCAGCAGGGTCTACTATTTCTCCTATGTCTTATGGTCTAATCTGATCACATTTAAAAATCAATTGCAGTCTTGGTTTCAAAGTGACAAATTGTAGCTCAGATACAGTACACTTACTACCTTACCCTTCGCATTATGAAAATACAGTCTCCACTGCTTCAAATAGTTTGAATAGGATTAGTATCTGAAAAGAGTTAACAAGGATAAATGTTTAGTGTTGCTTTGTTGGTGACCATGCAAACTAGTTATAATTTATAACAGTATTTTGATGGAGCCCCATTATTTATTGTAAAGTAGATTATGGATTGTGGTCTGAATCTTTTATAAAAATACATTAATGACTGATTAATCAACCATTAAAGCATCAAAAGCCTTACCCAGGGTGATCATCAGCTATGCGTTTGAACTCGTTGTTCCAATTTGGCCTCCCATAAAAAGTCTTTTGTTTCAGCCCAGTGATAACATCTCTGTTTTCTTCATAATGCAAGGCAATATGAGCAGCCTGCAGAAAAACAACTGTCAGTCTGTCATCAATTGGCTACAAGTCTTCAGTATTACGAATTGAATATAAAACCTTTTCTTAACCCCTTAATTGGGGTTGTCAGAAGTGGTTATCATGACCTATTGGGGTACTGTGCTGGAAATCAAGCCCCATTATTCCCAGAGTTATCACATATGTCAACATCTGATTAAACCAATGAATTGTCCAATTTTATTGAACTGACCAATTCTGTTTTTAAAAAAATGCGCACAAGGTTTTTCATTAACATTGAAACAACTATTTGTTGTAATCAAACTATTTTTAAACAATGGCCAGAAAGAAACATGAATTTCTAACTTATAATTATATCATGGCAGCAGCCATGAGTCGGCACTAGGACCGCCTCGTCAATGCAGAAGCTGCTAAGAACCTAAACTCGCTTTCGACCCCACCACCATAAGTCCACACTGAGCCCACTCGCTTCTGTCACGAATCTGTAGTGGGTATGCTGATTCTCAGTCTTTTATTCTCTGGTTGAAAATTCACTATTTCAGTCTGACTGAAGGTGTTTTTCTTTGCCCTTTTCCATTCAATAAGAGAATGTGCAAAGAATGTAGCTGTTAGGTAAATGGTAAGTGAGTCGGAGATAGCAAGAACTGCAGATGCTGGAGTCAGAGTCAATAGCGTGGAGCTGGAGAATTGACATTTCGGGCCTGGACCCTTCACCAGGACTGGCAATTTTCTCTTACTTCTCTACATAGGAGGGAGAAAGAGAGATTTACGTGCCTTCTGTTTGTAGGCTAGAAGCTACTTCTTTATTGTCCACATACGGGGCTGTAGCCATTTGCCTAGTAATCAATCAAGTAGTTGATACAAAGCTGAGCCCATAACTGCCAATCGAGAAAAAGAATCAAAGGACTGTCTCGGGCAAAACTGTACACACACACATGCGCGCGTGCACGCACACAAGGTGTCCATCATCCCATTTCTAAGTAAGGCAACATTATAAATGAAACTCACAACGAATTCCAGTTACTCATTCTTAAAACTGGAACTGTTTCCACATTAATGCACTGGATTCCACCATTATTGCAGATGGGGATGTTGTTGGAGTCTGTTCCTTGGATTACTTGTTTAGCTTCTATGATAGTCCATGATTGCATTTGGTTGGACTGTAGAGTTTTGATCTGATACATTGATTGTGCGATCGCTTAGTTCCATCTATTGCATGTTTCTATAGTTTAATATACATGAAGTCCTGTGTTACAGTTCCACCTCATTTTTAAATGTCCCTGACATGGTCTCCTGACTTCTCATTGTACTATGGTGATATTGTGTTAAGTGGCAGCAAAGAACATTATAGAATCACAGAACTATCAAATTTAGATTCAGGCTGGTAACCTGGTAAATTTTGCATTTCCAATCCCAGCAACATTATCATGAGAAAGCTCCATCAAAAGCTAAATAATTCTTCTTGTGGAGAGAAAAATTGTCATACTCATTTTAATTGGCTCTATAACATTGTGAATTAGTCATGTGTGCAATAACATTGGCAGACATCTAGGAAAATTTACCCATTGATTGTCTAAACTAGTGATATAACAAAATAGATGGAGAAATATATCTTCAAGAGGTGTGAAAACATTTTGCAGCAATTATATTAAGTTCAACTTGATAAATGGTATGGCATCATGTGAATCTTTGTCAAAGGTATAAAACCATATTAGTATGGAATGTGCTTCCAAGATAAAGTCAGAAAATAGGAAGCATATTCCAATGTACAAAATATCTCAACCAGATAATTAAAACTCTAGATGTCTCAAAGCATTGTGGATGCTGAGGAAGGGTCACTCAACCCGAAACGTTAACTCTGATTTCTCTCCACAGATGCTGAGCTTTTCCAGCAATTTCTGTTTTTATTTACTTAACAGTTAGGTTTCAAATGAAAAAACACAGCTCCATCTAATCAGCGTCTATCTCATAACATTATATAATACTTCTGTCCTTTCCGATACTGGCATTGAAATTCATAGAAAATAAGAGCCAGAAGAGGAATTCAGCCCTTTGAGCCAGATCTACCATTCAATATGATCATGACTGATCATCCAACTCAGTACCACATTCCTGCTTTATCCCTGTAGCCTTTGAACGCTTTAGCCTTAAGAGCTATACCTAACACCCACTTGAAAACATTCAATGCTTTGGCCTTAGATATAACACAGTGTGCAGCTGGAGGTACACAGCAGGCCAAGCAGCATCAGAGGAGCAGGAAAGCTGACATTTCGGGTCGGGACCCTTCTTAGGAGCCGGAAAGCTGAGGTTTCGGGTTGGGACCCTTCTTCAGAAATTTCTGAAAGGTCCCGACCAGAAACGTCAACTTTCTTGCTCCTCTGATGTTGCCTGGCCTGCTAAGTTCCTCCAGCTCCACACCATGTTATCTCTGGTTCCAACATCAGCAGTTTTTACTATCTCTCAATGCTTTGGCCTCAACTGTTTCCTGCAACAGAGAAGTACTCGTGCTCATCACTGTCTTGGTGAAGAAATTTCTCTTCATCTCAGTCCTTAGACTTTCATCCCTGGTTTTGGACTCCCTGGTCATGAGGAACATCCTTCCTGCTCTTATCCTGTCTAATCCTGTTAGAACGGTATAGATCTGAGATTCCACCAACTCCTCATTCTTCTAAACTCAAGCGGATATCGTCCTAACTGATCTAATCTCTCTTCATGCTTCAGTTCTGCCAACCCAGAAATCATTTGGTAAACCTTTGTTACCCTGCCTCCATGGCCACAACATCCTTCCTCAGATAAGGAGAACAAAACAGCACACAATACTCCTTGGTCTCACCAAGGCCTGCAGCAAGACATCCCTGATCCTGTACTCGAATCCTGTCACTATAAATGCCAACATATCAGTTGCCCTCTTTACTATCTGCTGCACCTGCATGCTTACTTTCAGTGACTGGTGTACAAGGACACCTGTATCATTGCACCTCCCCCATTTCCAATCTATCGCCACTCGGATAAAAATAAGTCTTCCTGTTTTTGCTTCTTAAATGGATAACTTCACAATTATCCAAATTATACTTCATTTGTTATGTGTTTGCCCACTCACTCAACTTGTTCAAATCACCAACTCAGCTTTGTGTTGTCTGTAAACCTGGAGATATTACATCTAGTTCCCTTATCTAAATCATTAATATCTATATTGTGAATAGTTAGGGTCCAGGCAATGATCCCTTTGATATCCCACTAGTCACCAGATGTCACTTGGAATAAAATACCTGTTTATTCCTACTTTCTGTTTACCAACCAATTCTTTATCCATGTCAGTACACGACCCCCATTGCTAACCGCTTTAATTTTACATGCTAATTTTATGTGGAACCTGGTTGAAAGTCTACCGCAATCCTGGTATAAAGGATATCCACTGGCTCCCTCTTATCAGCTCTACTAGTTACATTCTCAAAACATTCCAGTGGATTTGTCAAGATGATTTCCTTTTTGTTAGTCCATGCTGACTCTGTCCATTACTGCCATTATTTTTCAAGTACTCTGCTGTTACATCTCGTATAATGGACTCTAGCATTTTCCCTACTGTTGATGTCAGGCTAACTGGTCTATAATTCTCTGTTTTCTCACTGTCTCTTTTTTTAAATAGTGAGGGTTACATTAGCCACCGTCTAATCCATAGGAACTGTTTCGGAATCTATATAATCTTGAACGATGACCACCAATGCACCCGTTGTTTCTACGGTCACTTCGTAAGTACTCTAGGATGTAGATTATCAGACTCTGAGGATGTATCAGCTTTTAATCACATTAATTTCCCCAACACCACTTCTCTACTTATTCTGATTTCCTTTAGTTCATCCCTCAAAATGGAAGGAGGAAGGATCTTAGAGGTGGGCCACACAAGTATGTGGCCCTTCTATATCCTTCTGTAACATACAGAGACAGAGAGCTCACAGACAATATCTATGCTGAACACACCTTTTCTAGCACATTTAAACTCCCCAGTTGTAGAAGATCAGCGATTTATTTGCATGGATTTAAAGCCAATTTTTCATTTGGGCATAGAGATATTACTTGTTGAAAGCATTTTAAATCAATGTTTTAATGTAGAATGGAAAGTATGGAACTCATCTGAATAGCCTAATGGCTATTTTGCTATGTTGTGATTACAGCAGACGTGAAAGTTTTCATTGATACTTCACTGCGCATGTGACAGGAATCATATTTACAAGCAACATGCATATGCCAGGAAGCATTCTTGCAAGTACACGCACTGTGCATGAGTTAACAAGTGTGCCAGACTCACTGAAGAAATTCAGCAAATCTTGTTAGATAGCATCCTCCAAACACAACCACTGCCATTTAAAAGAGCAAAGGCAACATACACATTGGAACACCACTACCACTTTAAGGTTATTCTCCAAGCCACTGGCCATCTTGACTGGGAAATATATTGCCATTCCTTAAACTTCACTAAGTCAAAATCCTGGAACTCTGTTCTCAACAGCATGGTGAGAATACCTACACCAGATGGACTGCAGCAGTCTCTCACCACCACCTTATCAAGGGCAACTAGGGATGAGCCATAAATACTGGCCCAGCCAGAAACACCTGCATCCCATGAATGAATTAAATAAAAAGCTTCTCATACCATGTGGAGAAGGGTTTCCTACGCAATGCCTTAGATCAACTGGCTCTGACTTGATTAAACAGTGAAGATTTATTACAAATTACATTGTAGCTAGATACATCTAGTACATCTAAGATACATGATTGTCTCTCCAACAAGGAATAAATATGCAGTGCTACCACTACACCAAGAACACCAAGAACGATCATTCAATTCTCTGCAATTCTGCTGGAACACATGGAGACTTTACTACACACTCTTTGCTCTTTCTATGAATAGTCCTTTATCTCTTGATGTGTGGCACTTATCTTCAGATATCAGTTAACCCTTTCAGACACTTACTATATTATAAAACAAAGCCCATTTATTTAGAGGTTAATCTTAATGTGCTTACATGTCATGTGCAAGATAACCATGTGATTAATATTGCTAATTAGAACATGGAACATAGAACAAAGCACAAGAATGGGCCCTTCAGCCCACGATATTGTGCCAAACATGACACCAAAATAAACTAATCCTTTCTGCTTGCCTTGGTCCATATCCCTCCATGAGCTTGTCTGAATCAGCTGTGCATACTAATAGGATAGATTGAGATAAAGTAAAGATTAGTCTTCAATGTTCACTGAACCAAACAGAAAATATGCACCACTTATGATTAATTACCTTAGTACCTGAAAATTCTTCATGACTGAGAGATCAGAAAATATTACTTATTTCACAATTTGGAGAATACTCTGGAGCCATCAACCACAGACTAATTTTCAAATTTTAATCATTGAATATTTTTGATTCCACAACCACCAGGAGTTGATATTGACTCTTGATACAGACAATTCAACTGTTTAGAAGATACAGTACCAAAATAGCACAGGCAGTTTTACTGTCTACAATTGAATCTAATAAAGTGACAATATTATCCAAAGAATTACAAGAAACAATAGAAAGGTCACATGTGAGCATATCTCATAACAGCATCAAAAAGAGAAGATTATTTAAATTTGAAACACAGCTATCTTCTCTGATATGATATGAAGCAACTAAAGACCTTGCTTGGAAGACTAACATTCAATAGTGACATTGATGCCAGAGAACATCCTCAGAAAAAGCATCATTGAGAAATCAAAGATCATCCAGGTTCTAGTCTGGTACCAAACTGTACTTTCATATTTTGTCCCAGCAAAGAGCATCAGGAAATCAAACATCTGCCAAAATATCAGTGCAACAAGGGACTGTACCTGAATATTGTGTCCTCAAGCAGCAGACTTCCGACTCAACCCCATGTCATCATCCATTTTTACAGTCATTGACTTGGGGGAGAGATGGGCTACCAATAAAGTACTCTTTCTATTTGAAATAATTGCATAAAAATTTTAATAAACAGAAGAAAAGCTTGAGGAGTGCATTTTGGGGGGGAATATTTTATAAAATATTTAATACCCAAAAGGGTTAACTGAGATCACAAGACAAGCTCCACTCATCAGGATGTAAGGGACTGTACTCTGGGAGAGCAAAGGTGTGTCCTATGAGCTCTCGATATTTTCAGCAGAATTGCAGAGAGTTCCTTTGTGATTATCCTTAATTTTAACAGCATGTAGCTTCAGTAGTAATGTGTAAGTTGAGCCTGATATTTCACAAGAGGCAAGCATGTATCTTAGAAATAAATGTATTTAGTTACTAAGTAATATGTCCAATCTTCATTGTTTAATCAAGTCAGATATCAGTCATATGCCAAATGGTATCAATATTTCAATTAATACCAGCAAGAAGGATTGGGAATAGAGAACCCACCCAAGATATCAAAGAAGGTTCTAGGAGAAACCAACATTTCATTATTCGGGCAGTGCTGGTATACAACATTACAATATTATTCCTCTTAGCAATCAGGAGAGTTGAAGTAGAGCATGACTTAGACATGATTGGGATTAATTTTATACAAAACACTTCCACTTTAAGTATTTCGTAGTGCAGTTAAATTCACATTTTTCAATGAATGCTAAATTTTAAATGAGCAAAAATTAGTAATGCACAATATTCCAGGCAATGTTGATTCTAACTTTTAGTGTCTACACTGCATTTAGTATTGGTGTACTTCTGCACAATCTTCAGTTGAATGACTTTTTTGGCAGGGTGAGTCTGTATAAAGTTTGGATAGTATTGGCATACTTGTTAACTCATACACAGTGCTTATACCTGCCAGAACACTCCCTGGCATATGCACGTTGCTTGAAAATGTGATTCCTGCCGCATGCACAGTGTAGTATCAATAAAAACTTTCATATCTGCTGTAACCACAAGAAATTACTGCTTTAAAGATATTCAAAGTTGCTACTTTTACTGCTTTCTCCGGAAGTGATTATAGCACAGCTATAATTCAGGAGAAAGCTAGGAAATTGTCTGAGAATTGAAATTACAAGGGGGTGGAATAGCTTTCGATGAATCTTTACAAACAAGTTCAGGATGGTTTGAGTATTTCAAAATAAGGGCAAATTTACATAGTCCGACATTTGCAATGAGGTAGCAAGTGCTGATCCAATAGCTGTAGATGCACATCCTGTATTATTAAAGGCTATGATTGAGGAGAGAGGTTACTTATCCTGTTTTACTTTAAGCTTATGGGGGACAGATGGCTGACACCCCAACCCCCAGCCACCAAAATAGGTCAGCAGAGAGCCAACAAATACACAACAAGCTTGCCCCACAGCCATAAAGTGCTGTGGGTGGGCAAAATAACTGCAGGGCTGGATATTGCAAGCCACTGTGGATGTGGCGATTTTGACACCCACCCTTCATCTGTATGGTAGGATGAACCTGGGAGTAGGTGAGAAGATAGTAGTCTTGGAACCTGTCCTATTTCATATGCCCAGCTGTACATAACATACCTGGAGGGGCATGTAATATCCAGCCCACGATAAATTGCAGCACCAATGTATACTGTGACTTGGATAAATCCATTTAAAGTTACAGAGTACTCAAGAGGGTAAGGCAGAAATTTTACAAGCGATCTAGGATGGACCCATTTTAAAGAAATGTCAATCATCAAATTCAAGCACCAAGGACTCTTCATGAGGACCCCCCCATCACCATTAACTGTCCCTCCATCAGCCCTCCATCCATCAACTGCCCTTCCACCAGCCCTCCCTCCATTAGCTCTTCTTGTTGCAGCTATCAAGTCAGATATCTTCTACAGGCTCACTCAACAAATCTTCAATCTCCAATAAAGTGTACAGCGCTTTAAATGCCAAAACAAAGATTTTCATCGCATTTTGTTACTTATTCATGTGATTAATTAATACATTAAATATATAAAAATGATCTTTTCATTTATAAATTGCAGGTCCAGAACATAGATCTATTTTTGTTGCATGCTTTCTATGTGGAAGTGATTATTGTTTAGTGTGTTTTTGTTTAGCTTGCCATTTTCAGGAACACATTAAGAGCGCATAAGCAAATTTTAATCTTTAACACGCAACGCAAGTGAAAGAATGCCCAGTGTACAACAATAAATTCTCACTCACCTGGTATTCATCCCACCCAGTGAGGAAAATGTGATAACTCAAAAAGTGACTCCTTCCTTTCTCCATCAACTGTGCTTCCAGGGATTGCAAGAGATCAGCAAACCATTCAAAAGAATGGGTATCCCGGCATATCCAATAGAAGTAAACCTTTATATATAAACAAAAATGTCATAAATTTCATCACATTCAAGAAAATGTACAAGATGAAAAGAAATTAAAATGGCAATGGAACTAAAATGTAGTAAGCAATAGTATCATCATTTTTTGGGCAATTAAGGAAAAGCAATAAGCCAACAGGAATTCTTTAATACAAACGAGGGAAAAAAAACCTACTATTGCGACTTTTCAAACTTAATTTGTCTCCCATATTTTATTATATTTTCTCTAGGTCCACATCCAAAATATGTACAATTTCCTAATCAAAGCTAGTGTGAATGCACTAAGTTTTCCTCTATTGACTGAGGTACCTAATTCATTTTGTTCCTCATGTAGCAGCACCTGGTCTAACACTGCAACATATTTTAAAATTGGTGAAGCTCACATAAAAACACATATTGCACTTGCAAAAGATTTCTCTGTGCACTATGTTTCTAAAGGAATTAATTAACTTAGTTTTTTTTTAGAATCTGATCATGGGATGAGCTCTCTGGGAAAGCCAACATTTATTATCCATTCCTAAATGCCTGTGAGAAGGTATTAGGGAACCTCTTCACTCAATGTAGTATAGGTGCATCCACAGTGCTATTGCTTAGAGAGTTCTGAGATTTTGACCCAGTGATGACAAAGAAACAATGATATATCTCCAAATCAGAATGGGTGTGTAACATAGAGATGTTGGAGATGGTTGTGTGTCTATACATCTTGTCCCTTTGTCCTTGATGATCGAGGTGCTGTTTTTGAAGAAACTAGTTTTTGTAGTACAGCTTGTAGATAGTATATATATAATACCATAGTCATGGTTCACTGCTGATGAAGGGCACGAATGCTTTAGGTCGTGGTTTAGGTGTGAAACAATTGAACTACTTTGTCCCGAATGGTGTTGAGATATTTGAGCAGTTTTAGAAATTCACTCAATAGGCAAGTGGATGATATTCTTACACATTCCTAACTTATGCCTTGTGAATAGTGAAAAGCTTCAGGGGAGTCATAAGCTGAGTCACTAGCTGCAAGCCTTTGACCATACTATTTACAATTAACTTTCTGTCAACAGTGACCACTAGGACATTGATGGCAGAAGAGTCAGTGATGATAATTGCACTGAATGTCAAGCACAGGTAGTTACATGGTCAATGCCTGGCATATCTATAGTATGACTGCTACTTATCATCAGCCTGAGCCAGGTTGTTGCCAAGGTGTTGTGCATGAAGGCATGAACTATTTCATGACTGAGGAGTTGCAGGTGGAACTTACCATAAAATTATCTTCAAACGTCCTCCTATCTGACATTATTATTATAATAATTGAAAGACATTGATGAAGCAGCTCAAGATACATGGGCCTAGCACACTATCTTGAAAAACATCTGCAGGCAATGTCCTGGGGCTGAGATGATTAGCATTCAGCAACCATGACCAATTTTTTCTGTTCAGTTTGATTGCAGACGTAGAAAATGTTTCCTCCTGATTCTCATTTAATTTCAAATTGACAAGGAAGCTTTTATGCCCCATTCTGTCAAACACAGCCTTGATGTAAAAATCATCACACTCTGTCACAATTCTGACATTTTATCCACGGTTGGACCAAGTCTGTATTGAGGTGTGGAGCTGAGTGATCCTAGCAGTACCCAAAGTGTGTATCGTCAGTAAGCATAATGAGTGCGTGCTACTTGATAGAATTCTTTGTGACACCTTTCATCACTTTATTGATCATTGAGAGTGGACTGATGGGACAGTAATGGGCCAGATTAAAAATAGACAGAGTTTTCTACCACATAGAGTGATTCTGAAAACAGACTGCTTCAGGGGCCAAGAATTTGGTGCAATAATCATCTCACTGATAATCATTGCTCAAGCTGTAATTCAAATGAACTATCAGGCTTTGACTTAACTTTAAAACTGTAAAAAAAAATTCGACAAAGATACCTTGGTAATAGAAACCATGTGCTGCATTTGGCCAAACATTGGATGACCCAAGATTGGCCAGAAAGAGTACATTCCTTCAATTTTACAAACAAAAGCCAAGTAAGTGGCTCAGCTAGGGTTGCTGACTTGTTTATTATGGGTGCCGACTAGGAATAGCAAGGAAACAAAATATTGATGGCAATAGCTTATAGGACCCAAGAGTAATTAAACAATTAGACAAAACCTTAAACACTAACTGATTGGAGCTTGTAACAAAAGCAAAGCAATGTAAAAATTGAAGAGACCTTTAATTTTCTTACAGACTAATCAAATTGATAAAATTGATCTGGAAGATGAATTTGTAGAATGCATTTGTGACCATCTCTTGGTGCAATATGTTTTGGAGCCATTAGGATAAAGCTAGTTTAGATTTAATGGCTCAAAACTTCCAAACAGTGACAGACCTGCTGTGTCCAACACTAATTGGACAAAGAACTGTTCCCTTACCTGGATATATTTAAACAGCACTAGATTCCATGAGAAGAACAGCAAAGAGGATCGTGCAGAAGACACATTCTCTTTTTTGGCACTAACTGATAATTTAGAGGTCCAGTCTCTTAATGAATAAGTGTGGTTTAGTGAATGGATAAGTGGATGGTTAAATGGGTGACTGACTGAATGAGTAGGTGGGTGAGGTAGTAGTTGGGCGAGTGGGTGTGTGGATGAGCGGGAACATCTTCCATTCTATATCTGAGTTCAGATGATTCAGAGACTGAAAGATATGGGCCAGTATTCTACAATGAGGCAGAGTTAATTAGTAATCCCATAGTACAGGACCTCTGGGATACAGTCATCTTAATAGGGTCGAATTCCAAATGAATTTTCAAAGTGACAAACTCCAATCACTAACAAAACTCTTAAACTGAAAGCCAATTACATAGGCTTGGCGGGGGGGGGGGGGGGGGGGGG
>NC_063340.1:34306218-34317876 GCF_021869965.1 Rhincodon typus | reverse complement strand
GCATCTGTGGAGGAGAAAACAGAGTTAACGTTTCGGGTTCAGTGACCTTCCTCAGAGAAATGAACTTTTCCTCTGAGGAAGGGTCACCAGACCCAAAACGTTAACTCTGTTTTCTCCTTCACAAACGCTGCCAGACCTGCTGAGCTTTTCCAGCAACTTTGTTTATGTTCCTGATTTACAGCATCCACAGTTCTTTTGGTTTTTATTAAGATGCTGAAGGGTCTTGACAGGGGAGATGCCAGAATACGGGTGCACATCTTATCAATATCTTCGGGTTCACCATTGACCAGAAATTGAATTGGACTGGCTTATAAATACAGTGGCTACAAGAGCAGGTCAGAAGCTAGGAATTCTTCAGCAACTCTGGTGTCCTTACTTGAGAAAAGATATACTGGCACTGGAGGCCGTGCAGAGGAAGTTCACCAGGTTGATGCTGGAGTTGAGAAGGTTGGCTTATGAGGAGAGATTGACTAGACTGGGTCTATATTGATTGGAATTTAGAAGAAAAGTGGGTGGTGGAATCTTACAGAAACATATAAAATTATGAAGGGAATAGATAAGATAGAAGCAGGGAGGTTGTTTCCACATGTGGGTAAAACTAGAACTAAGGGGCATAGCTTCAAAATAATGGGGAGCAGAACTAGGACTGAGTTGAGGATGAAATTCTTCTCCCAAAGGGTTGTGAATCTGTGGAGTTCCCTGCTTTGTGAAGCAGTTGAGGCTACCTTGTTGAATGTTTTTAGACAAAGATAGATTTTTGAACAGTGAAGGAATTAAGGGTTATGGTGAGTGGGTGGGTAAGTGGACCTGAGTCCACGAAAAGATCAGCCGTGATCTTGTTGAATGGTGGTGCAGGCTCGAGGAGCCAGATGGCCTACTTCTACTCCTATTTCCTATGTTCTTATGTTAACTCACCTCCTGGCTCCTCAAAGCCTCCCTTGTTAAATATCTTATCAAGGGAACTTGTGTAATATCCTTTGTACACTTTCAGAATAAAGCAATACATGACTTTACTTACCCGCTTTACTTTCATTGTTGTTGCGGGTTGGCTGTACTTATACCAAATAGATTTCAATACAGAAGCAAAAGGGGTCACTCCAATTCCTGTAGCAATCAACACACTAACTTCATAATAGAATACATCTATACAGGCAGTTCCAAAAGGACCATCAACTGCAACTCTGTAACACATAGGAAAATGTGCTATGACTTGAAGTGAACATATACATAACAACATAAGGCACCCATTATTCATTATTAGTAACAGTGTCACTTCACAGTTACAGTACTTGGAATTTTCAGTTACTTTAACTAGCCTAAGGTTATATGATATATCATGAAGTATTCTTAACAATATTGAAATATTATTATGTACCCCTAGTCATAATGTTCAACACAAGGGATGGGTATTTAGCATTTCACATTTTTTGACTTTCTTCCTGGTCGCCTTGACATGATTCTATCTTTGCTCAAAACTTCATCCCAGATGTCTTAGTGTTAGTAAGCTATTTCTCCATGGAGAGCATCACAGTTCAACCTAAACATTTATATACCTGACATCAAGCCACATACATTTTTCAACAAAGGTCATCAGGAAATCAAAGATCATCATCTGGAGGAATTTGTTCTGCTCCAGGAAAATTGAGACCTATTGTACACCTCCAACTATTGTCATAGCTATGATTACCTAATTCAACATGCATCAGTAATTGAATCAGAGACTTCATAACAAGCCATATTTCTACACTAGGCAACACTGAGTCTGCAAGACAGTGTTTTATCGGTTTATTTATAGGGACAAACAGGCAACACATATCGTATAATAAGAACGCAAAAAATAGGAGTAGGCCATTTGGCCCATCAAACCTGCTCTGCTAATCAATAAGATCATTGGTAGTTGCCTCAGGCCTCAATTTCTGTTTTGCACCAGTTCCTCATAAATCTCAACTCTCTGATAGTTCAAAAATCTATCCACCTCCTCTTTAAATACTTTCAGAGATTTACCCCACATAACTCTCTGGGGTAAAAAATTCAAGACATTCACTGTTTTCGGGGAAGTAATGCTTTTGCATCTCAGTTTTAAATGAGTATCCTCTTATTCTGTAACTATTTTCCCTAATTTGAGATTCCCCCACTTTTGAAGCATCTTTGTAACATCTACCCTGTCAACCCCCCAGAATTGTTTATGTTTCAATAAGGTCACCTCTTATTTTTTGAAACTCTAAAGAATAAAGGTGTAATCTGTTTAGCTATTTTTGATCAGTGAAACCCTTTATCCTGGGAATGAGCCTAGTGAATCTTTATTTGATCTGCTTAAAAACCTTATTCCTTAAAATATGCCTTAAAAACTTCCTTAAATACAGGTACCAAATGTGTACACAGTATTCCAGGAGTGGCCTCCACAACATCATATATGGTTGTAACAGGATTTCTCTGTTTTTAAACTCCAATGCCCAGCAATGTAGGCCAAAATTCTTTTTGCCTCCTTAATTAATTGTTGCACCTTCATACTAACTTTTTCTATTTCATGCATAAGAACACCCAGCTCCCTTTCTGCTGCACTTAAATAAAAGCAAAATACTGCAGACTCTGGAAATCTAAAACAAACTCAATAAACTCAGCAAGTCTGGTGGCAACTGTAGAGAGAGAAAAACAAGATTTAATGGTCTGAATCAAAGAACAGTTCTGAAGAAGTCATATCAGATTCAAAATGTTAATTCTGTTCCTCTTTCTACACAGGCTACCTGACCTGATGAGTTTCTTCCTCATTTTCTGTGTTTCCTTCCCCTGTCCGGCAGGCACGGGGAGAATGTGCAAACTCCTCACAGTCACCCGAGGCTGGAACTAGTCACCAGGTCCCTGCTGCTGTGAGGCAGCAGTGCTAACCACTGAGCCACCATTTCTTATGTCCTCATCATAACAAGCCCCCCCACCATTTTTGTATTGTCAGCAACTTGAAAACATTACATTCTGCCTCCTCCTTCAAGTCATTAAAATAGGTGGTACATAATTGAGGCCTGACGACTTACCTTGTGGCACTGCACTAGTTACATCTTTCCAGTTTGAAAAATACCTATTAATCTTGACTGTCTTTCTTCTGTGCATTAAATAGGCTTCAATCCAGGCTAATACATTACCCCCAATCCCATAACTATCCTTTTGCGTAGCACCGTATCGAATGCCTCCTCAAAATTCAATTACACAATATCTACCAGTTCTCCTTTATCAACTCTGCTTATGTCCTCAAAGATCGCTAGTAAATTTGTCAAGTATATTTTCCCTATCACAAAGCTATGTTGATTCTGTTTGTGATTGTGTTAAATTTTTCTAAAGTCTTGCCTATCTTTCCCTTAATAATGGACTGCAGTATTTTTTCTAGCATATCATCAATTGTTGCTCAACTTTCCCATGGATGAAGCATTAGGCACAAAGATAAGCCACCTAAATTATGGGATGGCTAACTTTGAGGTGATTAAAATTAATGTGAACCACTGGAAATTTGCAACTACAACAAATAGAAATGCACATTCAATTCTTTGCACCATGTTCCCATCAAAAAAGACACAACCAAAGATGTCATGCCTTGGCAATGTATCCCATGATACAACTCTGAAAGTGAAAATCACCATAGTCCCAGAAGACCACAGGCTCTCTCCAATTGGAGAGAGTTGACTGGTTATGAGTTGATCCTGAAGGTCACCACGCCTCAGATGAGGGACGAGGTTGAGAAGGCAAGGTCCTCATTGTGACTTCAAGCAGTATAGGAACATGTGGCTAACAGAAGATAGAGCATTGAATACACAAAGTCATATTATGAAGAATTGTACCAGCAGATAAATTCCATGATCAGTATGGAATTTCCCTTCCTACTGCATTTAAATTGAATTTCTTAGAGCTAAGATTTGCTGTCTTTCTGAAATATCAAATCAAAGGTAGTAAGGTTAATTGAATAAACTGACTTAAAAGCTTGCAGATGTTGCTCATATGATACACTTGCGATATACACTTTTGGTCTTACTTATATTTATCCTGTAACAGCTAAGCTGAATTACCATGTTGGTATGCTAAAAGGGCTGCATTGGGTTATTCTGAACTTACTGTCAGATTTCTAATGCTGTACTGAAATTTAAAATGCACTTAAAATTCCAAATACCCATATTGCAAACAACTCTTGACCAGTGTGGAACTGAAACAATGCAAACTTCATCCCTATGTAATGCATGATTCGCTGATAGACCAAAAATGTTTTTGCCTGATACCACTTTCCGATTTCATATAAAATATCCTTTTTGATGACATAATAGAAAACTGGTATAAAACCATATAGACCTGGAAGTCTTTTGGTTTGATTTATCCTCTCTGAACTGATATTGTCTCAATGGAGGGAAAAATCAATTGAAGTTGCTGCCACAACCGGATCAGCACATCTGAATAAAGAAGGAGATAAATCATTTCCACTGCTGATCCTCAACTGATGATTTGCACATGAACATGCACTTGTCGGTACATTACATGAAGGGCAGTGGTGATGCTTCCAATGTTTAAAAAGCCTGGTTGCATTTATAGTTTAAGATCTTTCATGGCGATTGAATGAAATGTAAAAGCAGCTGACACCACAGAATTGTTGGCATTATTTTTAAAAGAGGAAAGGGAAACAAGCAGTTCTGTCAGTTTCTGATTTTTTTGGTGCACATCACCTGTTTGCATATTTAAATGTTCTACTTGCTATTTATCCATAATGGGTTAAATTAACAAAAACAAAGTTCCTACATGATATTAAATAATGAGTATTTATACAAAGTATAAACCTTGGCATCTTCCATGCTTCCTGAAATCCTCTTAAATGAGCTCCACAGGCCTCAAACAGAGCACTTGTCCAGTCTCCCAGGGCTCTCATATGAATGCTAAAATGGTCTTCTTCAGAGGCAGAGGTTAATGTGAATGGATGCCATTCATAACGAGATATTGAAGGACAGTGCAGGAAGATGTATTGACCGGGTTTCATTTTAAAGCCTTGCTTTTTCATTTGAAGTTCAAGTACCCTGGATGGATGTACAATCACCTGCCCATCAAAAGAATGGGTAATAAGAGTTATGTTCTTAATATGAATAATCTTGTAAGATATTGTACATAGTTCTTATATTTACAGCAAAGTCAAAAATTTCATCAATTCCTGGAGATATTGCTGAATCTCAACTTGGGAAAGGTATGATGATAAATGCTCACTTTTAATTAAGTTAAGCATTTAAACAAGTCTTTAAAACCCATGCTTAGGATAGCTATCACTATTTCCTGATTTACTTCATCTTCATTTTTTCTCTTTTGTAAGGATAGTGACTTATGCGATGGAGTCTCCCTTATCATCTGTCATATTGAAGTACAAATATTTTGTTTATTGTTTTTATATTTATTGTGCTGACTATAATATAGTTCTGGTTTATTCATCAGAGTATAAGGAAAGCCAATTAACTAAATGTGTCAATGTCAATGACATCTTTGTGACATCTGGTAGAGCAGCAGCATTCAGAACCCGGAGGCCCCACACATCACTCATGCCACTACTTGACACCCAGTTACAATGAGGTTTATCTCTTCCTAGTCTGGTTGTTGGGTCAGAAAAATTTAAGAATACATATAGCTGTCCACCATTGAGGAGGGGAAACGTTGATCTGTTAGGTGAAATAATTTCTGAGCACAAAACGAATAAGATATGGGTATGTAAACAAATAGTCCAGTCAAAGTAGATTTTACCTTTGTAATTACAACTTTTTGCAGAGATCTGCAATACCGAATCAATCTTTCACAAATGTAAAGAAAAACAGGACCCAAAACCCATTTCCAGGTCTGAAAAGAAAGAGTATAACAAATGTTCAAAGAAGCTTAATACAAAGTGTTTTACCTGGCACTAGAAGATTGCCTCACTATTAGCTGATACATTAAAGTCACTTCTGAGCTATATTAATTTCTGTAATTTTAATGAATTAGTAAATTAGTCATGCTGTACAATTTACAATCAAAACGTAGATATTGCTCCAGACATTGGTGCAAAGGCAGTTTGGAAGAGAATTAGAAATAGATAGAGAAAGAAATGGAATGAGTGATGGGAAAGAATTACAATACAAATTTGAAATAGAAAGACATATAATGAGAATTAGAGAATGAATAAGTTAGAAAGAGAAGAGAAATAGGAAAACAATGAAAACAGTTGAACATCAAACAGAAAAAGAGAGCAATTTGTATTTGGAAATGGTTGCATCAACTCTTCAGCATTTATTCAATGAACCCAAGTGTAAGTATGTGAAATGGACAAACAGTCTCCACCTATGAAGTTATAACCAATGGTTTCATTCATTATAGTCAAGAATAGTGAAAAACTAAATGGATATGCCATTTCACTGCTTTCATAGAAATATAGGAATTGCTAGAAGAAAAAAAACTACAATCAATTTAGTAGATTTTCAAACATCTTGGTAGTCATATAATAAAATATTCATGGATTTGTTGACTAACCATAGCAATTAGTCACAATGCATTAATGAACATCAGGGGCAAGGTGAATTTTGATGGAATTAGGCAGGAGCTTGCGGCAGTTGTTTGGAGCAGATTGCTTGCAGCGGTTGATTTGAATAGTTTGTTTGCAGGCAAAGGGACCTCCGGCCTTTAAAAATGTGATAGCTAGAGTCTACATGTTCCTGTGAGGGTGAAGGACAAGGTTGGCAGGAGTAGGGAACCCTGGATGACAAGAGATATTAAGGCTTTCACCAGAAAAAAGGAAGCATAGCTCAAGTACAGGCAGCTGGGGATCAAGGGAATCACTGGAGGTATATAGGGGGTGCAGGAGTTTACTGAAGAAGGAAATCAGGAGGGCAAAAAGGAGGCATCAGATAGCTTTGGAAAAAGAATAACTAGAGAGAGAATAGGACCGTTCTAAGACCAAAGTGGACATGTATGTGCAGAACCACAGGAGGTAGGTGAAGTCCTCAATGAATATTTTTCCTTTATGTTTACCATGGAGAAAGACATGAATACTTGGGGAAGTTAGTGGCAATATCTTGGGGACAGTACATATCACAGTAGAGGAGGTGGTGGATGTATTAGAATTTATGAAGATGGATAAATGTCCTGGTCCTGACCAGATATATCCAAAATCCCTGCAAAAGCCTCGAGAAGAAATTGTGGGGACCCTGAGTGATATATTTACATAATTGTTAACCAAAGGTGAGGTCCTGGAAGACTGGAGGGTAGCAAATGTTGTGCCTTATTCAAGAAGGGCTGCAAAGAAAAACCTGGGAACTATAGACCAGTAAGCTTAACATCTGTGGTAGGTAAGTTACTCGAGAAGATTCTGAGGGATAAGATATACATGCATTTAGAAAGACAGGGTCTGATTAGGAGTAGTCAACATGGCTTCGTGCGTGGGAGATCATGCCTCACAAATTTGCTAGAGTTTGTTGATGAAGTGACCATGAAGGTTGATGAGGGCAGTAGATGTAGTCTACATGGATTTCAGTAAGGCCTTTGATAAGGTTTCACATGGTAGGCTGTCTGGAAGGTTGGATCGCATGGAATTCAGGGAGAGCTGGAAAATTGGCTACACAAGCAGAGAGTAATAGTGGAAGGATGCTTGTCAGACTGGAGGCCTGTGACTAGTGGTATGCCTCAGGGGTTGGTGCTGGGCCCATTGCTATTGGCTATCTATATCAATGATTTGGATGGGAATGCACAAGGCATGATTAGTAAGTTTGCGGATCACACTAAAATCGGCGGCATCACGGACAGTGAGTAAGGTTATCAGAAATTTAGCAGGATCTTGATCAGCTGGGGAAGTGGGCCGAGAAATTGCAAATGGAGTTTAATATAGATAAGTGTCATGTATTGCATTTTGAAAAGTTAAATCAAGGTAGGAGTTTCACGGTGAGTGGCAGGGCCTTAAAGTATAGTGGAACTGTTAATCTGGAAACTACTAGTTCCTGAGGTAATACTGCTTGTCTGCAGAATGCTGTTGGCATATTATCACTGCTGTGATATTCTTGCATTTATTGGAGAGCAGTTGGCGTCTGAGACTGATGACAATTCAGTTCCTTACTTCCTTGGCAAACCCTCATCTGCTTCATCAGCTGTCTGCTGTGAAGAAGGAGCTTCTCCAGTTGCATATAAACATAGCTGTGACAATTGTTCTGGCTGTTCACTTTCATTGTGTTTGATTGAGGTGACAACTTCTGTACACAGGGCTCAAGTTGCCAAATAGGCTAACTGTGTTGAGTATGTTGAATGTTTACATCTGACGAGCTCTCCAGCTTTTAACCTTGGCAAATATTTGGCAGCTTATCAAAGTGAAGTTTGGCTTCCTGTCATTTCACTTTGATTTTGTCATTTACTCTTGTTAATATTTCTGGTCTCAGTAATTGCTTCATGTTGGAAGTGTAGTCTGGATGTGGCATGTCATTTTGTCACTACACTGGACTATTTTCCAAGCCTTTAGATGATGTATTTCTCTACTCTAAGCTTGCGTTGTAAGCATTTGTGTTGGATCTGATTGAATTTTTGATTATCCTTTTAGCTGCTACTATTTTACTGCTACTTCAGCCTTTCTATTTGACTGGGAATAGTGTGGAGGTGTGCAGTGCTAAATTTCCCAATTATTATTCTCCAGCACTTTCTGTTTTTACTACAAATGATTCTAATGTTGCTGCTAAACTATCTCTCTCTGCATGATGATGTAGCTTAAGCTTCTGAAAAAAAGTTTACTATATCTGGTTTTCCACCAAAGGTATATTCATAGTTACATTCCTCTCCAATTACTCCATCTTATTCTCTTCACTAACTCTCCAGGGCTCTGTGTACATTCCTACTTGTCCCTTCTTCACTGCAATGATTTCATCCATTTATTTAATCCTAACTAATGTTTAGTTGATACTTTGATTTTGTTCTATTAAGTTCATTCAAATTGCATGCCCCAACATCCACAATTTCCAGCCTCTTTGCACAACAATCAATATATCTTGACTTGTGAAAATGCCCTTTGATATCTTTTTTAAAAAAACATTCATTGTTCTTTATGTCTTTTGCAGGTCTAACTATATTCTTCGTAGTTCTATTGTTAACCCTTCATCTATTGATATTTCTTGACCTTACATTGACCTCAAGTGCAATTCGTAGTGATCTGGCAATGTTAATGTTCAAAGAAACTCATTTTTCTCTTTCATGCTTATTTTCGTCAATAGAATCATGAACTCTCCATACAGACCACATCATCCAAACTATCATAAACTGCTTTAGTATCTCTAAAGGTTAAGGACAGCTTACAACCTTGTATCTTTCAACCTCTTTCGGTTGCAGCATTTATTAAATCAATAATAGATATTCGGTTAATTGGCCTATAGAGACCCAGTTTTTGCCTCTCTCCCTCTTTGAATAGGGATGTCATATTGGTAGTTTTCATATCTTCTGGTACTTCTCCAGAACCTAAGGATTTTTGGAAAATTATAAACAATGCATCCACTATCTCTGTAGCTATCTCTTTTAGGATCCTAGAATGTAATTGATCAGGGCCAGGGGTATTATTTGTCTTTAGCTCCATTGGTTTGTCTAATACTACTACTATGGCTGGTCTAGTTTATTTTCTCGTTTATGGAAACCCTCAGGATGTTGATTGTGGGGAATGCAATGATGGTAATGCCATTGAATGTCAGGTGATGCTTAGATTCTCTCTTCTTTCAGATTATCATTGTTAGGTACATGCTTGGTGTGAATGTTATTTGCTATGTATTAACCCAAGCATGAATATTGTCCAGATCTTGCTGCATATTAACAAAAACCGCTTCAACATCTGAGAAGTTATGAATGTTACTGAACATTGTGCAATCATCATTGTGAAAACATCACAATTGAATCTGATCTTCTCATTCCAGAAACCTTGTAGCAGAATTGATAAACCTTGGTGTCCTGCCCCTTCACATTCCCATTACCTTTGAGAGAAGAAATTTCCAGATTCTGACGTTTTTTGTGCCACAACTGTTGACGTGGTCGAGGTTAGCTAACTTAGCACAAGTAGTGATTAAAATTGCAATCATCCTGACTTTCATGACTCATTAAGGTAAGTTATGGTAGTGCAGTTGTTTTGACAGTGACCCAGTAATCTAAGATTATGAACTTAATGGGCCCTTTTTAATGCAGTGGTAGTTTCCCTACACCTGGACCAAGAGACTTTGGTTCAAGTTCCAGTGGCTCCAGAGGTATGTAGCAACATCTCTGAATAGGTTGATCAGAAAAATATATTAAGTATAAAAAAAATTATGAGTTCACGTACAAACATGTTGTCGAAATTATTTGAATAACACATCCTATAATTAGTGTCAATCACTGGAAAAATGATAATGGAATCTATTGAATTATTGTAAAATTTATTTTTGGCTTCCGTCAAGGGAAGGGAAAACCAGTCACATTCAACCCTAGTCCATACTAGGTGGTTCATTTTTACTGCCTTCTGAAATGGTCCAGCAACTCACTTTTTTCAGCTAATAATGTGACTTCATCAGTGTAATACAGATTTGTTGTGCCATTACCCAACAAACCCTCATACAGCTCCATAAAATAGCACCATAAAATATATAGGTGATTAAGTTAGCTTAAGGATTCTGACTTACTACTGGTTCATTTCCAGCAAACTGTGGTAATGGGCATTCTGGGATGTCTCCCCATTCTTCGTAATGATCTTTGCAGTAAGTAACATTGTGCTCCTGAAGACTCTGACGGGTTTGTCCTCGAACAATACGGCTGGAACACAGAATCACTTAATCAACTACTTACTGCTTACATTTTATGGAGGATTTTAGAAATTAGAAAATAAATTCAATATTTTAAATGTCCTTATTGATTTTATGATTTTCAAAACTGGTTTTGTAAAATAAATCTGTTATAGTATTTCTACCACAGAATATAATTTATAACCTTTATCCTAAACATCTGACATTATTGATTTTGATTACAAATATATTAAGTAGAAAATTAATTTAATGATATTTGAGATAATTTATTTATCGGGTTAAAATGTTTACAGGAAAAACACATTGAATACAATGTTCCTAATATCATAAATAATACAGAACTAAAATTTCTGTTGGCTAATGATAGAGCAGCCAAAGAAGCGTCCATAGTACATGCAATTATATTTGACTTTGCTCTCCACTCCCTTAAAGAAAAAAAAGTGAACTTATTGAAAACAACTAGTTTATGCTTTAATCATTCATATTAAATCACAGAACACATCACAGCTGGACAACGTTGCTTTGGTGGCCCAGAATTTAATATCACTTTGAATGGGAAACCTAGCACATCAAACCATGTCAAAAGTGTTTTGCTAGGAAAAAAGCATGAATTGGAATTGTTCAGTCAAAATGTTATCAAATAAAAAAACAACTGATCTGATTAAAAGTCACTCTTGTGCCCAATATTATAATCTTCACCTGCTTTTATGCATCAAGAGGCTCAAGTGCTGTCTGTTTAACATTCTCATAGGTTAAAATAGAAACAAAGAAGGCCCATTTTGCTTGTGTCAACACTTGCAAATAGATAATTTATTAATTCTATTTTCCCTTTTGCCCTGATCCTGAACTTTCTCAAATCTGTTGACTTTAGTGGCACAAGGAGTATGGGCAT
>NC_063340.1:34297495-34306208 GCF_021869965.1 Rhincodon typus | reverse complement strand
GTTTAACATAAACTGATCATGTCTTCTGGATTCCAGGTTGTTCAACAGTTAAAAGGAAGTGAGGACTGTTGTGCTTATCAATCATGAGAAGCAGGAATACTTCATCTCAGCAATACAGACACTCTGTTCCACCTTGATCAGATCACAAAATTGTTACAAAACAAAAATTTGTCTCATGATTATTTTTTCACCTAGTGCCGCTCCTCTATCTTCTCCCACTGTGGCCTTGCATATTCTTCCTTTTCAGACAACTATCAAAGTCCCTCTTGATTGTCTCAATTCAACCTATCTCCACTACAGTCTGAGGAAGTGCATTTCAGATCCTAGCTGTGAGAAATATCAAAATTCTAATATTTTGTTTGTTTTTTCTCTCTGCAAAACAAAACATATAACTGATTTAGAACCTGTGTATTTATAGATAATTTTAAAGAACAAAGTATATTTATGGATTTTTAAAAAAAATTAGACCCTAGCCTGTTTAAAATTAAAATTGCAGTCTGCTTGGGTTAAACCCACTCACTCAGGACACTGGGTTAGACTCTTCATTTCCAGGGCTGGATTCAAATCTCGTCGTGACTGCTGAATAATTGTCTCCTCTGTCTGTGAGCTTTGCCTTTGTCAATTGAATTTTGGTTGCCCTAATCCAATTCCCACAGTGCATATACCACTTATTGTACAAAATGGTGCCATCAATTTGCCTATATCACTTAAGAGGCCATACATTAGCTGATATCAGTAAAATAGCCCCAGATCTGCTTGAGGATAACACCACTTCCTGGAATGACCCTCCTCACTCTACCTGTCTCAAGTTCTCTACCAGAAATAGAATGCCTATTTGCTCCTGGGCTACAGCCTCTGGTGCTGTGTTGCCCACCTTATTCAGTCCTAAACCATCAGTCAGGCTGGCTTCCAGCTAAAGACCCTGTTGAGCAAAAGCACACTCAATTGCGAAAGTCTTCTCAGAATTCCTTTCTCTGCCAATCTGAAAATGCAACCTAATAAAGACCAAATCTATGTTACTGCTGGGGTCTAACCAGTGATTTATAAATCAGATTGCATTACTTCCTTGATTTTGTACTGTATGTCTCTATTTAACCGAGTATACTGTCTGCAGTTTAACAACCTTCTCATCTTTGTCTAAAATTTAAGTGCTAGGTCACCCTATTCCTGCATCCCCTTTAAAATGGTGTGTTTACTTTTTTACAGTAGGTGCTGATCATTTCTATTAAATGCATCGCACCACACTTTTCTGCATTAAGTTTTATCTACCCATATCACCATACCACATGTGTCCTCCAGAAATCTGTGGTTACCTTCCTCACTAATACTACATTTCTAAGCATTTTGTCATCTACTAACTTTGAAATTGTAACCTGCATAATTAAGTTCAGGTCATTAATATGTCAGAAAGAAGAACTGTAACACTTCAGGGAGGAATCCCCTTTTCTTTCAGATAATATTTCTGTGGTCTCCTTAATGCTTTTACGCATGACACTTGTGCCTACCTGGAAGAGTCCTGTGGCATAGGAAAAAAGGCAATAGTGACTGGGACGTCTGTTCTTGCCTGAGTATGAGGTATTGGGGCAGCACAGTGGCTCAGTGGTTAGCACTGCTGCCTCACAGCACCAGGGACCCAGGTTCAATTCCACCCTCGGACGACTGTCTGTGTGGAGTTTGCACATTCTCCCCGTGTCTGCGTGGGTTTCCTCCAGGTGCTCTGGTTTCCTCCCACAGTCCAAAGATGTACAGGTTAGGTGAATTGGCCATGCTAAATTGCCTGTAGTGTTCAGGGGTGTGTAGATTAGGTGGGTTATGTGGGATGGGTCTGGGTGGGATGCTCCAAGGTTCAATGTGGACTTGTTGGGCTGAAGGACCTGTTTCCACACTGTAGGGATTCTATGATTCTTTTAGATCATCATGGGGAAGGTGACACAACTTTGTGAAATGTAGCCTCCTCAGGCACTGCTCATGGGTTTTCCCATAATAGGACGGACTTTCCCAGAAGACATTTTGCAAGCGTGGTTCTCTCTAAGCTGCATGCATGCGTAACCATGCAGCAACCTAGACAGTACCCTGCATGGGAAAAAGAAGACAGTGTATAAGCAGTGTTTGTATTAAAATTTCATATATGTGGCCATGTAACATTCCTAAATGGATTGTACCATGCACCAAACAGGCTGAAAAGAATAATTTGAGAGACTACTGTAGGTAGAGCCTTCTAGGGAGAGCCAACTTCTCCTTTATCTTCACAGACCTTACCCTCTTTGCCTGTTCCACTGCATGTTGCAGAGTAAGTGACAATTCAACTACAACCTCCATTTATGTAAGCCAGTTACCTCCTGCCTGATTGGTGGTCAGAGAAATTCTTAGTGTAAATCAATCTCTGCGTTTGGAGGGATTTTTAAGGCTTTAAAGTTTGACCTATATACCAATGTCTATGGAATGTTTGACTATTAGGAATGGAATACAGTATTTCATTATGAGCTTTCTCCAAACTAACCACTGTAAAAGAGACGTCCACCTATGTGCGCTATTAATAACAAATTATAATTAGGTTTATAAAGGAATGTGTTTAGAATTTACTATAGGTGCGGAACAGATTACATTTTCTAAACTGACATTCAGAATGAGATTTTGTTGATAATTAACTCAGCCCTTTCACATTTTACACTTTCTTCACCGCATCAATTTCTTCATAATTTAAAATAAACCTTGATCAGGTTTTCACCACGTACTCTCATTTCTCCCTACGTATTCTTCATATATCATAAATAAGGATTTACAGCTTAAATTTACAGCATGTATTTTGTTGTTAAAGATTCATTCATCAAAACGTGATTCAGAACACAATAAATATCCTTGCAACTTTTATAACTATAAACACTTAATTTTAATTGCTTAAATGTATAATTAGAATGTAAATGGACTCATACTTTTCTCATATGTTCACAATGCTAATGCCACCTGTTTTGTCTGTTGCCCACGTAAAACTTCATTGCCAGAAATGCTTACATTTGTCATTTCAATACTGCATGAATATTGTAAGCTAACAAATAAAAACTACACTTACCCAAACCCATGAACGATGAGACCAATAAAGAATATAATGAAGAGATGATGAGTGAACCAAAACACCTCATAAAATGACTTCACAATAACCCACGTGGAAGAAGTCACCATCAGAATGAAAGCCACAGTAATAATGATGCCAGTCACTCCAGCTGCACTACTTAATAGCTCTTTCACTGGGTTCTAGAAATACAGATAGTATCACATAAATAATCACATGTTATAAATAAGCCTCTTTTCTATTTCAGAATTAAATTGTGATGAACATCTCATGTATAAAAATCTGTATTAAATCTCATAAATGTAATTTCCTGGATGGCAAGCTAGAAGTAAGAAATTTGTAAAACCTTACTCAACATCCTATTGATCTACCTTTTAAACCTTACTTTACTCCTGACTTAACTCAAAAAAGAAAGGAGAAGCAATTAAGGTATTACTCTATATTTTAATTAATGGTCACATTCCATCATTAATGCTACTTCAATTATGGAACATGTTAAACTTTGGTTAAACATATGCAATTTCCACACAAAGAAAATGATTCCAGGAGTCCTTGCCACTCACACAAATAGGAGCTTTGTTTCTGCATAAATTCTTGACATATGGAAGAAATATGGTAAAATTCAGAAAGGTGAACAGCTGCTAAAAACATCAATTTTATAGTGTATTTTTGTTTAATTTTGCTAAAACTAAGCAATTGATATTTGCAAACATAGTATTTAAATAATTTAAAAGACTTTCCATATTACTGACTAAAGATAACAATTCTATTCATTAACTTATTATCTTCATTTCTTAGTTTAATCAATGAAGAATCCAGTGTTTATTTAGAAAGCCAGGCCTTTGTACAACCTGCTAAACTTAATAATGCAAAATAGAAATCATAACATTACTGAGTCACTTAAAATATTTGAAAGAGTAATTTTAACAATTGTGTACATTTTAATATTGCACTGAAATCTTCACTTGGATAGAGTGCATTTTATGAACAGTACATAATGCTCAGACCTATAAAAGTAAATGATTTAATATGTACGTAACTTTAGTTAGTTTAAAATCACAACAATTTGTAATTTCTCTCCTCTCCTATGGTTGGATTTACAGCCAACATACCGTATCATACGTTCTGATGGGGTTGAGGTAGCTTTCACTGGAGTTCTTCCCAATGCTGGAAAGCCTGATCAGCAAGTCTTTGGCAACAGGCGAATAACTTGCGTGGTATCGTTCAATATTGAACAGATGTGCAATTACATGAATTACTAAATGTTAAGAAACAAATATTTTATTTTCTACATCTAGGTAGCTTTATTTCATCAAATTAACATTTATAGTGGCTTGCAAATCGAGGGCTGGATTCTACCAACATGTTGGGATTGTGCTGGGAGTGGGAAGGCTGGTAAAATGGCATGAGAAAGTGGTGAATACTGTGTCTGTCAACTTTCCACTGCCATGTTGTCTTGCCAACACTGGGAGCTGCAGGGTTTCACACAGCCAGAATCAAATTCAGCCAGTTTAGAGAGAAAATAAGGCCCTTTTGCACCTTCACTGTAATTGTATTAATGTTGGGGCACTTCAACATCTGGGAGAATTTGAGGTAAATAATGGTAGCCTTCTGGCAGATCCCAGGGGCCCTTTCTTTTCAGACAATCCTTGGACAATAGAGACACTTCTGGCACCAATGGCAATGATGCTACTTGTCCTCATGATTGCCATCATTTTTTCCAAAGTTTGTGTGGCCTCAGCAGAGGAAAAATGTATATGTAGATATGATATGATACCAACAATGACTTGGCTGTGTTGCATAACCTGAAAAAGATTCTGCCAATGCCCTTGTCAAAGAACAGCCACTTAGGTTGTGCATCAGTTATGTACGTAATATATAGAACCTTAGCAAGAGTCAACACTTACAGAACAGGGAAGAAATTGGAGAAAGCAAATAAACAAACTGAACTTTTGGCATTTCCAAATTATACTGCAGACTTCATGAAACATAGCAGTTGAAGACAGGCAAGAACAAATGGAATCAACAGATAAATGCCTTTCTAGCACAGCCTGAGAGTCAGGAAAACAAATGTGTTTACCATAGGTTTGGGTACACTGGGAGCTTGAAACGCAGTTGATGGCTGGCTTGTGGATTGGTAATATTGAGGCTCTGTAGACACACTTGGTGGCTGGCCAAAGATACATTGGAGAGTCTGGAGAGATACCGGGGAGTGGGTGACATCAGATGGGCTGATTACACTGGAGTTTTGAATTCACATCAAATGGCCAGTAATGTGTATGTACAAATATGTATAGCCTGTACACATGAGGCATAGCAGAGATGTTGAGGTTCCAGGTATAGGGTGGGAATAGAAGGATGATGTCAGTTGATCATGGGGACATTAACAGATTTTCTGGGCCCTCCACCTCAGCGAGAAAACAAGTTCAGAAATTTAAATCATAGCTAATGTGTGTTACTTATTTATTTATTTACTTATTGTTTGGCTGCTACACCTACTCCCTTCACTTTATTCCCTGTTCACTTCATGTTGAGGGAAATTGAGTTAATGCCAATGTATCTAAATATTTTTACGATGAATAAATATATAATTATAGTTAAAATATAGGAGAAGCTGAGGTTTGGACAACTATAATGTCAAGAAGCAGCTTCTTCATTCAAGGTAAGTGAACAGAATTATATCCTGGTTTGGGAATTCATGTTGTCTGGATTTTCCAAAGCTTTATTGATGTCTGCAAAATATGGGGTATAACCATTTGCAAATCAATTTTGGAATGGCTTTATCTATGAATTTGGGCAGATTAAGTCCTACCCTGAATTTCATGACATTTTGGCTTTACATATGGAGACACAATACGGGGAGGTATTGGCCTAGTGGTATTAACAGTCGGCTATTACACCAGAGACCCTAAGAATGGTGTGGGTTTGGAACACACTATAGTAGATGATAAAATTTGGATTCAACTAAAAACAGTCTAATGATGACCATGAATCAACTGTCAGGCAAAACCCATCCGATTCACTAATGCCCTTGAGTGAAGGAAACTGCATTCTTTACCTGGCTTGGTTTTATTTAATTCTGGACACCTTATTTGAGGAAGGATGTTAAAGCCCTGGACAGAGTTCAAAGGAGATTTGCTAGAATTATACCGGGAATGAGGGATTTTAGCTACAAGGAAAGATTAGAGAAATTGGGCTAATTCTCCTTGGAGCAGAGAAGATCAAGGGCTGACCTTACTGAAGTGTTGAACAAATTATAAACAATTTTGACAGGATAAAGAAGGAAATTCTGTTTCCACTAGTTGGCATGTCAGTAACTAATGGTCACAATTTCAAGACTGTCAGCAAGAGAACTAGGAGTGAGATGAGGAGAAACTTTTTTACTCAGAGGATTGTTAGGATCTGGAATGCATTGTCTAGGAGAGTGATGAAGGCAGATTCCACAGGAGGTTTTAAAAGAAGGCTGGATATATGTTTGAAAGCGGTGAATTTAGAGGCTATGGAAATAGGGCTGGAGAATGGGACTAGCTAGGTAGCTCTTTCAGGAGCCAGTACAGACACAATGGCTCGAATGGCTTCCTGTACTGTAAAATTCTATGATATTCAGAAACAAATGGTAACTCGTGCATTAAGAAGTAAATAGTTAGAGCAATTTGATTTGAAGAAGCAAATTGTTAAAATATGGGAAACATAAATATAGATAAGGATCTAAAGGCATTTAGACAAATCTGAGTCGAAGAATGTTTCAAAGAACAAAGAAATCAATGCAGTAAAATCTTAATAACAGCAAACAAGCAAATAACAACACTGAGTAATTTTAATAATCAACAAATATCCCACCTGTATGCAAGATTATCATGTATGCAACAATCTGATGAAATCTGACGTTTTTATCCAGCTGTCTTCTGATATTGCTTCGACAACACTATTTTAAGAAAGTATGTTAGTACATTTTAAAGATTTGCTCATAAATTTAGTGAAAAATATGTCCTACATTTATTTAACAAAGGAGAAAGCTAAATGGTTTTCAGTCACCTCATGGGTGCAATGAAATCATTAACCAAGTGAAAGAAGTTCAAGGTTTTGTTGAAGTTAAATTTCTCTAATAATATAATTCCAACAATCCTGACAAAATGGATGGAGTCATCCATTATGCAGTTTACATCTGGCATTGATTGTGGAAGTGGGAGTTAATTTTCGCTCGTGCTTGTGTTGTCTTTTCTCACACAGTCAGGACATATGGGATTCAGGGTGAGCTTGCCAACTGGATACATAGGCAGGAGGCAGAGAGTGGTGATGGAGGGTTGCTTTTCGGACTGGAGGCCTGTCACCAGCAGGGTTCTGCAGGGATTGGTTCTGAGTCCTCTTTTGTTTGTCATTTATATAAATGATTTGAATGAGAATACAGAAGGCATGGTTAGTAAGTTTGTGGATGACAACAAAATTGGTGGCATTGTAGACAGTGAAGAAGGTTTTCTAAGCTTACAAAGGGATCATGATCAAATGGGTCAATGAGCTGAAAAATGGCAGGTGGAGTTCAATTTGGATAAATTTGAGGTATTGTATTTTCGTACAACGTTTTGGTAGGGCTTATACAATTCGTGGTAGGGCCTTGTGTAGTGTTGTAGAACAGAGGGACCTAGGGGTGCAGGTACATAATTCTTTGAAATTAGCGTCACATAAAGACAGGGTGGTTAAAAAGACATTTGGCATGCTTGCCTTCATTTCTCAGTCCTTTGAGAATAGGAATTGGGAAGTCACGTTGAGGTTGTACAGGACATTGGTGAGACATTTTCTGGAATTCTGGTTGCCCAGTTATAGGAAGGATATTATTAAGCTGGAGAGTGCTCAGAAGAGATTTCCCAGGATGTTGCCAGGTACGGAAAGTTTGAGTGATAAAGAAAGGCTGGATAAGGTGGAACTTTTTCACTGGAGGGCAGGAGATTGACAGGCGACCCGATAGAAGTTTATAAAATAATGAAAGGTATAGATAGAGTTAATAGCAGTTGTCTTTTCCCTAGAATGGGGGATTTCAAGAGGAGAGGGCACATTTTTAAGGTGAGAAGAGAGAGATTTAAGAAAGACATAAGGGGCAAATTAATTACACAGAGGGTTGTTCGCATATGGAATGAACTTCCTGAAGAAGTGGTGGATATGGGTACAATTACTACATTTAAAAGACATTTGGATAAGTACATTAATAGGAAAGGTTTGGAGGCATATGGGCCAGGAGCAGGCAGGTGGGACTAATTTAGTTTGGGATTATGTTCGGCATGGACTGGTTGGACCGAAGGGCTTGTTTGCATGCTGTATAACTCCATGACTCTAAAGCTGTATGACAACGCATGATATACACTGACACGAGGAAAATGGTCAATCTTATATGATCAACAGGCAAAAAATTCCCACCACAACCAGGACCTTCTGAGCTTGAAGGGCACCTGGCCCTTCACGCCCTGCAAGCGAGCAGCCAAGAGTCAGGTTCTGTTGGTTATTCTCACACATTTATGAAGGAGCTCAAGATGGCTAGGCCTACGATCCTGCAGTGATGTCCTCGGGCTGAGATGATTGACCTCTTAGCAATCTCAATTATCTTTTATTGTGTTTAGTATGATTCCAAACAATGGAGAGACATCCCCCCCC
>NC_063340.1:34270825-34297395 GCF_021869965.1 Rhincodon typus | reverse complement strand
CCCCCCCCCCGCCCCCAGTTCTGCTTGGGGCTACTTAATACCACATTGTGGCCTAATGTCAAAGGCAGTTACTTTCAAATCTTTGAAATTCACTTCATGTTTAACTGAAGCTTGAACTGGACCCCTTCGATCACTTTACTGATGGTCAAGAATAGATTGCGTTGGATGTAAATAATCACCATTTTAAAAAGCAACAGGGCTTTCCTGAAGTCTTAGCCAGCAATTTCCATCAATTGAAGAACATGGAGATAATTTGGACATTGAATGATATTTGCTACATTTGCCTACATGAAATGGTTGCAACACTTCTTTTGTAATTTTAAAAGTAATTCTATTGTTTCACAACATAGAAGGTTTTCTATAAAGGCAAGTTATTTCTTCTTTATTTTTATCATAATTCAACAGCTCATTCTAACTTACAAATTTCATCTTACACTCTGATATACTGTAAGGATTTAACATTTCTATCACTACAGATAAATCTAATATTTTTGACATTTTCTATGTAAAATTATACTTGACTGTAGGAAATGGTATAAACCTTAGGGTACTTTGATAAAATGATACGTACACCACACGATCCTCTCAAAAGTGAAATCAGATTTCGACTGACTGGCAGTAGAATCAGGAGACAGTTGAAGTTGAGACACATCGCAGATGCTCTTGACCAAGCCAATGCTGACTGATAGGAGAAATCAGACAAACATCTCTCGCTCACTACTAAGGGTAGATTAATGGTTAAACTGGATTAAACATAGTTAAATAACAACAACACAGCACTTACCCCAAGCATTGCACGGGTATAAGTATATGCTTCTTCTCGTTCATACAGGAAGAAAGTATGGATAAAAAGAAAAGTGTTGACTCCCAACCACAACAACTGTAACAAAAGAAGCTTTTATTTCACAGACTAGAAACGGCTTTTCATTTTGCAAGTTCGTCTAATTTATTTTAAATATTTTATTGTGAACTAGCAAATGTTTAAAACAACATTTCAAATCAATTTTGTTTAAAAAAATTTAAATGTGCCCAAGTTAGGAATTAGTTTCACATTTTACTGAATAAACGGATGCAAATTAAAAACTTATGGTGTGAATATAATGTACAACATGATTTGCAACCTGTAGCTTTTGATTTTCAATAATTAATCTAGATTTCTCAACAAATGTGATTAGTTCTGTTTCTGTGTAAACTTTCAAAAGTATACTTAAGCTTATAAAATAATTAATTAACATTAAAAGTTGAGTGCTAAAGCTGGTTTTATTATTACTTGTAAAAATGAATTCAAATATAGACTGATGTAACTGTATAGGAAGCAGATTGATGAATTAACAATTTAAGTATAAAACTTACTAATATGATAAGCTGTGGAGCATCATTCACAAACCAGTTTGCCATTGATCATGCAGAGCTGTGGGTTTAATCCGTTCTCGGCTCCTTTACAACTGTTGTGCTATTTTCTACCTACCCACCACTGTCATCTGTAGTTGAGGTGTAGAATTACTGAGGGTGTGTTCTGGGAATCACAGTTCTGTTTGACAGTCTGGCATTCAAATATTTTTTAAGCTGTAGTATTAAAAATCCCAACATCCCATACTGTAGACAGCTATTAAAAAGAAAACAAACTCAAGCACTGGGTCACAGTGAGTAAGTTGATTTTTTAAAGATCTCATCAGAGGTAAGAATCCTATGTGAGAAGAAGTTGCTCATTCCCAATGGAATTTCTGTTGGGTACACTGCCAGATCCATTCAGTCATTCCAAATGAATGAAATGAATTTTTCCACTTGTGAAGTGGAAAAATATACTGTGCAGTATGATGTGTTTCTACAGTTGCAATAAATACATTACTATAGAGAATACTGTGTTATACTTGCTCACTGAGTATGTTCTCACCTTTGTTGATTAGAGCCCCATAACAACCATTTATATTAATATAGCACCGTTAATGTAAAATATCCCATGATACATTATAGGAGCTTGGCAGGAGTTAGTGTGCAGGTACAGTAAGTTTTCAAGAAGGCTAGAAGAATGCAACCCTATTTTATGAGAAGATTTAAATATTAAAAAAAGGATGTAATGCTTCAGTTATACACAGCATTGGTGAGACAATATTCCCAATACTATGTGTAGTCTTGTCTCCTTATTTAAGGAAGGATGTAAATGTATTGAAGATTGTTCACAGAATGTTTGCTAGATTGATAACGAACAAAAATAGAAATTGCTGGAGAAACTCAGCAGATCTGGCATCATCTGTGGAGAGAAGACAGAATTAATATTTTCAATGACCCTTCTTCAGAACTGATACAATCTAGAAACCCTAAGTTACTGTAACCACATATCCTCACACCCCACTTCATCTAAAGACTCCTTTCTATTCTTTCAGTTTCTTCATCTGCGTCTGTTCTGGCGATGCTACCATCTGCAGAGGGGCCTCAGATATGTCAACATTTTTCCTCAGCTGAGGATTCCCCACCGCCATGGATGACAGGACCCTTAGTTGTTTCCCACCCATTTTCCATACTTCAGCCCTCACCCTTTCTCTTCCCTACCATAACAATAACAGGGCTCCCATAGTCCTCACATTCCACCTCAACAGGCTCTGCTTCCACAGAATCATAAGCTGCCATTTCCATCATTTCCAACAAATGCCACCACCAGACTCATATTCTCTTCCCCTCCCTTGACAGCATTCCACAGGGACAACTTGGTTGACTCCTCCTTCACTCCCAACATCCCCATGGCTTGTGCTGCAATGGAAATTGAGACTGTATTTACCAGACATTACATCAGGCTGGGTCCATAAGTGCAATTATGGCACTGACAAGCACTTTGACGCTGGAAAGTGTGAATTTCTAGCCTTGTGTGAAGTTCTGTGCTATGTTGGAGGCAAACTCCTCCATGGTCTTTGATGATGATAGTAGGCTTTCTTGCAGGCTATCCTGGATTCCAAAGCAGTATCTAGTATCAGTATTTGAACTGTGAGGGTCAGGTCAAGAGCTGCTGCTTCTTGCTCAAAGATATGTCACAGCTCTCATCCATTCACACAAATTTGTAGTAGTTAATCAGGTGGCAACTATTTGGCGTCTACAAACAGGAAATCAAAGGTGGGTAATTGGGGTGAGAAAAGGAAGGTGGAATGGAAAACAAGAAGCCTACTGTCACACATTCTGAGTGCCAAATGGCTGGATGATGGTGAACTGGGAATAGAAAAGGATCATATAATAGGAACATGTTGTCATCCCGAATGCCTTTGGCAACACAGAATCTAACAAACTCTCTGAGACACAAGGATGCATTACTAATCTTGACATCCGGCTGAGGTATTTGAATTTCTGCCAGTGTTGCCAAACTTCTGGACTTTATTTCAATGGCAATCTGCTCCTGGTTCTTTCTGAGAATGTCCATTGAGGGCTGTGGCAGTAGGATGGCCTCTCCTTGTGACTGGGCGTGGGCTATTCATGAATAACAGCCTCAGTGTTCAGAAAAAGTAGCAATCCAATTTTTAGTTCTCTTTGTTTAAATCACTTCATTCTATAGCGTTTGTAATGAGGTCAGCCAGATGGTCCTCATAGAATATGAGATCCCTGACTGGGGCTGTTAAACTGATCCAATCAGGAAGGCCTGGCTGATAGATGAGAACAGGACTGTCAGAGGTTCTATTCACTTTGAGAGCTGGCTCTGAGGGAGGTGGATCAGTATCAAGGACTCTCCACGTGTAAATAAAGCGTGACTTGGTGACAGGATACCGGCCAACACATTGCATTGTCTCTTTCTACCTTTGCGATTTTCTCTAACCGTATAAATTCTCATACCTTAGAGTTCCCTCTTTCTGACTCTGTTCCAATACTGAGCATTCCACCTTGCCTCCACTTCCACCATTAGAGGTCTTCAGCTGCCAACTGTCTTCAGCTACCTAGGTCCCACTCTCTGGAATGGCTAACCTGGGCCACCCCCTTTTATTTAGACCATCCTTAAAATATAACTTCTTATCATAGATTTTTGATATCTAACGATGGTTGTTCTTTCAAAAATTAGCAGTACAAGGATGGAGAGTTAGAAGCAGGTTAAATATAACAAAGACATTTCTCAAAATCATGTGTTTTTTTTAAAGATTTGGGATTTGTGAGAATTTGATGCTGGAATGAGGTAGGATACATATACATGCATCACATTGTAGTTGTGAAATGAACTGGTGCCCTCTCCTGGTATAATGTTGTACAGAGATGTCACATTCATCTAAATTATTTATTTGCATAACCAGTCTGCTGCATTGGAAATGGTAGCACAATGGTTAAGTTACTAAACTAGCCAGTTACCTTCTTGCGCCACTGCATCCCATGTGGTGTTAAGTACACCCACTTTCCCACCTGCAGTCCATAATTTCTTGATTCCCTGACACATCAAAAGCCTGTCCGTTCCAGCCTTGACATATCCACTGATAGAACATTCACAACTTTGCGTTAGGTGACAAAAGACCCTGTTTAATCAGCATCCTATCCACCCTCTTAAACACTCATTCACACTACCACTGGCACACAGTGGCAGCAGTGTCACCATCTTCACCACGTACTGCTGCAACACTACAAGCTCCTTTGGCAGCACCTTTCATATTTGGTCCTACGGTTAGATGAAGCAAGGCAGCATATCCATGGGAATACCATAATTTGTAAGTCCTCCTCAAAGCAAAACATCACTTGACTTGGATCTATATCACCATGCTTTCACTGTCACTGCGATAAAATCCTGGAACTCCATCCCTAACGACACTATGGGTGTACTTTACACCATATGGAATGCAGTAGTTCAATAAGCTCGCCATCACTTTTTTGAGGGATATGAGGGATGGGCCTAATATGTGCATTAAATACTGGCTTTCTGAGTTACACTTATACCTTATGCAGGAACAAAAAACAATGCAATTAATGGCATGAGAAATGAGCAGTGTATGCAGAGTCTCATGCTTTTTATTGTTTCTCCCTGGCAAGTGGGAATAGGATGGGAGGCGATGGTATAGTAGCATAGTCACTGGATTTGGAATTCAGAACCCTAGTCTGTTCTGGGCACATGTGTTCAAATCCCATAATGGCAAATGGTGAGCATTGAATTCAATAAAAAAAACTAGTCTAATTGTAGCCACAGTCAATTTTTGTTGAAAGCCCACCTAGTTCTTATAGGGAAGGAAATTTGCTGTCCTTTCCTGGTCTGGCCTGCCTATCCCTTCAGACTCATAGCAATGTGACTCTTAACTGGGTAATTAGGGATGGACAATAAATGCTTCTCTAGCTAGTGATACCGGATATCACATAAAAACAAATAAAAAATACAATATTGGTATTTTTTGTGATATAGGAAGTCTTGGTGACCTCCTTTACTCAGTAGAGTACTGCTTATTATGAGATATTACTTGTATCTCATGCTGCAGCCTGAAGTGAGCTGGCAGTGTAAAGATTTCAGTGAGCTTTGACACTGAGGCTGAAGATGCAGCCTGCAGCAGCTGATTTTCTTCTTGGCGAAGCAATTTTCCTCACTTTAGTTCAGATACAAGAATCGATCCTGAAGACCCTCTTTATTATGAATTCCTGATGTTCCTCCTCCCTATTCTGGGACATTGCCTTGCTCTTTAGCATCTCGCTTCATTTCCTACACTAGGTGTAAACCATAAAAAGGGACTCCCATGTCTGGAGGCAACTTTTTTATGTAAAAATAATTCAGTAATTAACTTACAGGTAATGCACAATCACGTTAATTAGTGCTGCTGGATGAGTGGTAGGTGTGGTATTCATACCATTTAGTGTCACGATCTTCAAATGGACATAAATGGTGATAATTGGCCCTTATTAACCCTCATTATTTCAGAAATCTGTCCTGAATATGTTTCAGAAGGCCACGACTCCAGGAATTAAACTACTTTGTATCATCCAATCAGCTGTTGACGCAGTACTTCTTCAAGTTGAACACCAGTCAAAAGCAGGGCTAGGAGCAGGAGAAACACACAATGTAGTCTTCATGGGACATCTCAATTTCTATATTCCATCAATACTGATTGAGCCAGCCATGGCTTGAAAGACATTTCATAGAATCATAGAATACCTCCAGAGGCAAATTTTGATTTGATTTGATTTGTTACTTTCACATGTATGTAGGTACAGTGAAAAGTTTTATTTGGTATGCAGTACAGGCTGGTCATTACCATATAAAGTGTATTAAGTAACAGAACAGAGTGAAGAATAGAATGTTATGGCTGCAGAGAAGGTGCACAGACAGCAAGATCAACATTAAATTTAAAATTTTAGAGATCCATTCAGAAGTCTAATAACAGTCATTTGGCCCAATGAGTCTGCACCAACCTTTCGAAGAGCTTCCCACCCAGACCCCACCTTATCCCCATAACCCTACATGATACCACAACTAACCCACCTAATCTGCACATCCCTAGACACGACAGGGCAATTTCGTATAGCCAATCCATCTAACCTGCACATCTTTCGGACTGTGGGTGGAAACCGGAACACCTGGAGGAAACCCACGCAGAGCATGTGCAGAATGTGTGAACTGCACACAGACAGCCAGCAAGGCTGGAATTGAATCTGGGTCCTAGGCATTGTGGGGCAGCAGTGCTAACTACTGAGCCACCATGCCACCTTTTCTGCCAGACAGGGCCTGTGGCTAATGGTGAGAAAACCAACAAGGGGGAATAACTTACTTTGTTTTTCAATCTCTAATTGACCTGTTGTAGATGCATCTGTCCTTGACAGTAATATTAGAAGTCACTATCATACAGTGCTTGTTGAACCAGAAACCCATCTTCACACTGAGTATGCCATGCCTCATGTTGTACAGTACTGCCACCTTCCTTAACGGGATAGAATCTGAACAGAAGCAGCAACTCAGAACAGGGCAATCATGAGGTTCTCATGAGTTTCAATTCCTTGGGGTAATGGCCTTCTGAAACATATTCAGGACGGATTTCTGAAATACTGAGGGCTAATAAGGGCCAATTATCACCATTTATGTCCATTTGAAGATCGTGACACTAAATGGTATGAATACCACACCTCTCACTCATCCACCAGCGCTAATTAGAGTGATTGTGCATTACCTGTAAGTTAATTACTGAATTATTTTTACACAAAAAGTTGTCTCCAGACATGGGAGCAGCAGAATTGCTTTCAACCATAATTTGTAATCTTAGCATATCCCACAGTCTACCATCAAGTTAGGGGATCAGCCCTCATTCAGTGAGAGATACAGGGTAGTATGGCAAGTTAACCTGTAGAAATTACAGTTCAGGACGAAGTATATACTAAGAGACAAAAGCAGCATCTAATTCACAGAACTAATCAACCCCATGACAAATAATAGAATAGATAAAAACTCTGCAATTCTGCCACATCCACTTGTGAATGGTGGTGGACTACCATCTGAAGAAGGAGACTCCAAAAACATTTCCATGCTCAAAGATAAGGGATTCCAGCTCGTTAGTGTAAAAGACTAGGTTGAAGCTTTGCGGCGTTCTTCAGCTCAAAGTGTAGAGTAGATTATCTTTGGAAGTCCCCAGCATCACACACATCATTGATTCATTCAATGCATTACCAAGGGACAACCTAAGACACCGAATACAGCAAAGACCATGGGTCTGGATAACATCCAAGCTATAGCACTAAAGAACAGTGCCATAGATTCACAGTAATACAGCCATACAGCATGTAAACAGACCCTTCAGTTCAACTCATCCACGCAGATCATGTTTGCAAACTAAACTAAACCCACTTGCCTGAGTTTGGCCCATATCTCTCCCAAACCTTTTCTATTCATGTACTTGTCCAAATGTCTTTTATGTTGTAACTGTACCTACATCCACCACTCCCTCTGGCAGTTCATTCCACACATGAATCACTGTCTGTGTAAAAACGTTTACCCTCGTGTCCTTTTTAAAATTTTCTCCTTTAACCTTAAAAATATGCCCCCTAGTTTTGAACTCCCCCACCCTGAAATGACCCTTGTGATTCATCTGTGTCCCTCATGATTTTATAAACCTCTATAAAGATCACCCCTCAACCTCCTATGCTCCAGTGAGAAAAGTCCCAGCCTATCCAGCCTAGTTGTATAACTGAAACCCTCCAGAACTAATCTCTTTTAGCAAAGTTGTTCCATTAAGCTACAACAGTAGTATCTTCTCGACAAAATGTAATCAATTATCCAGCAAATTTGTGTCCACTACAGCAAACAAAACCAATTTGGCTAATTACTGCCTCATAGTCTAAACTATATTATCAACAGTGATGGAAGATGTCACTGACAGCGTCATTAAGTGACACTTATCAGTTATACTCTCACTGATGGTCCTCAGTTTCATTTGGAGCATTCTACTCCAGGCCTCATTACAGCTTTAGTTTAGACATGGACAAAAGAGCAGAATTCAAAAGACGAAGTGAGATTGAATGTTTTTGATCTCATGGCAGAATTTAGTAATGCGTGGCAAGTCTTAAGTTGGTAGGATTTAAGGGGGTGGGGGAGCTCCAATGGTACCCAGCACAAAGGAAGGTTGTTGTGGTTGTTGGAGGCCAAACATCTCAGCCACAATACATCTCTGCAAGAGTTTCACAGATTGATTTCTTAGGCTCTAACCTTCCCTCTATCATATGGTTAAATATGGCAATATTCAGTACCATTCATGACTCCTCAACTACTGAAGCATTTGGAGGACAACATACATGCAAGACCTTGGACTGATTAGTGATGTGAATGTTATTTGCTAATAATTGCCAAAATAGGGAATCTACTAACTCCTCTTATTATTCTATGTCATGAATCTTTGACTTGATTTGATTTATTATTGACACATGTACCTAAGTACAGTGGAAAGTTTTGTTTTGCATGAAGATCATCACTTATATAGATCATAGGGTGATTGAACAGAACGAGGAATACAAAGTTACAACTGCAAAGAAGGTGCACAAAAAGCAAAATCAACATTAGATTTGAAACTTGAGACGTCCATTCATTAGTCTAATAACAGCGGGAAAGAAGCTGTTCTTGAACCTGTGGATATGTTGTTTAAGCTTTCGTATCTTCTGCCTGACGGAAGAGGTTGGAAGAGAGAATAACTGGGATGGGAGAGGTCTTTGATGATGTTGGCTGCTGCTGAGTTCCCTACACCAACATCTTGACGATTACTATTATCCAGAAATTTAATTGCACGAACTCTTAAGTCCACATCACTTAATATACTATAATATTATAGCATTAACATTGTAGAGAAAACTAATCTCTTTAAAATGGACACAAGGAATCTCATAAAATAGCTCCCAAAAGTTAACATGAATTCCTTTGTGGATTCAGATGGTATTGGGACCAATTGTATAGATCTCTAGAAATCACAACCGATTGTTTGAAATTCAACAAACATTTCTGAGGGTAGACAGATACTTTCTGACAATGATTTCAATGGAGGTGAAAATAGTTCTTCATATTCTCAACAAAAGAGAATGACAGCCATCCATGTTAATAGCTGAGACAGTTAAAAAGTAATTACCTCGATGGAAAGCAATGGCTGGATCTATGTCCTAGATCTAGTCTAACCCAATGATTAATATGGAAGCATGATCTGACAGTTTTTTTTGGATAACAGCCGTTTTAAATTTTGAACTGTGTAAATGTCTGGCTCTGATGACTATTTTGTAGAGAGACCATGAGATAAAAATTTTGAAATTATCACTGTTTCACAATAGAGAGACAGAGGAGAGTATCCAGGATTGTTGCATGGAACCAAAAGCAATACTATAAATGCAAAACAATGGATCCTTCAGTCACACCCAGGATTTGTTCTGTTCAGTATACATGTGGGAGCAAACTCCAACTAATTACAGAAGCCGTCATAGCTGCTGAATTCTGACAAGGTCAGCAGACGCAAGGGAACATTACCTCCTTCAAGCTTCTGTCTAAATCAATCTGACTTGGAATTCTTGCAGTTACTTCACAGTAACTAGGTCAAAAATCCAGATCTCCCTTCCTTAACAGCATTGTGTGTGTACAGCAATTCAAGATGGAGGTGCTCCATCATCTTTTTGAGGGCAATTAGAGATCAGCAACAGATGTTGGTTTTGCCAGTAATGAGTTCATACCATGAAAGAATTAATTAAAAAGTTGTGGTAACCTGTCAACAAGGTACTGTAATCAGGTTAATGGAGAAAACAATGGATTATAGCATCGAGCAGGTGGGTGGGGCTGTGTGTTGAGATAATAAATTGGGTTAATACTGGTTAGAATGGAGAATACAGTGAGTGTGTGTCAAGTGGCAGTTATTTGGATCCATTTCAATGATATGCCAGTGAAGACAGTCATAGAATCACAGACTCATAGAGTCAAACAGCCCAGAAACAGACCCTTTGGTCCAACCAGTCCATGCTCAACATAATCCCAAAACAAACTTGTCCCACCTGTCTACTCCTGGCCCATATCCCTCCAAACCTTTCCTATTAATATTTTCCTACAATGTTTTCTAAACATTATAATTGTACCCACATTCACCACTTCCTCAGGAAGTTCATTCCACACGCGAACCACCCTCTGTGTAAAAAAAATTGCCGCTCATGTCTTTCTTAAATCTCTCTCCTCTCACCTTAAAAAAGTGCCCCTTGTCTTGAAATCCCCCATTCTAGGGAAAAGACAACTACCATTAACTCTATCAATACCGCTCATTATTTCATAAACTTCTATCAGGTCGCCTCTCAACCTCCTACACTCCAGTGAAAAAAATCCCAGTCTATCCAGCCTTTCTTTATAACTCAAACCTTCCATACCTGGAAACATCCTGGGAAATTGCATCTGAACCCGTTCCAGCTTAATAATATCATTCCTACAACTAGGTGACTAGAACTGGACACAGCATTCCAGAAAAGGCCTCACCAATGTCTGGTACAATCTCAACATGATTTCCCAACTCCTTTACTCAAAGGACCGAGCAATGAAGGCAAGCGTGCCAAATGCCTTTTTAACTACCCTGTCTATATGTGATGCAAATTCAAAGAATTATGTACCTGCACCCTAGTTTCCTCTGTTCTACAACACTACACAAGGCCCTACCACTAATTGTATAAGCCCTACCCTTGTTTGTTGTACCAAAATGCAATACCTCGCATTTATCCATTTTCCAGTTCATTTTGCCATTTTTCGGTTCAATGACCCATTTGATCACGATCCCTTTGTAATCTTAGAAAACCTTCTTTACTGTCATATAGCACAGAAACAGACCCTTTCGTCCAACTCATCAGTGTCGACCAGACGTCCCAATAAGTTCATCAGGACTGGAGTTTTGCAGCTGATGTTAATGTAGGAGCTATGGTTAAATTTTTTTGAACATCCAAAGGAAGCTGCAAGGAGCTGTTGATAAGATGGAGATATAGAATTACAGAATCCCTAAATTGGCAAAAATAGGCAATTTGGCCTATTGAGTCCACACTGACCCTCCAAAGAGTATCCCACCCAGAACTAGCCCCCACTCCTACCCTATCTGCGTAAACCAGCATTTACTATGGCTAGAGATAGTAGGAACTGCAGATGCTGGAGAATCCGAGACAACAAGGTGCAGGGCTGGATGAACACAGCAGGCCAAGCAGCATCATAGGAGCAGAAAGGCTGACGTTTCGGGCCTAGACCCTTCATCAGAAAAGGGGGAGGGGAAGGGAGTTCTGAAATAAATAGGGACAGAGTGGGAGGTGGATAGAAGATGGATAGAGGAGAGGATAGGTGGAGAGGAAACCAACAGGTCGAAGAGGCGGGGATGGAGCCAGTAAAGGTGAGTGTAGGTGGGGAGTTAGGGAGGGGATAGGTCAGTCAGGGAGGACGGACAGGTCAAGGGGGCGGGATGAGGTTAGTAGGTAGGAGATGGGGGTGCGGCTTGAGGTGGGAGGAGGGGATAGGTGGGAGGAAGAACAGGTTAGGGAGGCGGGGACGAGCTGGACTGGTTTTGGGATGCGGTAGGGGGAGGGGAGATTTTAAAGCTTGTGAAATCCGCATTGATACCATTGGGCTGCAGGGTTCCCAAGCGGAATATGAGTTGCTGTTCCTGCAACCTTTGGGTGGCATCATTGTGGCACTGCAGGAGGCCAAGGATGGACATGTCGTCTGAGGAATGGGAGGGGGAGTTGAAATGGTTCGCGACTGGGAGGTGCAGTTGTTTATTGCGAACCGAGCGTAGGTGTTCTGCAAAGCGGTCCCCAAGCTTCCGCTTGGTTTCCCCGATGTAGAGGAGGCCACACCGGGTACAGCGGATGCAGTATACCACATTGGCAGATGTGCAGGTGAACATCTGCTTGATGTGGAAAGTCTTCTTGGGGCCTGGGATGGGGGTGAGGGAGGAGGTATGGGGGCAGGTGTAGCACTTCCTGCGGTTGCAGGGAAAAGTGCCAGGTGTGGTGGGGCTGGAGGGGAGTGTGGAGCGGACAAGGGAGTCACGGAGAGAGTGGTCCCTCCGGAAAGCAGATAAGGGTGGGGAGGGAAAGATGTCTTTGGTGGTGGGGTCGGATTGCAGATGGTGGAAGTGTCGGAGAATGATGCGTTGGATCCGGAGGTTGGTGGGGTGGTACGTGAGGACGAGGGGGATTCTGTTTTGGTTCTTATTGCGTGGACGGGGTGTGAGGGATGAGTTGCGGTTACTATGGCTAATCCACTTAGCCTGGACATTCCTGGAAATTAAGTTTCTTGATTTAAAAAGAAAACTGCGCTTGTATTTGGGTGGAAATAGTCTCATATTTTGCAACAAAAAAGGTAGTTGGAAATATAGAATCATATGACAATGAAGACATGTCTCAGATTCATATCAGAATCAGAATATCCTTTATATGGCCATAATAAACAGGCTTTAGAAAATTGAAGAAGTGTATAAAGTCTTAAAAGATCAGAGTATTATGTGCATTATTGGGTTCAACATTATATGATGGTTGTTAGAGATGATACGACGCAGATTCACTTGCATGACATCATGTGCAAAGAAATATAATAAAGGCTTGAAAACTGATACATATTTTAATTTGAGCAATTCAGATTTTGTATTCAGATTCAGATCGTTTTTGTAAGCTGATGGAAGTTTCTTTGTCCTGATTCACTTTTTAACTGGTTTGCAGTATTCAAGTTAGAGAGAATCGGTACCTGCAAAGCTAGGGTAACCAGGGGCAGTTTTTGACTGTGTCCTCAACATTGACTCTGGACATCATGAAGTCTCATAGCATCAGGTTAAACATGGGCAAGAAAACCATGTACCACGTCCCCTCAGCTAATGAATCAGTGCTCCTCCATGTTGAACACCACTGGAAAAAGCACTGAGTGTGGCAAGGGCACAGAAGATACTCCGAGTGGGGGACTTCAGTGTCCACCACCAAAACTGGCTCAGCAACAGCACTACTGATCAGTCTAGTTAAGACCTCAAGGACACCACTGTTTAAACATACTTAACCTCATTCTCACCAATATGCGTGCAGAAGATGCCTCTGTCCATGATAGTATCAGTAAGGATGACCACCACACAGTCCTTGTGGAGACAAAGTCCTACCTTCACACTGAGACTACCTTATATTGAGTTTCATTTCACTATCATTCTGCTGAATGGAATAGACTTTGATCAGATCTAGCAACTCAAAACTAGGCATTCATGAGGGGCTGTGGGTCAGCAGTAGCAGCAGAAATATATTCCAACACAATCTACAACCTCATGCTCTCATCTATCACCATCCTAACATTATCATCAAGACAGGAGATCAACCCTGGTTCAATGAAGAATGCAGGACGGCATACCAGGAACAGAACCAGACATATCAAAAAGTAAGGATCAAATTGGTGAAGCTGCCAAACAGGACCCGTTGTGTACCAAACAACATAAGCATGAAGTGATAGACAGAGATAAGTGAATCCACAACAATGGGCCAGATATAAGCTCTGCAGCCCTGCCACATTCAATCATGAATGATGTTGGACAACTAAACAACTCACAGAAAGAGGAGCCTCCACAACCATCCTCATCTTCAATGATAGGGAAGCCCAGAACATCAGTGCAAAAGGTAAGGCTGAAGCATTTGCAGCACTAATCGGCCGGAAGTACAGAATGATTGATCTATCTTGGCCTCATCCAGAGGTCTCTAACATCACAGGAAATTTGATTCACTCGATAAGATATCAAGAAATGCTTGGATACTGCAAGGTCTATGGGCTCTAACAACATTCTGGCAATGGAACTGAAGGAATTTGCTCCAGAGCTTGCCGCACTCCAAGACAAACTGTTCCAATGCAGCTTCAACACTGGCAGCAAACCAACATTTGAAATTTGCCCAGGTATATCCTGTACAATAGAGCAGGACAAATCCAACCCAGCCAATTCTTGGTATATCAGTTTACTGCTGATCATCAGTAAGTGATGGAAAGTGTTATCAACAGTGCAATCAAGCAGCACTTGCTTAGCAATATGTTCATTCACGCTCAATTTGAGTTCTGCTAGGGCCACTCAGCTCAAGACCTCATTACAGCCTTGGTTCAAATGTGGACAAACATGGATCAGGAGGAAACTCTCTGCTGGTTGGAGTCATACCTAGCACAAAGGAAGATAGCTGTTGTTGTTGAAGATCAGTCATCCCAGTTCCAGGACACCTCTGCAGGTATTCCTCAGGGTAGTGTCCTAGACCCAACCATCTTCAGCTGGTTCATCAATGAACTTCCCTCCATTATAAGGTCAGAATGGGGATGCTTGCTACTGATTGCACAATGTTCATTACCAGTTACCATTGGTGACTGCTCAAATACTGTATTTCACAGAAAAAGGCCCTTTGGCCCATGGAATCTGCATCAATCAAAAGCAACCACCTAAGTGTTCTATTCCCATTTTTCAGCATTTGTACTATGTCCTGTATGTCTTGGTATCAGAAATGCACATCTAAATGCTTCTTATATGTTTTGAGGGTTTCTGCCTCTCCTATCCATACAGGCAGTGAGTTCCAGTTACCCACAACCCTCTATGTGAAAAAGCCTTTCCTCAAATCTCCTATAACCCACTTAGCTTAAAACTATGCCCCTTGGTCATTGATCCCTCCACCATGGGGAAAGGTTTCTTCCACTTAATCCCATCTATCCCCTTATAATTTAATACATCTTGATCACCTCCATTCCTCAGTCAGCTCTGCCTCAAGGTAAACAACCCCATTCTATCCAATCTCTCTTCATAACTAAAACTTTCCAGCCCAGGCAAGACCCTGATTAATCAACGTTTTGGGCCTAGACCTTTCATCAGGAGTAGGAAGAGGGAAGGGAGCTAGGAAATAAATAGAGGGAAAAGGCATGGGGCTGGGGGAAGGTAGGTGGGATGGCGAAAGGTGGATGCAGGTACGGTATAGTGTGGATTGGTTAGTGGGAAGGGCGGGACAGATAGGTGGGGAAGGAGATGGACAGGTAGTGTCAGGTAAAGGAGACGGGAATAAGAGGGGAGGTTGGACATGGGATGAGGCCGGGGGTGGGGAGATTTTGAAACTGGTGAATTCTACTTTAGGCATCAGGCTGTAGGCTCCCGAGGCAGAATATGAGGTGTTGGGGTGGAGTGAGGTCACCAAAAGCGGGACACGATGAGGATAATTACATGCGATGCTGTCTTAGGTGCAAAACTACTAAAAAACATTTTTGCTGCATTCCTCATCAAAAAGGAGACGAAGATTCTGTGGAAAAAAGAAGACAAAGATATATATTTACATATAACACAGTGTAGGGCAGGAGGAATACAGCAGGCCAGGCAGCGTCAGAGGAGCAGGAAAGCTGACGTTTCGGGTCGGGATCCTTCTGACCTGAAACGTCAGCTTTATTGCTCCTCTGATGCTGCCTGGCCTGCTGTGTTCCTCCAGCTCCACACTGGGTTATCTCTGACTCCAGCATCAGCAGTTCTTACTATCTTTATATATTTATATATCACATTTCAAAACTATGAGCCATTCCAAAGGACTTTACAGCTAGTTAATTACTTTTGAAGTATTGAGCCTATTATAATGTGGAGTAGGGATACGTAGAGGTAGGTTGAGCTACATTGCATATCAGTACTGACACAATCACTGAACAGCTATGTACCTTAAAGCAAATGAGCCTTAGGATAAGATGTATCCAAGGATCCATAAGAAAATATGGGAGAATTTAGAGGAACTCTGGTTCCAAGACTTCCAGAAATCATTGGGTAGGAGGTATCAGGGAACTGTAAAAAGGCAAACGCTACTTTGGAAAAGGAAATAATGTGGGCAGTGGGGGAACCTGGTTTACAAAATATTAAAGCTGCATTTGCAAGAATGCTCGAGTGCTTTCATGATTGTTCTGCATTCATACTGGCAGTAATAGGAATCACGCCTCAACATTATCTATACTCCTATATTGCAATAGAGACATGTCAAAAGTAATTCATTAGCTGTAATGTGCTTTGGAATATTCTTGGTCAAGGAAGTTGCCATATAGATGTAAGTTTTTCTTTCCTTCCTTCTATAATATTATCTACTTTCTTATCTGTAGATTCTTGAAGTTCTTCTATTATTGGTGGTTCCAAAGTTTGGCTCATTAGAGGATAACATTATACAAATTACAGCAAATAGCTATTAATAGGGAGACATAATCCAAGTTTTAGTGTGGAACTTTTCCCAGAAGTTTAAGGCAGAGGAACCTGTATTTGAGAAGGTCAATTGCTTAGGCCTCTGGTCAGCACCTGGCTTTGATTTCAATATTCCTTTGGTTCTGTGTTCCAGTTTCTGATCGGAGTCATGAGCTACATGGTCAAAGTAGCCTCTGACACCACATGCTTTGGATTAAATCAAAGAAGTATTGAGTACTGGTACAAAATGAAGATGTCAGGACCATTGCCAAGTTATGGTCACAAATCACCTGCCCATGGGATATTGACAATAGAATATGTAAGCTAATGGGTCAAGTCATATTTCATTTGAGATGCCTGCAATCTTGGCAAAACTGTGGTATACCAGCACTCCATATCTTTGTCAGAAACTCTCTTTCAGTATTTTGTGAGAGCATCAAGATTCTTCTGAACTACAGCAGATAGTGGCTTAGCCTGTCTAGCCTTTCCTCATAAAATAATTTGTTCATTCGAGGTAAATATCTAGCAAGTCTTCTCTGAACTGCTTCAAACGCATTAACATTCTTAAGTATGGCGACCAGTACTGCACACAGTACTCCACATGCGATCTCACCAATGCCCTGGATAACTGAAGCATAACCTCCCTACCTTTACATTCAATTCCCCTTGCAATTAAACATAACAATTGATTAGTTTGGAGATAGTAAGAACTGCCGATGCTGGAGGTAACACAGTGTGGAGCTAGAGGAGCACAGCGGGCCAGGCAGCATCAGAGGAGCAGGAAAGTTAACATTTTGGGTCGTGACCTTGTTCAGAAATGGGGGAGGGGGAAGGGAGCTCTGAAATAAATAGAGAGAGGAGGGCTGGGGCTGGGGAAGGTAGGTGGGATGGTGATAGGTGAGTGCAGGTAGGCAGTGGTGGGGATTGGTTTTCCTGATTATTTGCTGTACAGTACTTCCATATTAATCTTCTACATTTCATGCACTAGGGCACCCATAGCTCTTTACATCTCACAGCTCTGCAATCTCTCACTATTTTTAATCTGCCTTTTTTATTTCCTTCTGCCAAAATGGACAATTTCACACTTTCCACCAGTCATTACTTTGTATATGCAAGGGATCCATTCCTGAGAATCCTCTTGAATGATGAAATTCGTGAATGCAGAGCTTGTTAAAAACAGGGTAAAATGATTAAAAATATTGTGGATAGGTGATTTTTGCCAGTGGATATACATTCTTGTAGTTACTTTTTTTGGTGCGGATAAGTGAATTCGCGATTCATGATTTCACGGATACAGAGGATTTACTGTACATTGTAACAACCTAATGACATCACAAAAAATACCAGCCAACAAGTACAAAGTGGTAATTTCTCACTATTTGTGCCTTCCCAACTCACAAGTTCACATATCTTCACAAAATATTATTAACATCACTTTGTCCATTTTGGGTTGATTGTTCTTTTTGGTATTAGGAAAAATGTTACAAGAAAACATTGAGAAAATTTCAAATAAAAATAGTAGTTAAATGAATGTTAAAAGAATCCTAAGATATGAAAGTTATTCATGACAATGTACTATATTTCCTGGACTATAAACTGCAAGTCTGCTAAGCCATACTGTTTGTACATGGGTATTAATTGTTGGGCTACATTTATGGCCAATACCACTACTAGATGGAGCACTGCAGCTATGAGTAGCAATTCAATTAACATATAATTCTCCTTGTAAGGTGTATGTTAACCTGGTAGCATCTCCCACTCTTGGTTGAGACGTGTTGGAAGGCAAATTCTAAAATCATCACTTAAAATCATCCTTGAGGAAGAATAATTGCCAGCGATTTAGAGTGGGACGTGAGGCAAAGTTGTTTCACCAATTACATGAGACAAAAACGACTAGTAAGTTTACGAGGAACTAAGCATTTAGCCCTCAAATTCTGCTGCAGGCATCTGAGCATTAAAGAGAATTAACATAAGGAATAATATTGTTTGACTGAGGAGGGAGAACATGAATGAGGTGAGTCTGACAATTGTGTATCCCCAACTTCTGTCAATTAACTTTATGGACGCACACATGCATGAGCAACTTGGCATGCACAAACCAACATGGTGGCCATTTTTGCACTGGGAACATACATGCTGTTGAAGAGCCTTATAAGGACAACTGCAACAAATTATCTAAATGTTGAACAATTATTCTAGTGGGATGTTTTATATGTAGTAAAACATTGTTTTATTGCCTTTTATCTTCTACATATAGCTGTATGTACATATCAAATGTTTGGACCATACAAAATAAAAACCGAAAGACCATCCAGTTGACTCATTTTACAAAAAATGTTTGGCCTACGCACAGGTGCCCACGAACTCGACCCCCGTGAACGGCAGACCTTTACTGTACAACGTACAAACACGTTGTCGCAGGGTTGTGTGGTTACCATGAAAATACGGTTTCAGTCATCAGGTCAATTTCTGTGACATCACCAACGGTTGCGGCTGTTTGAATCGGAGCCGTTGTTGTTATCGAAGGGAGTGACAGTACGTCAGTCTCGGCGTAACTGACAGGCACATGCTTATCCCCCCTCTTAAGATTCCTGTTCGGGAGGATCAAGTGCGATTTTGAATCTCTTCCTCCTTCCTGGCTGGAAAGTCCACGAGTTTAAAGTAGCGTTGTTCAGCAGCAAAGTTGCTTTTTTATTTTGCATTTGTCCAGATGGAGGATATTTCGCAGAATGCTAATAAAACAAATAAAGTTGAGCCAGCAGCAACGGTTTACCTGTTAAATAAAACCATGAAAGGACGCAGCTTGGGGAAAGCTCGACAGGCCATTCCAGATATCCGTCCGGGGCTCCGCACGGGATCTGCCGCCTTTCAAGGTAGCAAGGCGGCAATGCACGAAGATTATATGAAAACAGTTCAAACCGATGAATTTGCTATCCACCCTTACAGTACGTTTAGGTAAGAGCCTTAAGACCAGTTCCAATGCTCATGTTAAGGCTGTTGAGTTCTAATATGGAGAGTGAACAACCGGGAAGGACTATAATTTTGCGAAGTGGAACAGGACAGAAAGTTGGCCTTTTCTTATCCTGCCATGATGTAACTTATAAAAACGCTCACTCCTGTATGTCCCATCAATTGACTGAGCAGCTTAAATTCATGTTTCACATAAACGCCACCTCGAAATGTTGGCCGAACGGCCTGATTTTGCGCTATACGTTTGATATAATACTCATCCTAGGACTCTGGGGGAGACAGGATAAAGTCAGATGTCTTGCGCACAGTAAAAGGACTTTTGCCCCGAATAAAAACCTGAACATTTCTATTTTATCCTTACACGAGACCGAACAAGTTCTACAACATACATATATTCGGCCACCCCATTCTTTTTGATTGAGCTAGATTCTTCCAACTACCTTTTGAATGCTTGAAGAGAATCGGCATTTCCTGCAAATTTACTCATCTCCACTTGTTTGCCGAGATAGGAGACACACTGCCACTCCCTAGCAATCTGCGTTCATCCATCAATGTATTTTCCTCAATTAGTTATTATCCTTCTCTGCCATTTGTCACAACCTCAGAAAACTTCAGTACTGTTGTCAATGCTCCCCTAAAACCCACGATAATACAATTAAAAGCCTGGTGAGCCTGTAAATCTGTACAACAGAGTCATAGATATTTGCAGCACGGAAACAGACCCTTCGGTCCAACTGGGCAGTGCTGACCAGATATCCTAAATTAATCTAATTCCATTTGCCAGCATTTGGCCTGTATGCCTGTAAACCCTTCCTATTAATATACTCATCCAGATGCCTTTTAGAAGTTGCAAGTGTACCAGCCTCCACCACTTCCTCTGACAGCTCGTTCCATAAATGCACCACCATTTATAACATGTTTCAAATGGTCAACTATAAACAGCAAGTGCTGGAGAAACTTTTCGAGTCTAGTTGGGCAAAAAGCAGAGTTAAATGTTTTGAGTCCAGTAAACCTTTATTACAAATCAAAAGAGCTGGGTTATGGGAGAGAGAGGGACAAGAAAAAGAGCCATGAGAACTGACGCATGAAGATAGACTGAATAGGTTGGGACTGCATTCACTGAAATTAAGAAGGATGAGGTGGGAATTTCAAACAAACCTATAAAATGCAAACAGGACACCACAGGATATATGTAGGAAAGATGTTCTTGACTGGGAGTCCAGAACCAGGGCTCAGTCTTTCAAGGGTAGAAGGAGCGGGTACCATTGTTCTAGGAGGGGACAACAGTGGTCAAGGCAGAAGTACAGGAAACGGGTTGGACACGGCTGGGACCCCTGTCAAACATGGTGTGGGGAATCCTGGGGTGAGGAAAATAGGTGGACATTTCTGAGGTCCCCATTACTAAAGGTTGCATCATCAGAAAAGATACGATGGAGAAGGAGAAACTGGGACAGTGGGATGGAATCCTTACAGGAAGCAGGGTGTGAGGATGTGCAGTCAACCTAACTGTGGGAGGGAGTGGGCTTGTAATGGACATCGGTGGCCAACCTATCCCCAGAAAATGGAAACAGAGATGTCAAGGACTTGAAGAGAGGAGTCAGAAATGGACCAGGTGAACATGACAGCAGGGTGGAAACTGGAAGTAACATTGATAATTTTTTTCAATTCCGCACTGGGGAGAGAAGAACCACGGATTATGTCATTGCTATACCAGAGAGAGAGATCTGGGGAGTGACCAAAGCAATAAAAAAGGAATCTTCCACGTAACCCACATGGAAACAGGTATGACTGTGGCCCTAATGTGTTATTAGGGAAGGAATTCCAGGATTTTGACCCAACGACAGTGAAGGAACGGCGATATATTTCCAAGTCAGGATGGTGAGTGACTTGGAGGGGAACTTGGAGGTGGTGGTGTTCCCATATGTCTGATGCCCTTGTCCTTCTCGATGGAAGTGGTCATGAGTTTGGAAGGTGCTGCCTGAGGATCTTTGATGAATTTCTACAGTGCATCTTGTAGATAGTACACACTGCTGCTACTGAGCGTCGGTAGTGGAGGGAGTGGATGCTTGTGGATGTAGTGCCAATCAAGCGGGCTGCTTTGTCCTGGAACTTTGCAAAGTTTTCTTTATACCTCTTTCCTTGCTATATGTTTTGTTAAAGACATTGCGGTTTTGATATCTTGACAATGGGTTAATGAAGATAATATGGTTGATACAATATACAAAGGCATTTGATGATGTGACGCTAAGCAGCCTTGTCAGTAAAATTGCAGCACATGGAAAAGGAGCAGCGGCAGCATGGATACAAAGTTGATTAAATGACCAGAAACAAAGTAGTGGTAAACAGTTGTTTCTTGGACCGGAGGATGGTAAATATTGAGGTTACCTCATGGTTGGTATTAAGACCACCACTTTTCAAAATGGCAATGACATAGATTTTGCAGGGCTCAATTTCAAAATTTACAAATTACATAAAACTTGGAAGGATTGTTGGCCATAAGGAAGATTTTAGTAGACTTCAAAGGAATGTAATCAGCCTGGTGGAATGAGTGCTGAGATGCAGTGATAAATTTTGTTCAGAAACATGAAGATAGACATTATAAAATAAAAGATACAATTCCGCAAAGAGTGCAGGTGCAAAGAGGTACTCCTGGGATATAAAGTGTTGACTGTTGTTTGATAAGATAAAGTTGACAGGAGATTTGAAAGAGAGGTTTATGAGCTGACAGGACAAGTAGATTTTACAAACTTTTCCAATGATGGAAGAGTTAAACGCCAAAGGACTAAAATGAATAACAAAAAAAAATGAAAATCTTCTCAACACAGTCAGTGGTTAGAAGTTGGAATGCACTGCCTTGAGAGTCTTGTGGAAGCAGATTCAATCATAGGGAGTTTGATGATTAATTGAAGATAAAATATTTACAGTAAATGGGAAGTAAAGGCAGGGAAGTGGAATTAATTAGATTGCTGTTCCAACGAACAGGCAGAGGTATATTGTCCAAATGTCCTCATTCTGTACTATAACCAATTACTGATTGCATGCTGATTCTTTTTGATCAGCTTATATGTGTTTAAGTGCGCCATCACTTTATCTCTGATGATTGATTCCAGATTTTAAGCTGGAAAATTATGTAACCAAAAAGAAAAGGAACAGGAATAGGCTATTTGGTCAAGCTGTGTTGCCACTTAATTAGATAAGGTTAGGCTTTCTTGATTCTTTTTATACTCAAAAATCTATCATATCTGTCGCAAATATAATCTGCAATTGTGCTTCCCTGTTCTTTCAAATAAAGAATTCTGATCACCTAGAAGCTTTTGAGTGAAGTTTTTTACATCTCAGTCCTAAATGGCTGACCCTTATTTTGAGACTGGGCCCTTTAGTTTTAAATTCTTCAGGGAAAGCCTCCCATCAACTGTACTGTCAAGCCCCTGAACTATTTTGTGTGTTTCAATGGGATCACTTCCTATTCTACAATATTATACAGGTAATAGGCTTAATCCACACAATCTTTCCCATAGAAGTCCCCTTATTTCGAGTCTAGTGAACCTGCATTGCACTCCCTGTAAGAAAAAATATCCTTTCTTTGAGATCAAAACTGCACGTTATCTCATAAAACCAAATGCAGTGAGACTTCACAATCCCTTTCTCCCCTAACTGCTAACTATAACTCCACATTAATTTTATGTAAATTATTTATAAGTTGACCCAAATATCTCACTTTTTAGTTTCTCATCAATCTTCAGGTAATTTGTTTTTCTGTTATTCTGACCAAAGTGGATAACTTCACAATACTACACATTTTATTTTTTCCACTGTTTTCTCTCTCACTCATTCACTCACTCCATATCCTTTTCTAGCCCCTTTGGATCCTTCAACAGGTTAGTTTCCCACCTAACATTGTATCACCAAGGCAATGCCTTTCCTTCTCTAGATTGCCTCTTTCTTCTAGTGGTATGATTCTATACTGAAGAAGAGTCATACCAGACTCATTTTGCCAGATCTGCTGAGTTTCTCCAGCATTCATTGTGCTCCTAGTACTTCTCACCCTAGTACTTACTAACCATACTTCCTATATTCACATTCAAATCATTTATATAAATAACAAAAAGCAGTGGACCCAGCATTGAACCTTGCGGCACAGCGCTGGTCACAGTCCTGCATTCTGGAAAGCAAACCTCCACTACCACCATCTGTCTGCTACCTTCGAGCCAATTTTTTATCCAAATGGCTAGTTGTCCCTGTATTCCATGCAAAGTACTTATTTAAAGCCTCATCGGTGTTTCCCATCTGCACACATACATGCCATTTTAGTCCCTGATGGACCCAACTCTTTCCTTCATTATTTTCCTATCCCTAATATACTCACAACACACTTTTGGATCTTCTTTTAATTTTACACACCAGTTTTTATTTGTGATCACTCTCCTATTTTTTTTTAAAGTTATCCCCTGCACGTTATATGCTGTCTAGGCCTTCTACTGTTCTGAGGTCTCGGTATCAACTGTACGCTTCCCTTTCTTCTTTATCCAAATCTGTACATTCTTTGACACATAGAGTTCATAGAATCCCAACAGTATGGAAGCAGGCCAATTGACCCTCCAAAGAGCATTCCACCCACTTACCCTATCCTTGTAACCCTGCATATCCTATGGTTGATCCACCTAATCTACACAGGCATATTTTTGGACTGTGGGAGAAAATCAGAGCACCCGCAGAAAAACCACACAAACATGGGAAGGATGTGCAAACTCCAGCCAGACAGTTGCCCAAGGGTGGAATTGAACCTGGGTCCCTGGTGCTGTGAGACAGCACTGAGCCACCATGTTCACCTAGTTCTCCAGTTCTTTGGCCATGTTTCTTCCACTGTTCACTTTAATGGGAACATATTGGCCTTGCATTCACACTTCTTCCTTTTTGAATGACTCCCACTCCTCTGATGTAGAATTTTCCTACAACTACCTACTTCCAGTCCACTTTGGCCAAATCCTGTCTTCTCATATTCAGATTGGCCTTCCCCTAATTCATTAGTTTCAGTCTATCTTTGTCCTTTATGAAACTACCTTAAATCATACAGAGGTATGGTCACTCTCACTGAAATGTTCCCCCACTTACACTTCTACCATTTGCTCAACCTCATTCCCTAAAATTCAGTTTAGCAGTGCCCCTTGCCTTCTTGGACTTTTGACATGCTGGCTTAAAAAGCTCTCCTGGATACATTTTAAGAATTCTACCTCTTCTGAGCGGTGAAGTTGAACTCCCTTATTATGCCATTACATTTCTGAGATTTACCTACATATCTGTCCTTTAATCTCTCCTTGATTGTTTTGGGAGTCTACAATACACTATTAGGAATGTGTTTGTCCCTCCTTTTTTCTTTTAAGTTCCATTCATATGCCTTCATTTGAGGAATCTACTTAAGATATAAGCCTTTCTTATCACAGTAATTAATTATTTGATCAATAGTATGACATCATTTCCTCTTTTATATGACCCTCATGACTATCTTGTACGAAGATTCTGTTTCCCAAAATATTGAGCTGCCAGTTCTGTGTATCCTTCAACTGTATCTCCATGATAGCAGTGATATCATTATTCCCATGTATAAATCCACACTCTCATTCATCTGCTTTACTTGCGAGCCTCCCTTTTTTCAAATAAATGCCATCTAGCCTTGCAGTGCTCCCTTGTGCCTTAACTTGACGATATATGGCTTGCCTTCCAGACAGACTTGTTTTTTTCCCTCTATACCCTCTATTGTACTCCTACTCCATATCTCATTCCCGGCCAAAATAGTTTAAACCCCATCAACAGTATGAGCAAACTCCATTTCCCCTGCAAGGATGTTGGTCGAGTCCCAGTTCAGGTGCAACTTCCCTGGAGATTGACCTAGTGATCTGGGAATCTAAAGCCCTTTCTCCTGCACCAATTCTTCAGCCACACATTCACCTGCTCTACCCACCTATTCCTATATTCAATAGTAAATGGCACTTGGAGTTATCAGGAGATTACAACATTCTTTTCAACCTGCTACCTTGGTCCCTACATTCCTGTTGTAGGACTTCATCTGTTTTTCTACCGATATCATTGGTTCCTAGGTGAACCATGATCTATGACCTTTCAGAATGTCCTGCAGCCATTTAGTGACAGCTTTGACCCTGGCCCCAGGGAGGCAATATCCATCCTGGAGTTGCATCAGTGCCCACAGAAATACATGTCTGTACCCTCACTATTGAGTTGGTTCCACTATTGTTCTTCTCTTTCTCCTCACCCTTTGTGCAGCTGAACCCTGGCTCACATTCTCACAAAAAAACTTTTCTTGAGTGAGATACACTCTAGAGCTTTCTTGACTATCTGCCCGCCTTTTTTCTTCTGCCTGGTAGTCACCCATTCCTTCTCCGACTGCACTTAAGCTGTGGAATGACTACATCTAAAAACTTGTTATCCATGTAGCTCTCAGCCTTGCAGCTGCAATGTTGTGCTTCTAGCTGACTTTCAAGCTCTGAAATCTGGTGCTCAAGTTGGTCAAACCAAAGACACTTCCTGCAGATGTGATCATCCAGACTACAAAGGGGCATACAAGATTTTCAACATACTGCAGGCCATGCAAGACATAGATCTGAATTCTACTGCCATATCTTTAGTTAAAATACACTTACCTTAAATTTAAACTACATAGAAAATTATTTAAGCTTCTTTGTTGTTTAAGAAAAAGAAATTGAGATTCTTAGCTTTTCTTAAATCAGATTTAAAATAGAGAAAAACAACTTACTGATTGCCACCGATAAGCTTTCTGCTTTGCACTGATGCCTCTTTCACCAGCCTTTTCAAATACTGGCAGGGTTCTTATCGATGTTAGGTGTTGCTTCAACTGGCTCTATTTCTTGCTCCTACTCTCACTGATTTTATGGCCCCAAACCCCTCTGAAATAGTGAGATAACAATGAGTAGAGCTGGATGAACACAGCAGGCCAAGCAGCATCAGAGGAGCAGGAAAGCTGAC
>NC_063340.1:34253491-34270725 GCF_021869965.1 Rhincodon typus | reverse complement strand
AGGGGATTCTGAAATAAATAGAGAGAGATGGGGAGGCGGATGGAAGATGGATAAAGGAGCAGATAGGTGGAGAGGAGACGGACAGATCAAGGAGGCAGCAATGGAGCCAGTAAAGGTGAGTGTAGGTGGAGAGTTAGGATGGGGGTTGGTCAGTCAAGGGAAGACGGACAGGTCAAGGAGGCGGGGATGAGGCTGGTAGGTAGGAGGTGGGGGTGGGGGTTGAGGTGGGAAGAGCGGATAGGTGGGAGAAAAGAAAGACAGGTCAGGGAGGCTGGGATGGAGCCAGTAAAGATGAGTGTAGGTGGGGAGTTAGGATGGGGGTTGGTCAGTCAAGGGAAGACGGACAGGTCAAGGAGGTGGGGATGAGGCTGGTGGGTAGGAGCGGGGGTGGGTGTTGAAGTGGGAGGAACAGATAGGTGGGAGAAAAGACGGACAGGTCAGGGAGGTGGGGTCTTTTTTCACTCTGGTTACACAGCCTGAATGTCACTGATCGCTAACTCTCCTTCATGGTGGTTTTAATGCCCCAAACCCCTCTCCTTCTACCTTGTAATGGTATGCTCACCTTCCCCGTTCCCCTAAGTGATGTTGACTGTCACGGGCTCCTCGCCACACCTGTTCAACTCAGTGATGCTGACTATGTATCTCAGGGTCCTTCACCTTGCCTGCTCATCTTCCATTTATTTCAGCTCCACACTTTGCCTCACGCTTTTCTATTTCTTCACTTTGTTCTTCTTCTCACCTTTTTCGAGTGGTTTGCTCCACCTCAGTCTCACTTTTTCCTTTGTTTTATTCCACTTTCTGCCTCACTCTATTCTAATGCTCAACTTCTCCATTTTCTAGGAAAAAACTTTCAGGCTCATTCTATTTTATGTTGGGAATTCCACAGATACTTGAATTTTCTTTCTAACCCTCCTTAAATGATGCAATGATATTTACATATTTTCATCCTCATAGAAAATTCCCAAACATAGAGAGCTTTAGACATTTATGACAAATACAACTGCATTTGCCTCACATTTTATTTAATATTTTGGGTGGAACTTATTAAATTTGCTGATCGTAGTTGCTAGACATTGGGCCTTTCGGACTTTTAGAGGTACCTACTGTTTTTGAGTTATGGAGAATACTTTGAATGCTTCCTACATTTTGCCTACAGTTTTAAAAGTCACAACATCCCTAAATACTTACGCCAGCAATTCTTTTTGAGGATCAACTGGGAATCTGTATGGTATCACCCATTCCTTGACTCATAAATTCATCTGGATTCTAACTAATGCCATTTAATTTTTCACATAGTAGTTATTCCTTTCCTTAACCCATGATGAGGAGACTTAAGCAGTGTCGTCAGTGGGGTTCTCTGCTGGCTTTCTTAGATGTAGGATGTGATAGACTGCACTAACATTGCTTTGAGTATAGCGTTCGTCAAAGAGAAAGGCTTCCACCCCATCAATGTTCAATTTATATGTAACTATTGACGCTAAATCTTGGACATCCGTATCAGACAGGTGCTGCAGACACTGAAGAAGGCAAATGGTATGTTGGTCTTTCTAAGGAGATGACTTACGTATTGAATCGGGGATGTCTTGTTGCAATTGTACAGGACCTTGGTGAGACCACATGCGGAATATTGTGTGCAATTTAGTCACCTTATCTGAGGAAGGATATTCTGGCTATGGTGGGGGTGCAATGAAAGTTTAGCAGACCAATTCGAGGAATGGTAAGACTAATGTATGAAAAGAGACTGGGTGGATTAGGACTGTATTTCCTGGAGTTTAGAAGAATAAATGGGCTGTCACAGAAGCCTATAAAATTCCAACATGACTAGACAGGATAAATGCTGGAAGGATGTCCCTGATGACCAGGGAATCCAGAATCATCAATCACATCTAAGGATATGAAGTCAGCCATTTAAGACTGAGGAGAAATTTCTTCACCCAGAGAGTGCTGAGCCTATAGAATTCTCTGCCATGAAAAGTGTTTGAGGCCAAAACTTTGAATGTTTTCAAAAAGTAGGGCTAAAAGGATGAAAAGGTATGGAGAGAAAGCAGAAACAGGGTACTGAATTGGATGATCAGCCATGATCATATTGAATGGCTTCGACATGGTATTGCAGTATAGCTCAAAACAGTGTATTGCATCATCATGCCACACTGTGCCAATTACAACTAACGCTGATAAAGGTAGGGTAGGGGGCAATTTTCTGGATGCAGAAGAAATGGGGGGATCAAGATAAATCTTCTGAGGATGAAGGTTGGGATGAGGACGTTTCCAAGTATAATAGAGCAATGCATCGTTGAACATGAAAAGCCAGACAGATTTTCATTGAAACCTGCTTCCAGAAGGAATGAACTAGGTGTGAACTTTGTTTAATTGTTAAAATTCTGTTAAGCAACCTTGCTTAGTGCAGACTAAGCAACAGTCACTGAGATGGTGAACTCACAATGTGTGATGCTAATTAAGTCTTCAGTGAGCATACCATATCTGAGTATTGTACATTGAAGTCTCTCATCAGAGCCAACAAATTGAGAGGAATCCTGAGGGATCTTCTTTTATCCTTTCTATCATTGGTAACCCCTCAATGTTTGGAGTGCTTTCTTTTTATGTTCCTATAAATTTGATGACTTTTGGGTAAAGTGACTTTGGTGGTCAGCTTAAAATTTAAAGTGCATGTTTGAATTTTTTTTCTAAATGTAATTCATAAAAATATTTTACACATTTGTAAAGGAATCTGTGTGCAAGTGGTGAAGTTGTAATTTTTGCTCTGTGAATTGTTTGGAAAATCAACTTTGGATTTGAATGTTCAAATAAAACTTTATTTTCAATACAGCACATGTTTTAATCTTTTTTGTTCCAGACACGATTGGCTAATCATGATGATGGTTATGATGTTTGTAAATTTCATCATCATTCCACTTGGAGTCAGCTTCTTCACTGAACCAATCTACACAGGAGGCATCTGGATCTCATACATCGTAATAACTGATGTTATATCTATAGTCGATCTGGTGTTAAATTTCTACATTGGATATGTAGATGAAAAGGAGGAGGTATGAATTAATTTATTTCTAAAATGTTCCTAGAAATGTACAAACATAGGCAAATAGTCATAAAGGTCTACAGCACAGAAAAAGGTCCTTCAGGCCATCAATTCTGCATTGGTCAAAAACAAATACCTAACTATTCTAATCCCATTTTACAGCACTTGGCATTGCAAGTGCATATTCAAATGTTATGGGAGTTTTCTGCCTCTACCACCCTTACAAGCAGTAGTTCCAAACTTTAAGGCTCACTTTAAAGTGGAAATCCTAGTTTAGAATGCACTTGGCCATTCAGATTGACAGGCAACTCTTCACTCACATCAGCCACAGTTTCAAGTGATGCCTGATATTAGGACTTTGATTCCATTACGTCCTCTGCTTGAGAACCAAAGTAGAGTCAGGTAGTGATGGGACTTGGTGGCAAACACTTGTAATGGGGTGAAGGCTGTGTTTAAGTAATTTAACAGACAGGTATTCCTACGTTGAGTTAGGCAGCAAAGAACGTTCAGAAATTTACAAGGATTTTATTCTAAATATACAGATTAACACAAAGACCAGTTTCCACCTTTCCAATCTGCGTCCTTTCCCTGTCCACAGCCAACTCCTCAATATGAAGAGCCAAGCTTTTTTTTAAGTTTTAAAACCCACTGCCAAATCACCCCGTTATCAAATTAAACAAATAACAAATGAAAAGCACTGCCGCAGTTTAATAATAACAAAAGTCAAGGGAGAAAAAGAGTGAGGGGCCAAATCGAAATGTAGTTGATGAGGGTAATAGTGCACCCCAGTCCCTGGAATAAGGACGCATCTTTTTTTTCCCTATCCAGAGATACTGTTACATGCCTCTGAATGTTTTTCCTTTTAATCACTACCAAATAACCAGTGTTTCTAATTAAATTACCAATTTACATTGACAGGCAGGGATACGAACCACTATATTAATGAGGAGCAACCATGAAGAACCTGAAATAACACCACAGAGGCCAGTATCCCATCACCAAGTCACCCTTTATTTACATGTGGAAAATTCTTGACTCTGGCATAGCCTCATCAGAGTCAGCACCCAGAATGTCTGACTCTCCTCTTTTTATCTGTCAGTCAAAGCTCCCTGATTGGACTAGATTAACAGCCCCAGTCAGGGAATTCATATTCTATGAGGTCCAGATGGTTGACCTTGTTACAATCACTGCAGAAGCCAGCTTTTTTTAATGGTTTTCCCACCACCAAATTACCTGTGTTTCTAATTGAATGAAAAATTTATGAGTACTGCCCAACAGGGGCAGCACAACAGCAATAAAAGTGAAGAAAGAGAAGCAGGGGACAAGATTAAAATGGATTTGGAGGGGGAAATAAGGCACTCCACCCGTCATGGTGCCCACTTCCCTCTGAAAGCTTAGTGTAAGTATTAGTGGACACCATGTGCTTCTTCTCTGAGGATACCCCAGCAGGATCGTAGCCATGGAAGAGGGGCAGACAGGAACAATGACCCCCTCCACAGCCTGTTGTCTAGACCTGTTGATGGCAACTTTAGCCCGGTCCAGGAGCAGGCCCACAGGAGGTCTTAAGAACCCAGGTCTTTCTTTTCATCCAGTAGCACTATTGAAGGGCTTTGACTACTGCCAAATCACCTGTGGCAATTTTCATCTATTAACCACCACCACTAAATCAACCAAAGAACGTGTCCAGACTCCTGAGTGGGGAAAGGGATGTGCTAGTGGTGAAATTGAATCACAGAAAAGTTGTAATCTGATTGGCTGGTAAGGGACCTACATTAGGGCCTATCCCTAATTAGTAGTAGATTCAGAAAGGAATATAATAATTCAGGGACTGAGAATTATTCTTTTTAACAATAAATAAGGCCTAATGAACTATATTAGAAATAGTAGTACAGGCGATATGTTGTTCTTGCATGATATGGGAGCTGGTGCATCGTGCTGGAAGACATACGACCACACCTGCACTCAGTGTCTGCGGCTTGAGGAACTTCGGTTCAGAGTTAATGAGCTGGAATATGAGCCTCAGACCCTGCAGCACATTCAGGAGGGGGATAGTTACATTGATGTTGTGTTCCAGTCACACCCTATACCTTAAATATTTCAAATTTGGCCACTGGTCAGGGACAGGACAATGTGTCAATAAGTGAGGGAGGTAGAAGGATCCTGAACTTCGCATTGGAGCTACTTGCTCCCTGTATGGATGAGGAAAGAGCCTGCATGGAAGATGGTCAACTGACTATTGCACCATGGTCCAGAAAGCCATTCATAGAGTCAGAGTTGCACAGCATGGAAACAGACCCTTTGGTTCAACTGGTCCACGCTGACCAGATATCCTAAATTAATCAAGAACCATTTGCCAGCATTTGGGCCATATCCCTCTAAACCCTTCTTATTCATATACCCATCCAGATGCCTTTTAAATGTTGTTATTGTACCAGCTTCCACCACCTCATCTGGCAACTCATTCTATACACGCACTACCCTCTGCGTGAACAAGTTGTCCCTTAGGTCCCTTTTAAATCTTTCCCTCTCACCTTAAACCTATGCCCTCTAGTTTTGGACCCCCCAACCCTGGGGAAAGGGCTTGACCATTCACCCTATCAATGCTCTTCATGATTTTATAAACCTCTATAAGGTACCCCTCAGCCTCCAATGCTCCAGGAAAAATAGCCCCAACCTATTCAGCCTCTACCTGTAGGTCAAACCTTCCACCCTGGCAACATCTTTGTAAATCTTTTCTGAACCCTCTCAAGTTTAACAACACCCTTTCTGTAGCAAGGAGACCAGAATTGAATGCAGTATTCCAAAAGTAGCCAGACCAATGGCCTGTGGAGATGCAACATGGTATCCCAACTCCTATACTCAATGCACTGACCAATAAAGGAATGTGTACCAAACGCCTTCTTCACTACCCTGCCTATCTGCAACACCACCCTCATGGAACTATGTGAATGCAAGCAAAAGTAATATTAGTAGGGAAGTTCTATAATTATCAGAACAGACAGATAGCATCCTTTGTGAACAGGATTGAGAGTCCCATATAGTGTCTTTCCCACCTGCTGCAGATGAAGGACATTTCAAATTGGCTTGAAAGGATCCTGGAGAGGGAAGGCGAGGATCCAGTTGTTGTGGTCTTTATTGGCACCAACATAGGCAAGAGAGATAGTAGGAACTGCTGATGCATGGAGTCTGAGATAACAAGGTGTACAGCTGGATGAACACAGCAGGCCAGGCAGCATCAGAGGAGCAGGAAAGCTGACGTTTTAGGTTTGGGCACTTCTTCAGAAATGGTGGAGGGGAAGGGGACTCTGAAATAAGTAGAGAGAGGGGGAGGCAATGGTGGTAGGTGGATAGAGGAGCAAATAGGTGGACAGAAGATGGACAGGTCAAGGAGGCGGGGATGGAGTCAATAAAGGTGAGTGTAGGTAGGGAGTTGGGATGGGGGTTGGTCAGCTGGGAGGGAGGGGCGGGTAGGTGGGAGGGAAGACGGACAGGTCAAGGAGGCGGGGTGAGGCTAGTAGGTAGGAAGTGGGGGTGGGGTTGGTCAGTGACATGGGAGGAACGGATAGGTGGCAGAAAAGACGGACAGGTCAAGGAGGTGGGGACGAGCTGGGCTGGCCTTGGGATGAGTCGGTGGTGGGGAGATTTTGAAGCTTGTGAAGTCCATCCCAGGCCCCAAGAAAACCTTCCACATTAAACAGGTGTTCACCTGCACATCTGCTAATGTGGTATATTGTGTCCGCTGTTCCTGATGTGGCCTCCTTCACATTGGGGAAACCAAGCGGAGGCTTGGAGACCGCTTTGTGGAACACCTATGCTCGGTTCGTGACAAATGACTACACCTCCCGGTCACGAACCATTTCAATTCCCCCTCCCACTCCTTGGACGACATGTCCATTCTAGGCTTCCTCCAGTGCCACAACGATGCCACCGGAAGGCTGGAGGAACAGCACCTCATATTTCCCTTGGGAACCCTGCAGCCCAATGGTCTCAATGTGGACTTCACAAGCTTCAAAATCTCCCCACCCCAACCTCATTCCAAGACCGGCCCATTTCATTCCCGCCTCCTTGACCTGTCCATCTTTTCTCCCACCTATCCGCTCCTCCCACCTCACAGACCAACCCCCGCCCCCACTTCCTACCTACCAGCCTCATCCCTGCCTCCTTGACCTTTGTCATCCCTCCCACCTACCCACCCCTCCCTTCCAACTGACCAATCCCCATCCCAACTCCCTACCTACACTCACCTTTACTGGCTCCATCCCACCTCCTTGACCTGTCCGTCTTCTCTCCATCTATCTGCTCCTCTATCCACCTTCCATCATCACCTCCCCGTCTCTCTATTTATTTGAGTCCCCTTCCCCTCCCCCATTTCTGAAGGAGAGTCCAGACCCAAAACGTCAGCTTTACTGCTCCTCTGATACTTCCTGGCCTGCTGTGTTCATCCAGCTCTACACCTTGTTATCTTTAACATAGGCAAGAGGTCCTGTTTGGGGAATACCAGGAATTAGGAACAAAATTTAAAAAAAAAACCTTAAAGGTTGTAATCTCTGAATTATTGCCTGAGCCACATGCAAATTGGCAAACAAAAGAAGATTAGGGAAGTAAAACACGTGGCTAAAGGAGTAGTGTGAGAAAGAGATGTTCCATTTTGTGGGGCACTACCTTCAATATTGGGACAGGAGGGAACTGAACTGTTGGCACAGACACTACCTGCACCGATGTGGGATCAGGATCCTAGTGGAAAGGCGAAATAGGGTTGTCACAGGACTTTAGACTAGTTAAAGGTGGGGGAAATGTTCAGAAGAGGTTTTTAAAGTTTCTAGAACAAGTAATAGGACAGAGAGTATGGAAACCGTCAGGAGTACAACTTCAGGCACAACAGATAAGGGGACAACTATGAGAAGGGTGTGGTCAATGCAGGACTGAGGGTGTTGTATTTAAATGTACGTAGTGTATGAAACAACGTAAATGAGATTGTTGAGCAGATTGAAATTGGTGGGTATGATGTTGTGGGCATCACAGGGATATGGCTACAAGGGTATCAGGACTGGGAACTAAATATCCAAGGACATGCATCCTATTGAAGAACAAGCAGATAGGCAGACATGGTGGGGTTGCCTTGTTCGTGAGAAAAGGAGGTAACAAGCAAATTAGATAAAGGCGAGTTAATGGATGTGATCTATTTGGATTTTCATAAGGCCTTTGACAAAATGCCACACAGGACGCTGCTGAATAAGATGACTCATGGTGTTAGGAGCAAGTTCCTGGCATGAATATAGGATTGACTGAAAGACAGAAGGCAGAGAGTGGAGATAAAAGGGTCTTTTTCAGGATGGCGGCCAGTGACTAGTAGAGTTCTGCAGGGGCTAGTGTTGGGATCACAGCTATTCACATTAGACATTAACGATCTAGATGAAGGAATTGAGGGCATTGTTGCTAGGTTTGTAGAACATACAAAGATAGGAGGAGGGATAGGTATTGTTCAGGAAGTAGGGAAGCTGCAGAAGGTCTAGGACAGGCTGGGAGAGTGGGCAAAGAAGTGGGAGATGCTGTACAATGTGGGAAAGAATAATGGCGTAGACTATTTTCTAAATGGCGAAAAGCTTCAGAAATTTGAAGCACAAAGGGAGTTAGGAGTCCTAGTTCAGGATTCTCTTAAGGTTAACAGCTGGTTCAGTTGGCCATTAGGAAGGCAGATAAAATGCTAGCATTACTTTAAAAAAAAAAGGATGTATTACTAAGGCTGTATAAGACTCTGGTCACACTACATTTGAAATATTGTGAGCAGTTTTGGGCCCCATTTCCAAGGAAGGATGTGCCTTGGGGTCTGGAGGACGTTCACAAGAATGATCCCAGCAATGAAGGGAATGTCATACAAGGAGTGGTTGAGGACTCTGGGTCTGTACTCAATAGAATTTAGAAGGATGAGGGGGCAATCTGGTTGAAACTAACAGAAACTGAGAGGTCTTGATAGAGTGGATGTGGAAAAGATGTTTCCTCTAGTAGGACAGACTAGGATCTGAAGGTATAGTAGGAGTTGGAACTGAGGTATGAAGAATTTCTTCAGCCAAAGGGTGGTGCATCTGTGGAACTTATTGCCTCACATGGCTATGGAGGCCATGTTATTGAACTTATTTAAGACAGAGATAGCTAGGTATCAGCCATGATTGACTGGTGGAGCAGACTCAGTTGGACGAATGTCCTAATTCTGCTTCAATATCTTATGGTCTTAATAGGATCATGGCTGATCTGACACTCCTCACATCCACTTTTCTGCCCTTTCCCCATAACCCTTGATTCCGTGAGCATATTTAAGACTGAGATAGGTAGATTCTTGATCAGCAGGGGACTCTACTCCATAGATCTCTGTGGCAAGGAGTTCCAAAGTCTCTCAACCCTCTGACAGAACAAATTCCTCTTCATCTCAGTCTTAAATTGGCACCCCTTAAGTCTGGTTCTAGACTCTCCCATGAGGAGAAACATCCTGTCAGCATTTACCCTATCAAGCCTCTTAAGAATCCTATGTGTTTCAATGTGATCACCTCTCATTCTTCTAACTTCCGATGAGTAGATCAGGTTAACCTCTGCTCATAAGACAATTCCATCATATCAACGATCATCTTAGTGAAATTTCTCTGAACTGCCTCCAATGAAATAATGTATTTTCTTCAATAAGGGGACTCGAACTGTTCACAGTACTCAATATGTGGTCTCATCCCCAATGTGTACAGTTGCAGTTAGACTTCCCCGCTCTTATACGTAATCCCCTTGAAATAAGGGCCACCATTCCAGTAGCCTTCCTGATTACCAATCGCATCAGTGTGTGAGCTTTCTGTGTTTTGTGCAGTAGTACCTCAAAGTCTCTTTGTATTGTAGCTTTCTAAAGATTTTCTCCATTTATATAATATGTTGTTCACTTTTTCCTCCCTTCCAAAACGAACAACTTCACATTTTCCCATCTCATACTCCATTTGTCAACTTTTTGCCCACTTGCTTAACCTATCAATGTTGCTCTGTAATCTGTTTGTTTTTCCACCTGACATTTTTGTATCATCTGCAGATTTGGCTACAGTACATCCGTTCCCTTCCCCTGAGGTCATTAATATATATTGTAAGCTGTTGTAGTCCCAGCACTGATCTCCATTGAACCCCACTAGTCATAGGTCGCAAATGTGAAAAAGAACCCATTCGCCCTCCTTTCTGCTTCCTGCCCATTATCTATTTGCCTATCCATGCCAATATACTACTTCAACTCTTATTTTGTGACAACCTTTTATAAGATACTTTGTCAAATGTCTTCTGGAAGTCCAAATGCAACATATTTGATAGAAGGTTCCCTTCTATCCACTCTGCTTGAAACTTCCTGAAAGAACTCTAATAAATTACTCGGACACAGTTTCCCTTTCATGAAGCCATGCTGACTGTTTGATTAGATTATGATTTTTCAAATATGTTATTACTTCCTTAATAATTGATTCCAGTGATTTTCCAACAATAAATGTTAGCTAATTAGTCTACACTTACCCGCTTTTTGCCTCCCCCACATTTTGAATAATGGCTTCTCATTGACAGTTTTCCAATCCTCTGGTACTTCTCCAGAATCCAAGCAATTTTGAAAATTACAACCAATGCATCTACTGTCTCTGTACCTATCTTTTAGAATGCAAGCTATCAGGTCCAGTGGTCTTATCTGCCTTCAGCCTCATTAGTTTATCTAATTCTACTTCTTTCATGATGGTAATGTACATTATTCCTCCCGTGTATTCTCTAGGGTTAATAGGATGTTTGAAGTATCTTCCACCATAAAGACTGATGCAAAATATCTGTTTAACTCCTCTGCCATTTTCTTGTTCCCCATAAGCCAGATTCATTTTATAAGGGATCTATGTTCACTTTGAACTCTCGCTTTCTTTTTATATACTTAAAGAAGTTCTTTTTCTCAGTTATTATATTCCTTGCTAGTTTGTCCTCAGAGTTTATTTTCTCTCTCTTTATTATCTTTTTAGTCCTCCTTTGTTGGAATCTGAATTTATCCCAGTCTTTGGGGCTATCATTGACTTTTGAATCCTTAGAGATGTTACCTTTTAACTTAATACCTCCTTAACTTCCTTAGTTAGCCTGGTTGGTTTATCCTTCTTTTAGAATCTTTCCTCCTTATAAGGATGTTTTTATTGCTGAGAGTCATGAATTACCTCCTTAAATATCTGCCACTACTTGCTTACTGTTATTCCTGCTAATCCACCAACCAATTCATCTTAGTTAACTCTATCCTCATTTCATTGTAATTCTCTTTATTTAAATTAACCACAGTTGTTTCTGACCCATGGTTTTCCCTCTTGAATTGAATATTACATTCTATTATGTTATGATCACTGCTTCCTAGGGGATCTTTTATTCAGTGGTCATTTCGGAGTGGCATAATGGCTCAGTAGTTAGCACTGCTGCCGCACAGTGTCAAGGTCCTGGGTTTAATTCCACACTCGGGTGACCGTGTGGAGTTTGCACATCCTACCTGTGCAAACTCTGCGTGGGTTTTCTCCCACAGCCCAAAGATGTGTAGGAGCATTCTAAAGGGAGAAATCAAGAAGGCAAAGAGGGGATATGAGATAACATTGGCAGACAAGGTTGAGGATAATCCAAAGAGATTCTGCAAATACATTAAGAGCAAGAGGGTAACTAGAGAGAGGGTAGGGTCTCTTCAAGATCAAGGAGGTCGTCTTTGTGTTGAACTCCAGGAGACGGGAAAGATACTAAATTAATATCTCCTGTCAGTTTTTACTGTGGAGAAAGAAATAGAGTGTAGAGAATGCAGAGAAATAAACTTTGATGTTGTAAAAACAGTTCACATTATAGAAGAGGAAGTTCTAGAGGTCTTAGAGAATGTAAAGGTGTATAAATCACCGGGACCAGATGTTCTGTATTCCAGAATATTATGGGAAGTAAGGGAGAAAATTACGAGATACCTTGCAGAAATATTTGCATCATCTATAAATACAGGTGAGGTGCTTGATGACTGGAGGGTGGCTAATGTTGTACCTTTGTTTAAGAAAGGTTGTAAGGAGAAACTGGGGAGCTATAGACCGAGTCTGACTTTGGCTGTGGGTAAATTGTTGGAGGTGATTATAAAAGATAGGATTTATGGACATTTAGAGAGGCAAAAGTTAAATAGGGATAGTCAGCATGGTTTTGTGCAAGGAAAATTGCGTTTCACAAAATTAATTGAGATTTTTTTGAGAAAGTTACAAAAAGACTCTTAATGGCAGAGCAGTAGACATTGTTTATTTGGATTTTAGTGAAGCCTTTGACAAGGTTCAGCATGGTAGACTAATTAGTAAAGTTAGGTCACATGGTATTCAGAATGAAGTTACCAATTGGATGCATAATTAGCCTAAAGGCAGGAGACAGAGTGTAATGTTGGAGGGTTGCTTTTCGGACTGGAGGCCTATGACCAGCAGTGTTCTACAGAGATCAGTTCTGGGTCTTCTTTTGTTTGTTATTTATATAAATGATTTGGATGAGCATAAAAAAGGCATGGTTAGTAAGTTGGCAGATAAAACCAAAATTTGTGGCATAGCAGACAGTGAAGAAGGTATTTTAAGATTACAGAGGGATCTTGATCAAATGTGTCAATGGGCTGAAAAATGGCAGATGGCGTTCAATCTGGATAAATGCGAGGTAAAGCATTTTGGTACAACAAACAAGGGTAGGGCTTATACAATTTAATGGTAGGGCCTTGGGTATTGTTGTTGAACAGAGGAAACTAGGAGGGCAGGTACATAATTCTTTGAAGTTTGCATCATATATAGACAGGGTAGTTAAAAAGGTGTTTGGTACACTTGCCTTCATTGCTCAATCCTTTGAGTATAGGAGTTGGGAAGTCATGTTGAGGTTGTATAGGACATTGGTGAGACCTTCTGGAATACTGTGTCCAGTTCTGGTCACCCAGTTATAGAAAGGATATTATCAAGCTGGAGAGGGTTCAGGAGAGATTTCCCAGCATGTTGCTGGGTATGGAAGGTTTGAATTATAAATAAAAGCTGGATAGGCTGGGGCTTTTCCACTGGAGTGTAGGAGGTTGAGAGGTGACTTGATTGAGGTTTATAAAATAATAAGAGATCTAGATAGAGTTAATGGTAATTGTCTTTTCCCCAGGATGGGGGATTTCATGACGAGAATGAACTTCCTGAGGAAGTAGTGGATGCAGGTACAATTACAACGTTTAAAAGATATTTGGATAAGTACATGAATAGGAAAGGTTTTGCGGGATATGGGCCAGGAGTAGGCAGGTGGGACTAGTTTCGTTTGGAATTATGTTCAACATAGACTGGTTGGACCAAAGGGTTGTTTCTGTGCTGTATGACTTTATTACTCTATGTGCAAGTTAGGTGGATTGGCCGTGCTACATTGCCCATAGTGTCCAGGAATGTGCAGGCTAGGTGGGCTAGCCATGGGAAATGCAGGGTGATAAGGTAGGGGAGTGGGTCAGGGTGGGATGTTCTTTTGAGGGGTGGTGCAACCTCGATAGGCCAAATGGCCTGCTTCCACACTGTAGGGATTCTATGATTTATTAAACCAGCCTCATTACCCATCACCAGATTGAAGACGGCCTGCTTCCCGGTTGGCTCCATGTCATATTGCTTTAGGAAACTATCCATGATACACCCTATCAATTCATGGTGATAACTGTATTTTCTGATTTAATTAATCCAATCAACATGAAGATTAAAGTCACCCATATTTATTGCTCTATTGTTTTTACATGTTCCTATTATTTATTTGCTGAAGAGTAGCTACTGTTTGGGCTCTGTATCCTACTCCTACCAATGTCTTCTTTCCCTTGTTGTCTTTTTTACTTCCGTCCAAATGGCCTTTACATTATCAGAGCCTAAGTCATCTCTCACAACTGTCCTCATTTCATTTCTTATTAGCAGTGCTATCCCACTACCTTTTCCATCTCTCCTATCTCTCCAAAAAGGTCAAATATCCCTGACCATCTTTCCATAATGGCTACAAAATCATATTCATTTACCTCGATTTGCACTATCAGTTCATCTACCTTATTCCAAATGCTTCATGCATTAAAATGCAAAGCCTTTATGTTTTTTCTATTATCAAATTTCACACATTCTGTCCCTTCCTTTTATTTTCTGGTAACAATCATCCCCATCACTAACTTGCAATCCTATCTTCTCCTTCACCTGTGATTTTCTAATTTCCCATGCAACTGAGCCCCACCCCCTCTCCCACATCCCCCCCCCCCCCCAACCATTATTTAGTTTAAAGACCTATCCAGAGCCCTAATTATGAGATTTGCAGGTACTCTGGTCCCAGCATGATCCTTGTAGAGCCCATCCCATCGGAACAACTCTCTCTTCCCCTGGTACTAATGCCAATGTTCCATGAATTTTTTCTTCCACACCAATTTTTGAGCCATTCATTTACCTCTTTAGTCTTGCTGACCCTGTGCCAATTAATTCCTGGCTCAGGTAATAATCTGGAGATTAGTACCTTTTTCGTTCTGCTTTCTAATTTAGCTCCTAGCTGCTCATATTCCGTCGGCAGAATTTCTTTCCTCTTTTTACCTTTGTTGTTTATATCTATGTGGGCGATGACAACATGATCTGTCCCCTCCTACTCTAAGTTTTCTGCAGCCAAGATGAGATATCCTGAGCCCAGACATCAGGCAATAAACACAGCTTTTGTGACTCTTGATATGGCCACAGAGAACAGTATCTATTCTAACTATAATGTCCCCATACCTTAGTGCTATGATCAGTTGGCTCTAACTCACTACAGCACCCCCATTCTTGTCCACACAGGGAGCAAGAATCTCAAACCTGTTAGACAAGCTCAAGGGTTGAGGCTCCATCAGCACTCTGTCCTGCATCCCTCTATCTGCCTCACTTATAGTCACACCTTCCCGTTCCTGACCACTGGCCAAATTTGATGTACTTAATTTATGGGGTTTGACTGTATCCTGAAAGACAATATCCAGTTAACTCTCCTCCTGCCTGATGTGTCATGTATGAAGTTATGACACTTGAACTCACTGACCAAATGATTTACAAGAATAGTTTCAGGAATGAGAAGCTTCAACTTTGTGGAAAGATTTTATGAGCTTGCCTCAAATTTGATTGAAATTTAAAATGGCCGTCTGGTGAGCCCTGTTTCCCATACCTTAGAAAACCTGTTTAGGACTGAGGAAATGTGAGGATAGCTCAATCAAACAGAAAAATGCCTTTTCATATATCTGTTGAATCCAGCTTATTTGCTTCACAAACTCATCTATCTTTCCACTGTGTGATCCTTCAGATTTTTTTCTACCATCCTCTGCTTCCCCTGTCTCTCCAATGCTGAAAATCTCCAATCTACTCTCCAACCTGACCTCCCTACCCAATATGTCTGCCAATCTATGGCTCCCTGCTCACAAACACTCCCCACCCACCTCTCTAATACTTGCCTGTTTCATGCTGCCACAGACCTTCCCACTGAACAGCTCATTAGCCCCAGTCACCTGGTTGTGATTGGGAAACTTAAACAAATAATTTTGATCTAGGTCTGCTGTCAAATTTGGCAGGACCTGAGGGAAACAATGTTTACCAGCAGCAAAATGATTAATCTGCTTTTCTCTGTGTCACCTTCACAAATTCTTCCCTCCCAGTTTTCAGTTGAAATTGGGGTTCGCATGTCTGATTGTGTTAAATAAACAACTAGCCCACATATAATGCTTTTCTCAGATATTGAAGGCATGATCAGGTTAGACAGTGGCAAGGAAATCTGATTGGATGTTATGAGTCTGAATATGAGTATTAGCAACTATTGAATTTTAAACTGAGCATCTAACCCATATTCACATGTCGCCTGCTTTCACGTCTAACATCATCTACCTCAGCCCATGTGACATGATGCCCTCATCCACGTCATTGTCCATTGTCATGTCCAGGTTTTACCATGCTCACTTGGCCATCTTCCGAACCTGGTGTAAATTTAAGGGAAGCAAGACAGTTGAATCTTAAGACCTTTGTTAAAATCCATCTTCTGGAAAGCTTTTCGCTAATCCGCAAATATCGCTTACAGCCGAATGGTGTCTGTTTTTTCTTTTATACTTTTGAAATGTCATGAAACATTTTAACGTTAGTAGTTGCTTTATTAATTGTTATATTTCAATTATTTAGTTGCTATAATTGCTGACTTCATGTTATACTCTGAAAGATGTAATGTAGCCACCCTCCATTACAATAAAACCTATCCTCTGAATTACTATGAATAATGCAATAAGAGATATGTTGGTGTGTAAAATAAGGAAGGAGAGCTTTGTTCCTTATTATACAAAGGATTTATATATTCTGTCTACATTAAATAATTGCAAGGTTAATAAATTTACTAAAAGGAAAAGTGCTTGTTCTGTTTCTCATTGTTTAAAATGTTCAGTTGGAAGATTTTCTAGATGATATTGACATATTATATATTTGAGGAAAGCCTCATAAATATCTTACTCTCCAAATTTGCTTCATGACTATTTGGCAACTTCCTATTTGGAGCATCTTGCAGGATGTGCCCACCGAACTCTTCCCAATTTTGACATCTGAATGTAGACTGCTTAGTCCTTTGATCATGCTCCATTGTTCAATGAAATTATTACTGATTTGTGATCTAACTCTATATACTTGACTTAACCACAAATCTTATTATTTTTGATTAACAGAACGATCAATTTCAGGTTCAAAGTTAACTATTGATCCAATATCAACTGTATTTGTGGAAGGTTAGGTTTCACGGACATAGGTAGGGAGTTCCTGGACCAAGGGGGAGAAAATGGAGTCGAGATAGTTGGAGATCAGTTCGGTGGGGCAGGAGCAGGCGGAGACAATGGGTCGACCAGGGCATTCAGGTTTGTGGATTTTGGGAAGGAGCCCACGAGGAGCTCGAACAGTTCATACACTTCACTAACACCTTCCACCCCAACCTTAAGTTTACCTGGACCATCTCTAACACCTCTCTCCCCTTCCTGGACCTCTCTGTCTCCATATCGGGCAACCACCTAGAAACTGATATTCATTTCAAGCCCACCGACTCCCACAGCTACCTAGAATACTCCTCCTCCCACCCACCTTCCTGCAAAAATGCTATCCCCTATTCCCAATTCCTTTGCCTCCGCCGCATCTGCTCCCAGGATGAGGCATTCCACTCCCGTACA
>NC_063340.1:34222367-34253391 GCF_021869965.1 Rhincodon typus | reverse complement strand
GCCTCCGCCGCATCTGCTCCCAGGATGAGGCATTCCACTCCCGTACATCTCAGTTGTCCTCGTTTTTCAAGGACCGTTACTTCCCCTCCTCGGTGGTCGAGAACGCCCTCAACCGTGTCTCCCACATCTCCCGCACCTCATCCCTCACACCCCGTCCACGCAATAAAAACCAAAAAAGAATCCCCCTCGTCCTCACGTACCACCCCACCAACCTCCGGATCCAACGCATCATCCTCCGACACTTCCGCCATCTGCAATCCGACCCCACCACCAAAGACATCTTTCCCTCCCCACCTTTATCTGCTTTCCGGAGGGACAACTCTCTCCGTGACTCCCTTGTCCGCTCCACACTCCCCTCCAGCTCCACCACACCCGGCACTTTTCCCTGCAACCGCAGGAAGTGCTACACCTGCCCCCATACCTCCTCCCTCACCCCCATCCCAGGCCCCAAGAAGACTTTCCACATCAAGCAGATGTTCACCTGCACATCTGCCAATGTGGTATACTGCATCCGCTGTACCCGGTGTGGCTTCCTCTACATCGGGGAAACCAAGCGGAGACTCGGGGACCGCTTTGCAGAACACCTACGCTCGGTTCGCAACAAACAACTGCACCTCCCAGTCGCGAACCATTTCAACTCCCCCTCCCATTCCTCAGACGACATGTCCATCCTGGGCCTCCTGCAGTGCCACAACGATGCCACCCGAAGGTTGCAGGAACAGCAACTCATATTCCGCTTGGGAACCCTGCAGCCCAATGGTATCAATGTGGATTTCACAAGTTTCAAAATCTCCCCTCCCCCTACCGCATCCCAAAACCAGTCCAGCTCGTCCCTGCCTCCCTAACCTGTTCTTCCTCCCACCTATCCCCTCCTCCCACCTCAAGCCGCACCTCCATCTCCTACCGACCAACCTCATCCCGCCCCCTTGACCTGTCCGTCCTCCCTGGACTGACCTATCCCCTTCCTAACTCCCTACCTACACTCACCTTTACTGGCTCCATCCCCGCCTCTTCGACCTGTTTGTTTCCTCTCCACCTATCCTCTCCTCTATCCCTCTTCTATCCGCCTCCCACTCTCTCCCTATTTATTTCAAAACCCCCTTCCCCTCCCCCTTTTCTGATGAAGGGTCTAGGCCCGAAACGTCAGCCTCTCTGCTCCTATGATGCTGCTTGGCCTGCTGTGTTCATCCAGCCCTGCACCTTGTTGTCTTGTATTTGTGGAAGAACAGTTCACTCATTATATAGCAATACGCTTCTTAACTTTACTCCTAAAAAGCCTGAACATTTAGGCAGTACCTCATTGTACCAAAGGCCCCACTAGTAGTTATTGTTTCTCCCCATCAGTCTCCCAGCTCTCTTAAGAGCTGCAACCAGATCATCCTTTAGCTTCTAATTCAAAGGAATGCAACCCAGTTGTCTTCACCAACATCCTGAATGGTACTTCCCATTGGAATTTGAAATTGTATTATTTCAGTCAGTCTCAGATATTCCTCTGTTTTGCAATGGAAAAATCCTAATTATGGCTGTGGATTTGTTGCAGCTAGAATATCACCCTATGTCTCGCAAAGAATACATAGCATTTATGTAATTCAGGAAAGCTTGGTTGCAAGTTATCTTTGGAATACCCAGAGATAGTTAGGGGTGACTTTGGAGGTGATCTAGCTAAAAACCACACATTTACCAGAGCAATGATTTAAAAAGGATTCGCCTGGATATTCATACTGGGTTCCCTATCTCTGTGCTTGCATTGCTTTTGTGTTGACCGGGAAGAATGGTAGTCTTGATTGATGGGTTTATCCACTCTAACTCACAAACTAGGTTGAATGAGCGACATCCTGATAATGTTTAGGATTTGTCATGCTTAAATTTTGGATTACGGAACTACTCACTGTTTACTCTGTTCCCCTTCCTCTTTGTCAGGAGTGTAATTTTGAAGTTAATGCACTTCCAAAGTTATGTTACATGTTGTGAAGTGCTGCTGTGGAAGCTTTACCAGTTTGAAGCTTGTAAGAAATCTGCCATTGTTTTAATTGCCTGATGTATTAGTTAATATACAAAAAAGAACAATTTGAAAGCTAGTAACTACCAACAATAGTTCATGCTGACACATATACAGTTCTCTTTTCTCATCAATAGATTATTATAATGGATCGAAAGAAGATCAAAAACCATTATCTGAAAACTTGGTTTACTGTGGATCTGATTGGTATTATGCCTGTTGATTATATATTTCTATGTGCAAAAGTAAGTCATAGTATGTGTAAATAATTGCTCTATCCTGAGAATGAGACATTCTGGAGTGACTTCACCTATAACTTTCACCTTGATCAAATCAGTAATTTCCTGGTCTCCATTTTTGAAGCACATTGATAATTAATGGTTGAAGTCCAAAACTAAAGATAATACAGGATGGGCTAATAGCTTGAAGGCTGATATTTGATTTCTGGTGAAAATTCAATGTAAATCTTGATAACCATTTGACCAAGAAGACAGAAAAATCCAAAAATGATCAAAATGCTTAGCAGGTTAGAAGAGAGCAACAGAGTTAATATTTCAGGTCAATGACCTATCATTAGAACCGAGAAAAAAGTTAAAAGTGTAATAACTAATTTTAAGTTAAATGGAACATAGAAAAAGAACGAAGACAAGGAATAAGATTGGTAGAAAACAAAGCGCTAATTGAAAAAAAGAGATAGTGGTACAGGGCCAAAGGGAGTAGCAATAGGACAAATGAAGAACAAAGGATGTGTCTAGAAAAGGTGTGAATGGCGGATAGCTAAACGTTTGTTGTTTAAAAGAAAAAGCAAGAGAATAATGAGTGTTAAATGAAATTTGCAAAGAGAATGTAAACAAAATAAGGGCAGAAATTATGCTCTGAAATTGTTGTGTTGAGTCCAGAGTTTATGTTCAGCTTCACTGGGATACTGCAGAAGGATAAGGACAAAAGAGGCAGTGGAGAGCAAGGTGGAGATCAGATTGGAGGTCAGATCATGGTCTAACTGTTGTTCAACATGAAAGAGTGCCAATTCAATCACTCAGGGAGGATGGTATGTGGTAATCAGCAAGGGGTTTCCTTACCCGGGTTTAACCAAAAGCCGCAAGACTTCATGAGGTCTGGAGTCAGTACTGAAGACTGACAGGGTAACTTCCTCCCAGCTATATACCTCTGTGCCGCCACCTCTGCTGGATCTTTCCTACTGATGGGGCAGGACATATCCAAGGATGGTGATGGTGGTGCCTGGGACATTGTCTGTAAGGTACGATCCTGTTTCTTGACACGTCTGTGAGACAGCTCTTCCAATTTTGGCACTAGCCCCCAGATGTTAGTAAGGAAGACTTTGCAGGGTCGACAGAGCTGTTTCTGCTGTTGTCTTTTCCAATGCGTCGGTTGATGCCCGGTCGTCTGTCCGGTTTCATTTCTTTGAGATTTTGTAGTGATTGGTACAACTGAATGCTTGCTAGGCAATTTCAGAGGGCAGTTGAGAGTCAACCACATTGCTGTGGGTCTGGAGTCCCATGTAGGCCAGGTTTCCTTCCCTGAAGGCCATTGGTAAACCAGATGCATTTTTCCAACAATCGGCGATTAAGTTTTTGAGAAGATTTGTAGCTCGGGTTGTGGATGAAGTTGTAGACTTTCTCACCGATTCGGTGTGTTTGATAGCACACGTTTTGTCACCCTGCCAGGTAACATTGTCGTTGTGCCTCCGGTGAAGCGTTGGTGTCCTTTCCCACTTGTTATTTATATGCCTCGGTTTGCTGGGTGGTTGGCATTACTTCTGGTTCTGTTTTTCAGTGGTTTGTATATTGGGTCCAGTTCAATGTGTTTGTTGATGGAGTTCTGGTTGGAATGCCAGGCCTGGCATGTCTCCCAAAAAACACAGTCAGCCGTTACCTCTGCGACAGACCACAACAAGAAGACACAACATTGCCAGATACACTACTCTACATAAGAGACATATCAGAGATGACCACAAGACTACTCAGACCCCTAGATATCAGAGTAGCCCACAAACCAACAACCACCCTGCGACAGCTAGTGACGAACTTAAAGGAACCTATACCCACAACCAATAAAACTAACAATGTACAAAATACCATGCAAGGACTGTGAGAAACATTACATAGGCCAAACTGGAAGAAAACTGACAATAACGATACATGAACATCAACTAGCCACCAAGAGACACGACCAATTCTCACTGGTCTCAATACACATGGACATAGAAGGACACGAATTCGACTGGGACAACACATCTATAATAGCACAAGCCAAACAGAGACATGCCAGAGAATTACTGTAGGCCTGGCATTCCAACCAGAACTCCATCAACAAACACATTGAACTGGACCCAATATACAAACCACTGAAAAACAGAACCAGAAGTAATGCCAACCACCCAGCAAACCGAGGCATATAAATAACAAGTGGGAAAGAACACCAACGCTTCACCGGAGGCGCACTGACGATGTTACCTGGCAGGTTGACAAAATGTCTGCAATCAAACACACCGGCTTCGCAAGCATGTCTACAACCTAATTGACAATGAGCTCATGATCATCATTAGATTCTTAATTCCAGACTTTTTTTATTGAATTCAAATTCCACCATCTGCTGTGGATGTGTCCCCAGAATATTAGCAGAGTTTCTGGATTAATAGTCTAGTGATAATACCACTAGGCCATCGCCTCATCACAATTATTCCCCATAAGTTGACTATTCTTCCTCTAGATTTTTCCTTGTTTCTTTCTTCATAGGCAAGCTAAACCTTATGATATAAAGTTCACCATTCCCTATGTGTTCCCCTACTGACACTTGATCTATCTCATTGCCAAGAACCAGGTTCAGCAGTGACACCATTCTCATTGGACTGGAATCATACTGCTGTAGAAAATTCTACCTGAACTCACTTTAGGACCTCTTGCTCGTCTCTGTCTATTGCACCACTACTTGATAATTAAAATTCACCAGTATGACTACTCCATAATTTTTGCACCTTTCTAATTTTCTTGCAACTTTGTTCCTCTGTATCTTTCCCAGTAGTTGATGGCCTATAGACTACCCGCTGACTATTTTACCTACACTGCTTTTGCTACTTGCCTCTTCCTAAAAACATCTGTCCTTCCACACTGCTCAGCACTGCAGTGTTCTCATTAATCAATATGGCACTCCTAACCTTTGCCTTTTTTTTTCCTAAACACCTTATCCAGATATATCTAACATTAAGTCCCACCCTTCTTTGAATCATGACTCAATTTTAGCCACAGCATCATATTTGCATGTGGCTATCTGCACCAACAATCTTATTTACCTCACTGTATGCATTCATATGTGTGATATGCACAGTAACTAATTTATTTTAAATGTTTTCTTCCTTAGTCTGATAACTTACTAGGCCCAATCTACTTCTGTCTGTTTTTCGCAATGTTTTTGCAACATGGTACTCATCTTTCCATTAATTGCTGGTTCCCACATCCTGCTCAGCTAATTCAAGCTTTCACCCATAGCTGTAGCAAATTGCACCCACAAGGGAATTGGTCCTCGTTAGTTTACGTGAAAACCTGTAGGAGTCCAATGTTACTCTCTGCTGATTCCAGTGTCACAGGAATCTAACATCCTCCTCTATAGATCATGTATATATTGTTTGCAGGTAATTGCAGCCCCTTTTTAGTTATTTGAAAAATATTTTGTTGTGCTTTTGGTTATACTTTAGTCCCATGCTCCTGATCTTTGGGCATCTGGTTTGGAGGGGTATGGGCAAGTAAGTGGATCTCCTTGTGGATCTGCTCCTGGACCTGGCCAAGTTGGCTATTAACAGGTCCAAGCAGTGAGCTGTGGAGGGGGTCATTTCTGCTGACTGTCTGCCCATTTTCCACGGCTATGCTTGTGTTAGGTGTCCTTGGAAAGGGATCATGCAGTGTTCACCAATATTCTCGATGCCTTTAGAAAGACATGGGCACTATAGGGCATAGAGTGCCTTATTTTCCCCTCCAACCACACTTTGATTTAGCCCCTTAGCCCTCTCCCTATCTCTTCCTCACCTTATGATGGTTTGCATTGTACATAATTTGCTTTACATGAAAATATTCAGTTGGCTGCATGGGTGATTTACTGGTCATGGTTAGTAGTTAAAAACAACAACAATTTTCACGGTGATCTGGTGGTGGAAAAACTGTCCGTTTTTGTCTGATAGCACTTCCAGTTATATGAGCAAAATCCTCCCGCTGACACCATATTTCAAGCCATGTATTTGTCTGCTTTATCCTCCTATTTCTACACTCACTCTTCGTACCTGAAGTAATCTGGGATTACTTTTTTTGAGATCCTGCTTGCAGACTTAATGCACAGATCTGTAAACTTTGATTGCAGAATCACATTACTCAGTTTACCCATGTGACCAGATTTGTATAATGACAGCTGGTTGTTTACCCTTATCATTCAGGGTGATCTACAGCTGCTCTGTGAAATCTTTGATCTTGGCACCAGGGCACAGAAATTTCTGTCTGTTTCCTTAACTATCAAATCTTTTTACTTTGCAGTTCTAGTCTTCTTTCTTCTCTCCTGTATTAGGCCATTTCCAAGCCAATTGGTGAAGTATAAAACTAGACATTAGTACCAATCCTGACAATAGATTTATTTGCTGTATGCAACAGTACAGATTTATGCTTCTTACTTACTACAACCTTCTTCCAGCAGTTTCCCTTTATAAGAGCCCCAGAGATATTTTCTGATCAACCTGTTCAAATACATTGTTACACAGCTTTGGGGGAGGTGGGACTTGAAACCAGGCTCAGAGGTAGGGACATTTCCACTGCACCACAAGACTCTTATAAGTGCCCCAGATTCTTTATAAAATAATGCCCCCACCTGCTTATCTCAACAATTTAATTAATATACCATTAACAGACTCCCCTTACTTTCTTCAAACAGAAGCTATATAAACTATCAAAAAAACCACCTCAAGGTAAGACTTATTTTAAGGATTAACAGACTTCAACTCATATCATATAGATAGAAATCTTAAGAGTTGATTGATGAAGTTTGTCACAAGATGCTGCAACGAAGGGCATGAGTGTGATTTTTCCAAACAACTCTCAGAGAGGCTAATTGAATTAGTAATCACTTCTACAATGATTAAAGCCTTTAGGAAAGATTTTCTGGGCAAGTAAAAAGGCACCTTTCCATACCATTGGCACCTCTCTTGAAAATGGACACTAATATAAAGCCATAGTGGCAAGCCAACAACAATTACACTCATCAGATGCAGCCTATAAAATTGCTGCTTTCAACAAAACAAGAAGATCTGTAGCATGCTGTTTACCACAACTACCCATAAGCTGTTTAACTTGTATTCAAATTTACCACGTGGCACCAAAGGACATTGAGCACACATGTGCAGGAAGCTTGGTTCCAAAAGCCAAGTCAGTCTCCGGAATAGAACAGATGACCCACAACACATAACAACACTGCAACAATGGCAACAAGACAAGTCTTAAGAACATGCACAAAGGTAGACATATGAATGCTCAATCAAATGACCAAAAGGCACATTTTAGAAGATGACAAAGTTTTCCATATTGTTGACGTCATACAGCACGTTGATGGTGTAAGGCGATCTGTATGCTAAACCACATCATGTCTCACTAACTTGATTGAGTTTTTTGAAGAAGTGACGAAGAAGATTGATGAAGGTAGAGTGATGGATGTTGTCTATATAGACTTCAGCATGGTGTTTGACAAGGTCCCACATGGTAGACTGGTTAGCAAGGTTAGATCACATGGAATACAGGGAGAGCTAGCCATTTGGATACAAAATTGGCTCAAAGGTAGGAGACAGAGAGTGGTGGTGGAAAGTTGCTTTTCGGACTGGAGGACTGTGACCAGCAGTGTGTTGCAAGGATCAGTTCTGGGTCCATTGCTTTTTGTCATTTATAAAAATTATATGGATGTGAATACAGGAGGTACGGTTAATAAGTTTGCAGATGACACCAAAATTGGTGGTGTAGTGGGCAATGGAGAAGGTTACCTCAGAGTAGAATGGGACCTTGATCAGATGGGCAAATGGGCTGAGGAGTGGCAGATGGAGTTTAATTTAGGTAAATGTGAGATGCTGCATTTTGGTAGGGCAAATACACTAAATGGTAAGTGTTATAAAGAGGAGGTTGACCCCCCGCCTCTGAGAATTAAAAAAAAAACTGAAACACATAAAGGGAAGCACCTTGCCCTAAAATCTGTAAAAGGCATGTGAAAATTGATATAACCAGCCTTTCAGCAACTTCTAGTGGTTAAATAAAATAAACCCCTGAAACTCACTTTACAATCAACAAGTAACAACGTATTTATCTTACATTAAAAGTGAACAAATTAACTAAACTATTAACAAACCGAGTAAACCCCTTCTAATTACTAACTATTCCCAAATGAAACAAGATTCTAATGGTATGCTGTTCCAATAAATAGAAGTCCCACTTATATAAAATAAAATAGAATTTAGTCTCTCATAATTATAGCTAAGTTACATGTCTTCCATAATGCTTTGTGCCTTCTCCATCGGATGTTCTTTCAGGAATGCCTTCTCCTTCGATTCTTTGGTCAGGAATATTACTAGTAGCGCTGTTCGTACCTTTGATTTTTTTAGATAGTGCTTTCTCTAAAGAACTAGAGCTGCCTGTGAGAGCCAGCGATGCTCTCTTGAGAACTGAAAGCTGTTAACTCTGGCTGATAAAGTTCTCCTGTCTTTGTCCAACTGCCCTCTTCTTTTATACCCTAAATGACATATCAATTTCTTACAATGGGATTGGTCTAATATTGTCAAACCCATCAGATGTTTTTCGTATCATAGTACATGGGTCAGATTGATTGGCTAAATTCAAAACTTGTTGACTTTATAACAAAACAAAACTGCTGCTTGGCCTGCTAACTAAGGCCTTTTGATACATATGTTTCAATTTGGGTGCTGTCTATACTTGCAGACTTTCAAGCTGCTCACAGACATTTTTTTAAAAATTCTCAGCAAAGAAAAAGCACATCGTCTTTTAAAGCAACCATGCAATGCTTCCCCCCTAGCATTTTACAAACACCAGATTCTAACTTCCTGCCTTCCAATCCACAAGTACTCTACCCAACTGCACAACAGTAAGATCCTGGGGAGTATTGATGAACAAAGAGACCTTGGGGTACAGGTTCATAGTTCCTTGAAAGTGGAGCCGCAGGTAGATAGAGTAGTGAAGTGAAGAAAGCATTTGGTACATTTGCCTTTATTAGTCAGGATGTAGAGGTGCCAGCATTGGACTGGGGTGGACAAAGTCAGAAGTCACACAACACCAGGTTATAATCCATTGGGTTCATTTGAAATCACAAGCTTTTGGAGCACAGCCCCTTCGTCAGGTGAAGTGAGAGAGAAGATCAGACAGACATAGAATTTATAGGCAGAGAGATCAAAAGATCATGCAACTGGTGTGAGTGGAAAGTCGAATAATAAGTCAATGCAAATGACCAAGAGTGTTAGATGGCGTGAGTAAAATGTCAAAAGCTGAATAACATGCAAAGGGATGACCTATAATCTGATTAAGTGAGGCAGAGAGATAATTACAAAAAATTAAAAATAGGGTGGTGCTGGAGACAATCTAAATGACTGGAATAACATGATTGGTATAAGAGTTGCATGTTGAGAGTCTAACGAAAGTAATAAGTAATCCAAAACTGTACAAACTAATTAGAGAGATCATAACAATTTATCAAGGTGATGATGTCAAAATAGGACAGTAAGGAAGGCTTTACAGGTACAATACAGTGTGGTGGGGTCACATGTTGCTCGACATGAACCCAAGATACACGTGGGAACACCACTCTCCACATGTGACTCAGCCAATGTTGTCTATCTCATATGCTGGAGGCAAGGATGCCCGAGGCATGGTATATTTGCGAGACCATGCATGCGCTACGACAACAGATGAATGGACACCACACAACAAGGGTAGCACAGTGGCTCAGTGGTTAGCACTGCTGCCTCACAGCGCCAGGGACCCAGGTTCAATTCCACCCTTGGGTGACTGGCTGTGTGGAGTTTGCACATTCTCCCTGTGCCTGCGTGGGTTTCCTTTGGGTTCTCTGGTTTCCTCCCACAGTCCAAAATGTGTGGATTGGCCATGCTAAATTGTCTTTAGTGTTCATGGATTTGTAGATGAGCTGGGTCTGGGTGGGATGCTCTGAGGTTCAATGTGGATTTGTTGGGCCAAAGGGCCTATTTCCACACTGTAGGGATCCTATGAATCGCCAGACACCCTATTTTTAATTTTTTGTAATTATTTCTCTGCCTCATTTAATCGGGTTATAGGTCACCCCTTCGCTTATTATTCAGCTGTTGACACTTTACTCACACCATCTAACACTCTTAGTCACCCCCAGTGACTTATTGTTCGGCATTCCACTCACACTAGTTGCATGATCTTTTGATCTCTCTGCTTATAAATTCTGTGTGCTGTTCTGTCTCACTTCACCCGATGAAGGGGCAGTGCTTCGCAAGCTTATCATTTCAAATAAGCCTGTTGGACTATAACCTGGTGTCATGTGACTTCTGACTTTATTGTTTAGTGCATTGAATATAGGATTTGGGGGTGTCATGTTGTGGCTGTACAAGAGTTAGTTCGGCCACTTTTGGAATACTGCGTTCAGTCCGGTCTCCTTGCTATGGGAAAGATATTGTGAAACTTGAAAGGATTCAGAAAAGATCGACAAGGATCTTGCTAGGGTTGGAGGGTTTGAGCTATAGGGAGAGGCTGAATAGGCTGGGGCTATTTTCTCCGGAACGTCGGACGCTATGGAGTGACCTTACAGAAATTCATAAAATTATGAAGGACACTGATTGGGTGAATAGTCAAGGTCTTTTCCCCCAGTGTAGGGGAGTCCAAAACTAGAGGACATAGGTTTAAGGTGAGAGGGGGAAGATTTTAAAGGGACCTAAGGTGAAACTTCTTCATGCAGAGGGTGATGTGTGTATAGAATGAGCTACCAGAGGAGGTGGTGGAGGCTGGTACAATAACAACGTTTAAAAGACATCTGGATGGACATATGAATAGGAACGGTTTAGTGGGATATGGACCAAATGCTGGCAAATGGGACTAGATTAATTTAGGATATCTGGTCAGCATGGACGAGTTGGACAGAAGGGTCTGTCTCCATACTAAACATCTCTTTGACTCTATAACTGTATGACATGTATCCCAACAAGTGGCACTCCATGGCACTATCTGTAAGAGAGCAGTGTACAACAGATCACCAATATTTCCAGCAGTATGCGCAAATCTTAGCAGAGTCACAATTTATTAGATCTGAGCCACATCCACTGTGGTGAAACAGACCATACATTTGGCTGAAATTAGCTGAAGTTGAAGAATTTCTTGATGTTACACTTTGGCCAGAACCACTGTCAAAAAGTTGCAATTGACAACTACCAAGAATGAGCAATTACCAGTTTTGTAAAAGATTATTATTCAAGGAATGTCTGACAGTATAAAATAAAATCTGAAAATGTTTGTTCATTTTGACCATACATAGAAAAACTCAGTATATTTCAGCAAGTCATTTTCAAAAGGAAAGAAGTCTTAATACCAGAAGTACTATGTCAAGATATCATGACAATGTTACACCATGAACAAATGGATATTGACTGCACAAGAGGTCTGTCATGCTGGCCAGGGGTGAATCAGGATATCTAATGACTTATTTGAGGCATGCAAATTGTACTAACCCCAGCAGCATAGGAACCTTTACATTCACATAATGTTCCATCCACTCCTTGGATAAAAATAGCAACGAACTAATTCACAGTGAATGGGGAAAATTACATCTTTGTAATGTATTACTTCTCCAAATTTCTCATTTTCAATGACATGGCAATATGATAAGTGCAACCATCACAGGTACAATGACTGCTATTTTCATTTTATCCAGAACATATAATAGAACATAGAACATAGAACATAGAACATTACAGCGCAGTACAGGCCCTTCGGCCCTCGATGTTGCGCCGACCTGTGAAACCAATCTGAAGCCCATCTAACCTAAACTATTCCATTATCATCCATATGTTTATCCAATGACCATTTAAATGCCCTTAAAGTTGGCGAGTCAACTATTTTTGCAGGCAAGGCATTCCACGCCCTTACTTTTCACTGGCAAACGTTTTTAAGACATGCACCTGTATCACATCCTAGCTCAAACACTTTAGGCAAACATACAGTATTATTATAAAATCTATAATCACAACTGGAGACACAATAGCAGATAAAAAACTACCACGACTAGAAACTGGGCAGAGAGTATGAATCAGAAATCCAGTTACAAATAAAAACTGAAAGAACTGCGGATGCTGTAAATCAGGAACAAAAATAAAGTTGCTGGAAAAGCTGAACAGGTCTGGCAGCATCTGTGAAGGAAAAAAGAGTTAACGTTTCGGGTCCGGTGACCCTTCCTCAGAACTGATGGTGGCTGGGAAAATGTCAGTTTATATGCAGAAAAAAGGGCAGCGGGATGGGATAGGGAGTAAACAATAGGATAGAGCCTAAAAAGAGAGACGAGCAGTTGGACAGACAAAGAGTTGATAACAATCAGGCTGGGAGGGTGAATATTTGTTAATGGGGGCTATTAGTGACTAATAACATTGTGTGGCAGGCTATGTGGTAACAAGGCCTGGTGTGCGGGGTAGGGGGCTGGGACATGGGAGAGTTTAGGCCCTAAAATTATTGAACTCGATATTGAGTCTGGAGGGCTGCAGGGTCCCCAAGCAGAAAATGAGGTGTTGTTCTTCCAGCTTGCGCTGAGCTTCGTTAGAACACTGCAGCAAGCCAAAGACAGAGATGTTGGCCAGCGAACAGGATGGTGTGTTAAAGTGGCAGGCAACAGGTAGTTCAGGGTCTTTTTTGCGAGCAGAACATAGATGTTTTGTAAAGTGGTCACCCAGTCCAAGCTTTGTTTTCCCAATGTAGAGGAGACCATTTTGTGAGCAACGAATGCAGCAGACTAGATTCTGGGAAGTGCAGGTGAAGTGTTGCTTCACCTGGAAGGTATGTTTGAGCCCTTGGATACTGGGGAGGGAGGAGGTAAATGGGCAGGTGTTGCACCTTCGCCGGTTACAGGGGAAGGTGCCATAGGGCTGTGGGGGGGTGTTGGGGGTGAAGAAAGTGTGGACTAGGGTGCCCTGGAGGGAACGGTCCCTGCAGAAGGCGGAGAAGGGAGGGGGCGGGAATATGTGTCTAGTAGTGGCACCTTGCTGGAGGTAGCGGAAATGGCGCCTGATGATCTTTTGGATGTGGATGCTGGTGGGATGGTAGGTAAGGACAAGGGGAACCATATAACTGTTGTGGGAGGGAAGAGAAGGGGTGAGGGTGGAAATGCGGGAGACGGGTCGGACCGGGTTGAGGATCCTGTCGACAACGGATCTGGGGAATCCTCAGTTGAGGAAGAAGGTGCACATTTTGAAAGCTCCCTTGTTGAAGTTGGCGTCATCTGAACATATACGATGGAGGCGGAGGAACTGAGAGAATGAGATGGAGTCTTTAAAGGAAGTGGGATATGAGGATGTATAGTCCAGGTAGCTGTGGGAGTCAATGGGTTTGTAGTGGATATTAGTGGCCAGTCTATCCTTAGAAATGGAAACAGAAATGTTGAGGAAGGGAAGGGAGGAGTCAGTGATAGACCAGGTGAAAGTGAGGGCAGGGTGGAAATTGGAGGCGAAATTGATTAAGTTTTCTCATTCCAGACGAGAGAGGGAAGCGGCACTGATGATATCATCGCTGTATCGGAGAAAGAGTTGTGGGTGGGGTCCGGAATAGGACTGGAACAAGGAATGTTCCACGTACCCCACGAAGAGACAGGCATAACTGGGGCCCATGCGGGTACCCATGGCTACCCGTCTTAGCTGAAGAAAATGAGAGGTGTTAAAAGAGAAGTTGGAGGGTGAGGATGAGTTCGGCCAAGCGGAGGAGGGTGGTGGTGGTGGGGACGGTTCAGGTCTTTGCTCCAGGAAGAAGCGGAGAGCCCTAAGAGTGGGGAATGGATGTGTAAAGGGATTGCACGTCCATGGTAAAGAGGAGACGGCTGGGACCAGCAAACTGGAAGTTTTGAAACTGGCGTAAGGCGTTAGAGGAATCATGGTTGTATGTGGGCAGGGATTGGACTGGGGAGAGAAGACTGACTCAAGGTAGGAAGAGATGAATTCTGTGGGGCAGGAGCAGGCTGAAACAATGGGTCTGACCGGACAGTCCTGTTTGTGGATTTTTGGGAGGAGGTAGAAATGAGCTGTGCAGGGCAGGGGGACTATCAGCTTGGAGGCAGAGGTGGGGAGATCACCGGCTGAAATGAGATCAGTTACCGTAGTGGATACAATGACCTGATGTGCCATGGTGGGGTCATGGTCTGGGGGAAGGTAGGAGGAGGTATCTGAGAGTTGGCGCTCAGCTTTTGCAAGGTAGAGGTCAGTACGCCAGATCGTTATCAACTCTTTGTCTGTCCAACTGCTTTTCTCTCTCTTTAGGCTCTATCCTATCGTTTACTCCCTACACCATCCTGCTCCCCTTTTGTCTGCATATAAATTGGCATTTTCCCAGCCACCATCAGTTCTAAGGAAGGGTCACCGGACCCGAAACGTTAACTCTTTTTTTCCTTCGCAGATGCTGTCAGACCTGCTAAGCTTTTCCAGCAACTTTGATTTTGATCCAGTTACAAATACTTGGTCATCATCAAAGTATTCTAAAATACATAACCAACAAAGCTCATAAGAAGTCATTGACCATATGTTGCGAAGGAACGGATGCCACCTCAAGCCAATGTATGACACACCAAGCATGCACGAAGAGAGTGAGGAAGGAAACATCACTGATGCCTGTGCTATAACATTGAGTGAAAATAATCAGTAGCAAGACAACCAAGTTATCACCCAAGGACAATCAAATGCAACTCAGTACATGATCATAAAATAAGGACAAGTTGCCAAACTGCCAAAGAATTACATTGAAATTTGAATTATTAATTGTGTTAACTCTGTTTTCACTTGTTTGTATAAATACCCTAAATTGACAACATGTGCCTACGACCAACCGTGTATATCAGTTTGGAACTTTTTTTTCTTTTTTGGAATAAGTTGTATGTTATGTCTCACAGCTAGTGTGCAATATATCTTCAAGAGACATACTTATGATATATCACTGTACATTGGTTTTGACGTGGGGATATAGTGAACTGAGTCTCCAACTTAACTGGGGCTGCTGAAAGCATAGCTTGCTGGTTAAGGAGTTGTATTAGCCCAGGCACTTGCCTTAGACAGTAATATACGCGTATACTCGGAGCTCTAATAAATGTCTATTGAATCTTTCAGTGCTACATTACCCAGGTGTATTTCTTATTTTATAAGAGTGAACAAATGTATTGCCTCAACAGGTACAAATACTCTGCTGAAGGCAAAAGCCCACAATATGATGACAGACCAGATGAAATCCAAACTGAATATCAGTAAGCAGGTTAACATTGAGTAAGTGCTGCTTGATGGCACTCTCAATTACATCTTTCATTACTTTACTAGTGATTAAGCATAGATTGATGTGTTAATTGCCAGAGTTGGATTTGTCTTGCTTTTTGTGGACAGGATATACTTAGGCTATTTTCTGGGTAGATGCTGATGTTGTAACTGTACCAGAACAGCTTGGCTAGAGACACAATTGGTGCTGGAACACAAGTCTTCAGTAATTTTCACGTGGTCAGAGAGAAGAGATCCCATCCAGTGTGAGACACAGCCCAAGTGAGAATCTAGATCAGGGAATTTGGAGGCAATGTGGGAATTCAGTGCAGAGGGCAAGATGTGCTTTCTGCTTGTTTTTTTCTTGGCTCAGAAATGGTGGAGGAACTGAATAGATACTTTCTGCCAGTCTTCACAGTGGAAGACACCAGCAGCATACCAGAACTTCAAGAGAGTCAGGGGGCAGAGGTGAGTGTCATGGCCATCACTAAATAGAAGGTGCTAAGCAAACAGAAGGGTCTGAAGGCGGATACACAACTCTGACCAGATGCGGATAAATAATATTGACCAGCTGGTTCACACCCCAGAGTTCTGAAGGAGATAGCTGAGGAGATTGTAGAGGCATTGGTGGTGATCCTTCAGAAATCACTGGAGTAAGGGAGGGTTGAAGAGGACTGAAAAATGGCTAGTGTAATACCCCTGTTTAAGAAGGAAGGGAGGCAGAAGACAAGAGACTGTAGGCTGGTTAACCTGACCTCAGTCATTAGTAATATTTTAGAGTCCATTTTTAAGGATGAGATTGTGGAGTACTTGGAAGTGCATGGTAAAAATATGGTGGAGTCAGCACTACTTTGTCAAGGAAGGTCAAGTCTGTTAGAACTCTTTGAGGAGGTAATGACCAAGTTAGACAGAGGAGAGCCAGTGGACATGATCTATTTGGATTTCCAGAAGGCCTTTGACAAGGTGCAACACAGAAGGCTGCTAAATAAGATCCCATGGTGTCAGGGACAAAGTACTGGCATGGATAGAGGATTGGCTGATAGAAGGCAGAGGGTAGGGAAAAAGCAGCTTTCTTCAGGATCGTAACCAGTGATTAGTTGAATTCCACAGGGATCAGTGTTGGGACCACAACTATTCATGATCTGAATGAAGGAACAGAGAGCATTGTTTCTAAGTTTCCAGATGACACAAAGAAAGGTGGAGGGACAGGTATTGTTGAGGAAGTGGGGAGGCTGCAGGAGGACTTTGACATGTTAGGAGAATGGGCAAAGAAGTGGAAGATAGAATACAATGTCAGATATTGCGAGGCTATGTATTTCGGTGCGAAGAATAAAGGCATAGACTATTTTCAAAACGGGGAAAGGCTTCCGAAATCTGAAGTACAAAAGGACTTGGGAGTCCTAGTTCAGGATTCTCTTAAGGTTAACATGCAGGTTCAGTTGGCAGTTAGGAAGTCAGGTGCAATATTAGCATTCATTTCAAGAGAGCTAGAATACAAGAGCAGAGGTGGACAGCTGAGTCTGCATAAGGCTCTGGTCAGACCGCATTTGCAATATTGTGAGCAGTTTTGGGTCCTTAATCTAAGGAAGGATATGCTAGCATTGGAGAGGTCTAGAAGAGATTTACAAGATTTGTATTCTTGTGTTTGTTTCTTGTAATCTTGTACACATGGTTATGCAGGATACATGAAATATCCCAGAGTTCCCACATAGCGTAATAAGTACCAGAGATATTGGACCTGCCCTGCCGAATCTCTATCTCTTAGATAATAAACTGTGCTACTATTGAAGTAAACCTTACTGCTGTTATTATTTCTTACTACTGTACTTAAGAATAGAGAAAAACTCATCAGTTACTCACTTCCTTTCTGTTCTGAATGTTTTATCTAATCATTATCTTTTTAAAAGAAATAATTCGCTAGTTGCTCAAACTAACTCCCTAACTTTGAAGAGAAGGAAACACAGCACTGGTATTCACCACAAAATCGAAGTGCTTTTCTGCAATGGTATGATTTATTTTTTCACTTTTTCAAACTACGGTGCTCTTCTAGCTCTTGATTCTCTCCTTGGGTAAGCCACATTTACACAGCAATAACATATTCACTGGCACTCAGTTTGGGTTCCACTAGGTCTACGTGACTCAAAGCCTTATTACAAACTTTGTCTAAAATAGGCAAAATGTCTGAATTCAAGGGTTGAGGTGAGAGTGACTGATCTTGATATTAAAACAAAATTTGACCAACTGAGGCATTAAACAGCCCTAGCAAAACTGAAGTCAATAAGAATCCAGTAAAAAGCTCAAGATAGAATGGAAATGACTGTGGCTATGTGATGCCAGTCACCTCTACCGTAGAACATGACTGCAAGAATTCTTTTCAGTTGTGTCCTAGGCTCAATCATCCTCACCTCCTGCATTAATTAACTTCCTATAAGTTCAAAAATTAGTATGTTCACTAATCACACAATGTTGAGACCACTCATGATTCGTCAAATCCTGAAGCAATCTGTGACCATACACAGCTACCCCTGGACAAAGTTCAGACTTCAATTGACAATTGGCAAGTCATATTCGTGCCAGACAAATGTCAGGCAATAACCATCACCAACATGAGAGAATCTAACCATCTCTCCCCTTAACATCCTGTGGGTTACCTATGACCAGAAGCTGGACGTTGTGAGGCAAGTAACTCACTTTTTCACTGTCCAAAACCTATCTATGATCTACAAGGCTCAGGGCAGGTGTGTGATGGAATATTCTCCATTTGAGAATGTATTTAATTAAGCATACAGGATCTTCAGCTTTATAAATAGATGGTAGAGTACTAAAACAAGGAAATTGTGGTAAGTAATTGTAGAAAACTATGGTATGTTCTGAATTGGTGTATGTATCCTGTTCTGAGCACCACACAGGAATGAGGGCATTCAATGAAGTATATAGGTTGGATAGGTTGGAGCTGGTCCCCATGGATGAAATGAAAAGATTCTAGTGTTTGGTGTTGGCATTTCAGGAATTCATTGCTTTAAATATCTGATGTGACCTAGACCAATATACGGACTTAAAAAAGATTGAAATTCTGCTGTCAGATTGGGAACTATCTGTAGAGTTGTGATTTATAGAGGACTGAATACAAGAGAGACAAAACTGTACCTTCAATCATAGATTCTGTACATCTGATGCTGATAGCTCCAGCTCCTCAATCTCAGGATGCCCCCCATCCCACACCACTCTTGCTGCTCCTCGACAGAAAGAATCTATGATTGTTGGAGTATTAATGGGAGCGGGGAGATAACCTGAGATGGGGCTTAAAAGAGCAGTCATCTAGCCAGTTCCATTGCTGCTATGTGGAGAGTTGCAACTGCACTGCACAAATTGTTTTTCAACTAACTACTAGATGACTAGGCTGAGGAGAAGCAAACAAAGAAAAAGAGGATGGTGTCTGAACGCCAGATATCTCTGCTAGTAATGAGGCCAGGAACTGGCCCTAGCGAAGGTTGTGCCAGCCTGCACCCATCTGTCTATTGGTCAATATTGAGAGAATAAAAAAATTAAAGATACCATAGTCCTACTCTCTTATTAGAAAGAGATGACAGATAGTAGTGTAACCTAAGGGTCATGATGCCTCAGGTGAGGTTGAGAAGGTGGGACTTTTCTGGTGACCTCAGCTGGTACAGAAATTGAACCCATAGCTGTTGATGTTGTACTGCAATAAGTTAACTGACCACCATTGAGAGGAAACAAGACTGAGATTGATGGTGGGACAGTAATGTAGAGTTTAGTATTGTCAGAAAACCAGGAGTGAGAAAGCACCACACTGTTCAGTGTACATTAAAAAAAATTGCAATATTGTGGTGGGAGTACTAAAGGCCTGTTGTGCTGTCAGAGAAGTATTGAGGGATCTGTGCAATGTTAGAGTTGAAATATTGATCAAATGCAGCAAGGTCAAGGCACTACTGCTCTGCACTGCTGTGAAGCTAGTATTAATGACTTGGATATTCTGATAGCCAAATAGTAATTGGAGCAGCACAGATTGGAGTTGTGCACTGGGACCATGCAGAATTTCAGTGCAGCAGATTCTGTGGGAATTGCCTGGGAAATTAAAAATTCAGATGTCAAATTCATGTATTTGGAATCCTCCAAAAGAATCAATTAAAAGCAAAGAATTTGGAAGGATCTACTTCAATTAAGATAATAGTTACCGAGGAAACGTAAGATAATTAAAATCCAAACTCATGGTTAACTCTTAAGTTGACCTCAGACTCACCACTCCCTCCCCTGATTCCTGTTAGTCCTCTCCTGATTCCTGACAACCACCACTCCACCCATCAATACTGCATACAGCTGGAGGAACACAGCAGGTCAGGCAGCATTAGAGGAGCGGGAAAGCCAACGTTTCAGGTTTACATCCTTCATCAGGACTAGGGAGTGGGAAAGGAACTGAGAAATAAATGGGGGAGGTGGGGCTGGGGGAAGGTAGGTGGGATGGTGATAGGTGAATGCAGGTAGGGGTTAGTGGCGATTGGTCAGTAGGAAGGGTGGGGTGGATAGGTGGGAAAGAAGATAGACAGGTTGTGTCAGGTCAAGGAGGTGGGGATGAGAGGGAGGGTGGGACAGGAGATGAGGCCGGGAGTGGGGAGATTTTGAAACTGGTGAATTCTATGTTGAGGCCATTGGGCTGTAAGCTCCTGTGGCGGAATATGAGGTGCTGTTCCTCCGTTTTTCATATGGTGTCATTGTGACACTGGAGGAGGCCAGGATGGACATTTCACCAAGGGAGTGGGAGTGGGAATTAAAATGGTTGGGAACCAGAAGGTGTTGTTGATTATAGCATACAGAGCACAGATGCTCCGCGAATCGGTCACCGAGTCCGCACTTGGTCTCACCGATGTAGAGGAGACCACATTGGGAGCAACGGATACAGTAGACCAGGTTGGAGGACGTACAGGTGAATCCCTGTCGGATTTGGAAAGATTGCCTTGGGCCTTGGATGGAGGTGAGAGGGGAGATGAAGGGGCAGGTGAACCACCTTCTGCGGTTGCAGGGAAAGGTGCTGGGTGTGGTGGGGTTGGTGGGGTGTGTGGAGCAAACGAGGGAGTCGTGGAGTGAGCAGTCCCTACGAAAGGCAGATTGGGGTGGGGACGGAAATATCTGTAGTTGAGGTTTGGATTGCAGGTGGTGGAAGTGTTGGAGGATAATGTGCTGGATGCGGAGGTTGGTGGGGTGGTATGTGAGGACCAGGGGGACTCTGTCCTTATTTTTGTTCAGGGGAGGGGATTTGAGAGCAGATGTGCAGAAAATGCAAGAGATGCGATTGAGGGCATTATGAATCAACGGAGGGGGGACATTGCGGTCCTTGAAGTAGGAGGACAGATGGGATGGTACACCTCATATTCTGCCTCGGGAGGTTACAGCTTAATGGCCTCAACATAGAATTCACCAGTTTCAAAATCTCCCCATCCCTGGCCTCATCTCACGTCCAACCCTTCCTCTCATTCCAGCCTCCTTGACCTGAAACTACCTGTCCATCTTCTTTCCCATCTATCCACTCCATCCTTCCCACTGACCAATCTCCTCTATCCCCTACCTGCATTCACTTATCACTATCCCACCTACCTTCCCCCAGCCCCACCCCACCCTCTATTTATTTCCCAGCTCCCTTTCCTCTCTCCTGTCTTGATGAAGTGTGTAAACCTGAAATGTTGACTTTCCTGCTCCTCTGATGCTGCCTGAACTGCTGTGTTCCTCCAGCTGCACACTTTATTGACTCTGATCCCAGCATCTACAGTTCTTGCTATCTCCTGCTAACTCTACCCATCAATCCTGCTGGCTGCTAATACACCCTTTGGCTGCTGCTGCCTTGACTCCTCAACTAGCCAGCTCTGACATCCCTTCATTGCTGACTCCACATTTCTGCTGGCCCTGACGTACAGCCCCCTCCCCTGCTATTTCCAGCCCCAACAACCTCCACCACACCACCACCTCCAGTCCACGCCACATGATCCTACACACTCACTGCCCCGGACATTTAAATTTCAGAGCACAGCATGTTGACTGCTATAAAAGAGGCCATAGTTTGACTATCCTGTGCTACCTGTGTTGATTTCACATATGCTCTTTATTTCTGAAGGAACATTGCTAATGGAAAAGAGTAGGAATGAAATGGTAATCTGACTATGATTGCTACTCCTCAGAATATCCAACCAATAATTTCCAAATTTGCTGTTGACACAAAACTAGCTAGAAGTGCAAATTGTGAGCAAGTTTTCAAATGGACATGGATAAGCTAAGTGAATGGTTAAGAACATGTCAGATGAAAAATAATGTGACTATGTGTGAAGTTATCCACTTGGTAGGAAAAATGGAAAGATATTTCTTAAGTGATGAGAGATTGAGAAAAGCCTGAAGGGACCTCAGTGTCCTTGTTCATGAGTCACTAAAAGCTATTGTGCAGGTGTAGCATTCAGTAGGGAAGGCTTTTGTATGTTGGCCTTCATAACAAAGGAATTTGAGTGTATAAATAAGTCTATCTGAAATAGTACAGTATATACTTGGAGTACGTATCTGTAGAGTTTTGGTCACTTTATCTAAGGAAGGACATACTCACCATAGAGGGAGTGCAATGGTGGTTCACCAGACTAAACTCTGGGGTGGCAGTTTGTTTTATGAGAAGAGGTTGAGGAAACAGAGATTCTTCAAAGAATAAGAGGTGATCTCATTAAAACCTACTAATTTTTTACAGGGTGTGACAATATGGATGTTGCCCCTGGATGGTGATTTTAAGGGAACTAGGGGCATAGTATCAGAATAAATAATAGCCAATTAATACTGATTTGAAGAGGGAATTTCTTCACTCAGTGGGCTTTGGAAGATTAATTATTGAATTTGCTTAAGATAGAAAACATTGGGGTCCTGAAGACAAATGACATCAGGAATATGGAGTTAGAGTGTGGAGGCAGATGATTAGTGATGATCTAATTGAATGGAGAGGCTCAACAGGTTGAATGTTCCCTTGTTCCTACTAATGGAATATTTCACTATCAGGTAGGCAATTCTGTGGAAGTATTGCAATGTCAGATGGTGAGAGAGTGCTGATCTGTCCGAGCCACTGTAGACTGAGAATGTTGCAGTCATTGTTCCCCTCCCTCACACAATCCTTTTCTCTTCCCTATCTTTCTTTATCTGTTTCCTTGCTCTCTTTCTTTCACTCCCTACCTCTTGGCTATCACTGATACTTTGGTAGAATCCTATTCTGTTCTATATCGAAAGTCAGGTTCCTGTGAGAGTTGGAAACCAAAAACAGCTCAACATGTCCTAGTACTTTAATAATTCCACCTACTGAAGTTTTTTTTTCTTTCATTCAACCAAGAATGGAAAATCATAACCTGGCATATTCCCACTCTACCATTACAATCAAGTCAAGGGATCAACCCTGGTTCAGTAAAAATAACAGGAGGGCATGCCAAGGTCAAAATTAGCATACCTAAAAATGAAGTGTCAACCTAGGAAGCTGCAAAGCAGCACTGCTTGCAGGCCAAACAACATGAGCAGCAAGTGGTAGACAGGGCTAATTGATCCCACAATTAACAGGTCAGATCTAAGCTCTACAGTTCAGCCACATCCAGTAGTGAATGATGGTGGACAATAAAGCTCAATTGATGTGAAGACTCCACAAGTATCTCCATCTTCAATGATGGGGAATCCCAGTGCATCAATATAAAAGGAAGCATTTGCAACAGCCTTCAGCCAGAAGTGCAAGTGGAATATCCATGTTAGTTTCCTCTGAAGGTCTCCATTATGACTGATGCCAGTCTCCAGCCAATTTGATTCACTCCGTTGACATCAAGCAACAGCAGAAGGCACTAGATACTGCAAAGGCTATGGGCACTGACAACATTCCGGCAATAGTACTGAAGATTTGTGCTCCAGAACTTGCCACCAACTTAGAAAAACAATTACAGTATAGCTACAATACTGGCATCTACCTGACATGTGGAAATTACCCAGGTACATCCTGTGCACAAAAACCTGGACAATCCAACCCAGCCAAATACCTCCCCATCAGTTTACTCCCAATCCTCAGTAAAGTGATGGAAGGTGGCATCAGCAATGCTACCAAACAACACCAGCTCAGCAATAATCTGCTTGAGTTCTGCCAGGGCCACTCGGCTCCTGAGCTCATTATACTCTTGGTTCAAATATGGACATAAGACTTGAATTCCAAAGGTGAGGTGAGAGTGACAGCAGTTGACATCAAGGCCACATTTGACCTCAAAGCCTGTATACCATCTACAAGGCCAGGAGTGTGATAGAATCTTTTAGTGAATCATAGAATTTTACAGTATAGAAGGACACCATCCTACCTTGCATGTCTGTACTGGCTCTGGACATAGCTAGTCAGTTAGTCCCATTCTCCAGATCTATCTCCGTAGTTGTCTAAATTCATTGCTTTTAAATATACATCCGGCCCTATGGAATCTACCTTCACCATTCTCTCAAGCAATACCACCCTCGGCTGGATGAGTGCAGCTCCAACAACACTCAAAAGCTTGACACTATCCAGAATAAAGCAGCCTGCTTGACTGGCAACACATCCACAAACATGCACTTCTTCCACCACTGACACTAAGTAGCTGCAATGTATACCATCTACAAGCTAGACTGCAGAAATTCACCAAGGCTCCTTAGATGGTACCTTCCAAACGCACAGCCACTGCCATCTATAAGGACAAAGACAGCAGATAAATGGGAAAACCACCAACTGAAAATTACCCTCCAAGCCACTCACCATCTTGCCTTGAAAATATATCAGCATTCCTTTGGTTCCACTGGGTCTAAATCCTGAAATACCCTTTCAACACTGTTGTGGGTCTACCTACAGCAGATGGGTGACAGCAATTCAATAAAGCAGCTCCTCACCACCTGCTCAAAGGCAACAAAGGAAGGGCAATAAATGCTGGAAATGCCCAAGTCCCTCAAGTGAATCAACAGGTAGGACTAATTAAGCTCCTTTTGCAGAGATCTAGCATGAACATAAAAGACAAAATGGACTCCTTCAATGGTTCTACGTCTATTTAAATTGCTTTTTCATCTGTAAGGTGAGATTGAAGTCTTGGATGGTGAGGAGCATGGAAATAAGAGGGCAGATCTTGCATCTCGTGTGTTTTCATAGAATATGCCATGGGACAGAAACATGATTTTGGGGAACATCATTGATGAATGGACTAGGGCGTCACAGAGGAAGGGCTCTCATTGGAATGTTTAAAGGGGAGGTATAAGTATGTTTTGTAGTGCGATTGAGTTGGAAATGATGAACACAATGAAGAATGATCTGTTGAATGATCTGCTGGTGGTTTGGAAGATGACGACAGGAGAACCCATAATATGATCCTGGGATGGAGTAAAAGTGTAAGAGTTGCAATATGGAACATGGGAAGCATGTCAACGTCCTTGTCATCCAAAATAGAGGAAATCCTCAACTGAGAAAACACAGGTACAGAAGATTGCAATATCAGAACAAAGACAATAGAGAGAATTGAGAAGTCCTTACAGGAATCAGGATATGAGATATTTATGGGAGTCATGAGCTTATAGTGAATACTCTTCTTAGACAGCCAAAGATTCAATGATGGTAATGCCATTGTGTGACAAAGGAAATGGTTAGATTCTTCTTCTTGACGTTGGTCATTACCTAGCAGTTGTATGGTGTGAATGTTACCTGCCACTTATCAGTCCTAACCTAAACATTATTAAGATTTTGCTGCATATGGAAGTGGACTGCTTCAATATTCGAAGAGACACAAATAGTACTGAATATTGTGCAGTCATCAGTAAGCATCCCTACTTCTGACCTTATGATGGAAAAACAAGATTTATTGATGAATCAATTGAAGATGGTTGCATCTAGGAAAGTATGTTAAAGAATTCCTGCAGTGAAGTGCTGAATTTATTGACTTGGAAAACCAGAACCAATTTACATTGTGCTGATCATGACTCCAACCAGTGGAGATTTCTCCTCTGAGTCCAATTGATGCCAGATTTGCGAGGGCTTCTTGATGCCATACTGATTCTAATGCTGCCTTGGTATGAAGGGCTGTCATCTTCCCTCTGGAGCAGAGCTTTTCTTTCCATGTTGAGATCAAGTCTGTAATAAAGTCAGGAGCTGATGAAACCCAAAACCGAGTTTCAGTGAGTGGGTTATTGCAGAGCAAATGCTACTTAACATTGCCAATAACAACTCACATCACTTTGCTGCTAATTGAGAAAAGATTGATGGGGTGAAATTTGGTCAGGTTGGATTTATTCTGCCTTTTGTAGATAAGACATAACTGGCAATAGTCCACATTGCCAGATAGATTCCAGTATCACAGCTGTACTTGAACAGCATGTTTAGGGGCATAGTTATTTCTGGAGCACAACTTTTCAGTACAATTGCACATAATATTGTCAGGACTTGTAGCCTTCAGCCATTTCTTGATATCACTTGGAGTGAATCATCTGGTTGAAGACTGGAATCTTTGATGCAGGGGTCCTCAGGAGGAGGATGAGATGGATCATCCACTTGGTACCTCTGGCTGAATATGATTCTCCCCCCTTAACACTTCTTCGGTTATCTTCCAGTGGTTTTAACACTTCCCAATCCTCTATCTTCCTACTAATCTTCATCACATTGTATGCTTTTTCTTTTGCTTTTATACTAGGCTCCCTTTCCAATCAACTCTGTCCAGTTCCTCACTGATGCCTTTTTAGTTACCTTTACTCAATTGTTATTCCATTATATCTGATTCCAGCATCTTCCTTTCAAACTGCAGGATGGATTCTATCATATTATGGTCACTGTCTCCTGAGGGTTTCTTCACCTTAAGCTCCCTGATCAAGTCTGCCTCATAATTGCCTGTTGCCTAGTGGGATCTACCACAAGCTGCTCCAATATACTATCTCGTAGACATTCCACAATTTCCGTTTTTGGGAATCCACTACCAACCTGATTTTCACAGTCCAGCTGTATATTGAAGTCTTCCATGATTATCATAGTTTCTTCTTACATGCCTTTTCTGTCTCCTGATTTATCTTCTGCCTCACATCTTGACTTCTGCAAGGAGGCCTGTACATAATTCCCATAAGGGGCTTTCTTCCTTTGCAATTCCTCAACTCTACCCACTCAAGTTCTATGCCTTCCAACTCTGTGGCATTGCTTGCTATTGATTTAATTTCATTTCTTACTAACAAGGCAACCCTGTCCACTCTGCTCATCTGCTTGTCCTTTCATTAGGACGCATTTACTTGGGAACTTTAGAATAATACATTTCGATGGTATACATGCAGACTGTTTGGCTCTCATTCTACACCATATTCATAATGTAACTAACTCAATTTTGAAGGATCTTTTAAAACAAGTTTTATATGCTTACTAATTTGAATCGATTCTGGTGTAATTTCCCTTTTATCATTTGAACTTCTAAGAGATTTACATTAACAAAAAGAAAACCTACAGATAGAAACCTGAAAAACTATCTACGAAACAAAAACTATCGGAGAAATTTGAATCAATTAATCTTCAGTGTTACTGTATCTTCCAAAAACAACCTGTCAAATAATCAACACCTTAAATAATATCAGAACACTTTGAGTCACAAGCTAACCCTGAGAAATTATTTTTCTCTACACTGGCAATTGATATATTGTTACAATTCATGGGTTTTCTGTCAATGTAGCCCAAATTTTAAATCTCTTGTGTAATATTAAGTTGCCACATTTGTGCAGTACATACAAATTCAATCCTTTAATATTGTGGTAGCTGCTATTTCTGCCAAGTAATCATTTCATCATTGAAAGTTAACTGTTATTAATGCAGAGTTAAATTCAACAAATTTTAATTCCTTATGCTGGCAACCAATTTAGAATTGTCAGTTGAGCTTGCATCATGGCACACTTTTGTGTAATGGAAGCTGCATAAATATGACCCTGTTATTTATAGACAGAAAGAACATACATACCAATTTAAGAAAAGCTGACAGACATTTGCTGGTTCATTTCTTGCTTTGATCAGTCTGAGTCAACCTGCCTGGTTTAGAATTTAAACAAAAAGCCCCATAGCTTATTATCAATCATCCTTAACTTGTGCATTTTCCATGGTGATGCCTCTACCAATCAGAATCTACTCGCCTTTCTTCTCTCATACAGCATAAATGTTGGTTTTCCCTTAACTTGGTATTCGTGTGAATTGTCCTCATAAGTACAAGATGAAAAGCTTCAACAAATGTCTTTTTTCAGCTATACTCAAGTTCTGTGCAACCAAATGACTACAAGTTTTAATCACTGGATATTTTAAAAACATAAAATTTTAAACTTTTTTCTTACATTTGCTTTCTGTATTTTTGCCTCTTTAGATACAATCTTTCATTTCCTCTTTTTTTTCTGTACCTGATTTGGCATTGAATTCAATCACTCTAATTGGCATATCCTTTTCAGTAATTGAACTGCTAATTTCATAATCCATGAAACTGATTATTTAAAGAGATGACCAGTTGTTTGCCCGGATTCCCTCACAGTGACGCTATTGGTTAGAATTTCAAATAGCTTCCCAAGTAAAATGTTAAATAACCTAAAGTCCGAGGACAGTTCTAACAGCATGTATTGCTGGAAAGTATGTCTAATATATTCCTTGTACACTGTGTAACATTCAGTATTATTGTCACAGGATTTATTAACATTTTCTAAAAATGTTTTAATTATGTTGAAAATTATTCCTTTCTTGAAAGTATGTAGGTGGCGTTGACGTCTCTCCTGTAGGATATGCTACTTCCCGATTAGTCCGCCTCATTAAACTAACAAGGATAATGAGCTTACTACGTCTGTTGCGTTTCTCAAACCTTATGAGATATGTGCGATACTGGAAAGAGGTATGTGTAACTTTGTATTAAATAGTACAAAAAGCTTTGTAAATATATTTATATTAGTATCTAGCTTGTGTTTCATTTAACCTGTGAGCTTATAGGTCAAATTGAGATATATTTAATTTTTACAATAGGCATTTGAATTAAAACTGTATGAGCTTACAGCAAAAAAAGACCATACTGTCTGTTTCACTTGAGCAACTTAAAACTAAGCAGAAATTTCGCATCCCTGGTGTGGTGTGAACAATGAGTACAAAAGTGAGGAAGTACAGAGAATTCTCACATTACTTCAGAAGAGTCATACAGGATTTGAAACATTAACTCTCTTTCTTTGCTCCACATATGCTGCTAAATCTGCTGAGTTTCTCCAACACTCTTTGTGTTTATTGCATCCTGTGAGGGTTTACTAGCTTCTAACTTTGAGGCAGAGGTGGAGCTAGGGTTTCCTATGCTATCATTTTTGTGGAACCTCTCTACCTGACCCTAATAGCTGCATAAGAAAGGAGGAACAAAAATTTTTGCATATTAAGAATGAATTACCACTGGTGTTATGGGAGAGTAGTGCAGCACAGCAAAATGAAGCTCACTGGGTTGGTTTGCCATTGGTATTTCCTCATCCTCACAAGAATAGTTGTGCTCATCTCCGGCTAATACTAGAAATTTTGCCTCAGTGTGAGGAGTCTGATGTCCATCAACATCTTGGTGAGCCAGTTATGAGCCACTTTTACCTGCAATGATACATTGGGAGGGAGTGAAAATTATAGAAGTGGTCAGAAGAGCAGTTAATGGTGATTCAGGAGGAGCAGGGGTGGTGATGTGACCTCAGTGCATGAATAGAAAGCACAGAGCGTAGGAAGGGTTAGTACCTTGGGAGGATGATGTGGGTGGGAGCCATTGAATAGACATGTATGCAATATTAAGAGTTGTAATCCATGAATCTGAGTGAGATTGAGTACATTGGCAGAGTTAGAATGAGTGATGGCCCTGTAGGCATGAGTTAGCAGACAGAAGATTGCAGAGCGCAGAAGATTAGCGATTTTCTTACACTGATGGATGTCCCCTCTAAACTGGAACATTGCACTGACCTGGGCTATTATCTGGGTCCAGACTGGTTTGGCCTAGTGGGATAGCTTCCTATGTTGATCAAGAGGAAAGACATTGGATCTGCTCTCCACCATCCCTCACCATCCATCAATACCACCCATGTTCTTGTCTGTGAAGTGGGGTGTGAGTGTGACTTTCTTCTGGGCCATAATGTTGGAGCACCACAATGTAAGGAGTAGTTCCTGGCTTGCAGCATCTGAAGTAGTGAACAGCTGGGCTTGAAATATGGTGCTAGCAGCATGAATTCCAGCATGGTCCCAGCAGAAGCACTTACACCTCTCCAGGCATCAGGAATCTTACTCAACAAAATACTTAACTCAAAAATGGGGAGATTCAACCCAATGTGCTTGCTCTATACTGTCCCTGTTCATTGTCTTACCTTGCTTCAAATATTTATCTGATTATGTTGTAAAAGAAGCTGCACCTCTAGCATGACAACTGTAACTCAAAGCAGCCCATGTTCTGTAAAACATCTAGATAAATTTCTCCTTGAATTGATTTCCTCACTTCATGACTGTTCCAAATTGATCATGCCTTGCCAATTTTGAAAAGAAATGCTTCACTGTGAATTACGTTATGGATAGCAAGGTACTATAAATGTCAGTAGAGGGTTAAATGATAGCACACACCAAATGAGTAAAGGATCTACTCAGAAATAAGAGAATACAATCACCTGTACATATTTAATCTGGGTCAAAAATCACACAACACCAAGTTATAGTCCAACAGGTATATTTGAACACACTAGCTTTTGAGAAAGGGTCACTTGACCCGAAACGTTAACTCTGTTTTTTCCTTCACAGATGCTACTAGACCTGCTGAGCTTTTCCATCAACTTTGTTTTTGCTCCTGACTTACAGCATCCACAGTTCTTTCGGTTTTTATTTAACTTTTGAAGTGTTGCTCCTTCATCAGGTATAGTGAGAGAGGAGGTATCAAGGCACAGAATTTATATGTAACAGATCAAAAGATCATATAACTGATGCAAATGTACTGAATAAATCTCAAATGGCTGGCTGACTCCTGCCTGTTAAAACCTAAATCAGTTAGAAAGGCGATACAGGTTTTCCATTGATTAAAATGCAAATCTCAGAATTTCTTTCAAGTCACTGCCCTAAGATAACTAAAGGTTTTATCAATGTATACAAGAGGTGACATCTCAGGTTAGACAATGCACTTTAGGTGTTATGCCTTGTTTGGAATCTGTCTGTGTTTTAACCTGGAGTCAGAGTAGTTTAATTTCTAAAGCATGAATTTATAAAATGCCCCATTGACTGACTGTGTCTACAAATTGTGTGCTTTTTGAACCACCTGATGGAGCTGATCTCTGTCAAAGAGAGCTTCCTTCTCCCCAATATCTTCAGCATCCGCCTCAAAAGACTACTCTCATTCTCCAAGTTTATCAGTATCTATCACATTGCTTGCTTCAGATTACAGCATGACAGGATGGTGCAGCACAATGTTTGGATTATACTGAGAGACCATTCCAAAATGGTCTGAGCAGTGGAACTGCACCTTCAG
>NC_063340.1:34221990-34222267 GCF_021869965.1 Rhincodon typus | reverse complement strand
GGAGAAAACAGAGTTAACGTTTTGGGTCCGGTGACCCTTCCTCAGAATCTGTAATGAGTTGCTCCTCCAATTAGAGATCTTTTTTCTCTCTTTTTCTCTTTCTCTTTCTCTCTCTCTTTCTCTATCTCTCACACACCTTCCACCAATCACAGGCTGCTTCTCACCCAGCGTTGTTGCTGGTAGTGAGCCTATCAGCAGCAGCCATGGGTGAAAACCAGCCTGTGATTGGAGGGGCAGCTGGGTAAGTAAGTCGCGAGAATGAGTGAGTTTAAAACCT
>NC_063340.1:34212621-34216990 GCF_021869965.1 Rhincodon typus | reverse complement strand
AGGTTTTAAACTCACTCATTCTCGCGACTTACTTACCCAGCTGCCCCTCCAATCACAGGCTGGTTTTCACCCATGGCTGCTGCTGATAGGCTCACTACCAGCAACAACGCTGGGTGAGAAGCAGCCTGTGATTGGTGGAAGGTGTGTGAGAGATAGAGAAAGAGAGAGAGAAAGAGAAAGAGAAAAAGAGAGAAAAAAGATCTCTAATTGGAGGAGCAACTCATTACAGATTCTGAGGAAGGGTCACCGGACCCAAAACGTTAACTCTGTTTTCTCCTTCACAGATGCTGCCTGACCTGCTGACCTTTTCCAGCTACTTTGTTTTTGTTCCTGATTTACAGCATCCGCAGTTCTTTTGGTTTTTATTTAGTATTGAACTGCACCTTCATCTGGTCTATCCTCTGCTCCACCATTGTATCTATGCTCTGCATCAGTTGGGGTTGTACAATGGCATCACAGTTGCATTGCTTATCACTTGTCGTCCAATAACTAGCCTTGTAAGACACCTGCCCCCTCAGATACCAGATGCTCAAGATTGATTCAGAATGTAGGAGTCATGGCAGCTGCCAGGGTATCAAGTATATAATAGTGATCATAGTTCACCTTTGATTGAACCCTTCTTGTTGATAAATTCCACAGCTTTGTGATAGAACCCTCTCAGTGCAATCAATGGCTTCCCGCACCTGTGGCAAGCCAGGTATGTTCCCAAATTCTATTGTTGGGCTAGTACTGACCTCATTAATGGTACACAAAACGACCCAGTGTGATCTTGCACAGATGGCATATTTTTGTGAGATGGATATATTTGTGAGTGCATGACTGAGAGATCCCATACAGGTCAACTGTCACTTCCCAGAAAGAACCAGTTACACAGAAATTCAAAGCATTGATCACCTTCACAGCCACTTGAAGAGATGGGTTTTCCACTCCTGCAGTCCTGAGGCCCTGCAGTAACAACCAGCTCAGTATCCTGGGATATATTGAGCTGAACTTACCCTATTCCTTACTTGTAGCCAGGACATGGAGTTGGGGCCTGTAGACTCTTATTCTCCTGTAGACCTCATGCATTCTGAGGAGCCCTATAGCTGCAACCTCTGCTGAGCTGGGTGATCATTGTTCTCTGTGGTGACCTGCTGTTGCTTCTGGGTTTGGCCTTGGCCGTGGTCTTCCTGCACCCACTTTTCCTTCTTAGGAAAGCAGCAACAGTGACCAAATCTTATCAGTGATAGGGCGCAGGACCTTTGGTAGAAATTACCTACACTGGGAACATAAGGAGCAAAAGATATTCTTAAGTCTCAGAAGAGTCGTTGGAGACATACCCTGGAGATGAGGGCTGCATACACTTCTCCCCGAGTGAGACATGCTGACGAGAAGGGACATGTCTCCATCATTCATTTAGCTTCAGCCTCAGCATGTGCAGCACTTGTGAAGATGCTGCGTCAGCTAACTGACCACACATTACGTCAAAAGACAGTGTCTGCTGCACTCTGACGCCCAACCCATTTCAGACCCACAAAAATCATTCAGTTTTTCATTGCATTCAGTGCAGATCATCGTTAAGCTTAAATGTCAGGTGATGAAACAATATTCTGTGTCTCAAACAGGACCATTGGAAGTTGCACATTTAATGGTTCACTTTGGCCCAACATTGATTTATTTTTAAGCCATTGCTGCTAAATTCAGCATCACTGCAATGGCAATGTTCAATTTGCAAGGATCGATGGCTTATTGCACATAGACTTTGACCAGCATTTGAAACCTTAGCACATTTACTCTCCATGCATTGCAAATAGGCAAAGAAATGCCCATGCACAAGATCTTGATCAAATGGGTCAATGGGCTGAAAAACTGCAGATGGAGTTCAATCTGGATAAATGGGAAGTGTTGCACTTTGGTACAACTAACAAGGTTAGGACTTGTACAATTAGTGGTAGGGCCTGCAGAGCAGAGGGACCTAGGGGTTCAGGTAAATAATTCTTTGAAACTTGCATCACATATAGACAGGGTGGTTAAAAAGGCGTTTAGCACGTCTGCCTTCATTGCTTAGTCCTTTGAGTATAGGAGTGGGGAAGTCATGTTGAGGTTGTACAGGACAATGGTGAAGCCTTTTCTAGAGTACTGTGTCCAGTTCTGGTTGCCTAGTCATTGGAAGGATATTATTAAGTTGGAGGGGTTTCAGAAGAGATTTATCAGGATGTTCCCGGGTGTAGATGGTTTGAGTTATAAAGAAAGGCTGGATTGGCTGGGTCTTATTTCACTGGAGTGCAGGGTGTTGAGAAGTGACCTTATAGAAGTTTATAAGATAATAAGGGGTATAAATAGTAGGTGTCTTTTCCCTAGGATGGAGGATTTCAAGACTAGGGGACATGTTTTTAAAGTGAGAGGAGAGAGATTTAACAAAGACATGGGGGCAGTTTGTTTTACAGTGGTTCTTGTGTGGAATGAACTTCCTAAGGAAGTGATGGGCACAATTACAACATTTGAAAGATATTTGGATAAGTACATGACTGAAAAAGATTTGGAGGGATATAGGCCTTGAGCAGGCATGTGGGACTAGTTTAGTTTGGGATTATGTTCAGCATGGACTGGTTGAACTGAAGGGTCTGTTACCATGCTATATGTTTCTATGGGCCAGATGGCTCCCTTTGATGCTGTATCATTTCTGTGGTTCTAAGTGATTGCAAATTAAATGGAGCTGCAGTTTTCAAATGTCTGCTTCAAGTATTTGCCCCTGCAATGTCCTTGCACCCAGCATTCATAGAACCCGTGCTTTCATCCAACAAACTGACACTGACCCAGCCCACCCTGGGCATTGACACAGCTATTTCCTTTCCAATCGCATTATGCATCTAGTGAAAAAGTGGCATCGAGAGGCAAATGATGGCAGGGAATAGCAGGAAACCCTCCCCCCTCCCCAGAACTTTCATGCACCCTTTTACCTCATTTACCCTGACAACCCCTTTCCATCCATCTCTACCAGGTGGTGAGCTACCGCAGCAAATTTCTCCAATTGTCCTCTCCACCTCAAAGTCCCAACATTAAACCTTAATGATACCCATTCGAACGTACCCTGGTGGAGGCTATAGTGGTGGTCACTGCCAATAACCTTCCTCTCCTATTTTTTTACCATGCCTTACAATACTGTTCTGCCTAACCGCGATACAACTTGGCATTTTTGTCACTGTCATTGTCTCCACCATTGTCTCCGCCTCTGCTTTACCGCACCAGCCTTGACTCCTCTACCTGTACAGGGAATCCTTGTACCTTTCTGACCAAACAACAAACCAATCCCCAGGACTGTATTCACTCCAGACCTCTGACTGACTTCAACAAGCAGCTCCCAGACATAACTGATCAGACCCTGACCATTGTGTTTGCAGCTCCCCAGTTGATGATGTGTGATTCCCTTAACTGTTGATGCTGGCCCTATAGGACTAACCAATGCCCACTACCCGGACTGTTACGAGATATATCCCCGAACCGTGCCCAGACCAAGAGGATGACTGAACGCGTTCAAGCCCTGGACTGAATGCAGACCGTTCCCCTGACCGACGATAATGGGAATCTGTGAAAGACAAGCCCTCTAACCTTGACCAGACCGATGACCACACCCCATCCAGGTTCTCTGATATAGCTATCAGAGATAGTAGGAACTGCAGATGCTGGAGAATCCGAGACAACAAGGTGCAGGGCTGGATGAACACAGCAGGCCAAGCAGCATCATAGGAGCAGAGAGGCTGACGTTTCGGGCCTCGACCCTTCATCAGAAAAGGGGGAGGGGAAGGGGGTTTTGAAATAAATAGGGAGAGAGTGGGAGGCGGATAGAAGAGGGATAGAGGAGAGGATAGGTGGAGAGGAAACAAACAGGTCGAAGAGGCGGGGATTTTCCGAGACAACCGCAGGAAGTGCTACACCTGCCCCCATACCTCCTCCCTCACCCCCATCCCAGGCCCCAAGAAGACTTTCCACATCAAGCAGATGTTCACCTGCACATCTGCCAATGTGGTATACTGCATCCGCTGTACCCGGTGTGGCTTCCTCTACATCGGGGAAACCAAGCGGAGACTCGGGGACCGCTTTGCAGAACACTTACGCTCGGTTCGCAACAAACAACTGCACCTCCCGGTCGCGAACCATTTCAACTCCCCCTCCCATTCCTCAGACGACATGTCCATCCTGGGCCTCCTGCAGTGCCACAACGATGCCACCCGAAGGTTGCAGGAACAGCAACTCATATTCCGCTTGGGAACCCTGCAGCCCAATGGTATCAATGTGGATTTCACAAGTTTCAAAATCTCCCCTCCCCCCACCGCATCCCAAAACCAGTCCAACTCGTCCCTGCCTCCCTAACCTGTTCTTCCTCCCACCT
>NC_063340.1:34200070-34212521 GCF_021869965.1 Rhincodon typus | reverse complement strand
TCCCGCCCCCTTGACCTGTCCGTCCTCCCTGGACTGACCTATCCCCTTCCTAACTCCCTACCTACACTCACCTTTCCTGGCCCCATCCCCGCCTCTTCGACCTGTTTGTTTCCTCTCCACCTATCCTCTCCTCTATCCCTCTTCTATCCGCCTCCCACTCTCTCCCTATTTATTTCAAAACCCCCTTCCCCTCCCCCTTTTCTGATGAAGGGTCGAGGCCCGAAACGTCAGCCTCTCTGCTCCTATGATGCTGCTTGGCCTGCTGTGTTCATCCAGCCCTGCACCTTGTTGTCTCTGATATAGCTATTTGGTTGACCAAGTAAGCAGTGCGTTGTTGTACAGCTAGCTGGCACACACTGTAGGTGTTGGATCAACCTCTCGTGCACAGTGCAGCAAGACATCCCCAGCCCTTGCCCCATTGACAGATCCCTATTGTCAAGCACAATAAGCAACCTGTCTGTGACTGCTAAAAAGCACATCAATATGGATTACTGGTAGCCATTGGCTCTCACTCAAGTGCTAATGTGCTAATTGTTATGACAAGGTAAGGCAAGGCAAGACAAGCAAGGCATAGATGCTGTGAACATGCAGGTATGTGCTTATTGATCAAGTGCTAAGAGTGCAAGTGAGCAGCCCTGAGACATAGCCTGGTCCAATCTGTCAGTTGGGTGCCTGTCTCTGCACGCAAAGTATCTCTGCAGCAGGTTTTCAATGCTAGTCGCTGGTGCACCCTGCAATATAAATCTGTGCTACCTACATGGACTGCAGATGAATCAGAGAGGTGCCATGATAGTCATGATGGATTGGCAACTGTCAGATGCCAATGTCTGTTGATGAGATATATGTGTGTGGCTGGAACCTATGTGCCCTCTAATGCTCTGCATTATGAGCAACATTCAGTCTGGTCACAGTCAGCAGCAAGCTGAAGTTGCCAGGTACCAGTTCTGACTTCCGTGTTGAGAATTCTCGACGTCTAGCTTGCTTGGTAATTTAGGAACATGAATAGTAATGAGACGAGTTGTGGCAATGATGAGACATGTAACAAGCCATAATCGCTCTTAATGGGCAACTTGTCACTGTCAATCGAGAAAGCCACCTCGCCGGTCAGCAAAAGCACACAAAATGCAATGAGATGTCTCAAGCCTTGTGATAGGTTTCAACGGACTTCTCATCCAATTCTGCCATAAATCCCACCATGGACCAAATCCCTCAGACCCTATAAGATTCTGCCCTCTCTTTTTGTTTCAAATGCACTTCTCATCATTATCTCATCAACTTATTTTATTTCCTTTGTAAATATTGAGTGAAGTAGTTACTTATTATTTTTGCCATCTCTTTACCACTATCTATATTTTAACCCATCTAGTCTCACAGTTGCCATATTTTATAACTTCCTTGATTATTTAATGTCATAAAACATCTTTGCCTTCTTCATTTTTTTTTACTTTTCTTCAAATCTATTCATGTTCTTTTTTATCATGTACTCCTTTATTGCCTATGTACTTAATATATGTCCCCTTTTTAGCCCTCAACTGTTTCCTTATGTCCTTGTTCATCATTGCTGTCCCACTGGTATTTAGTTTGGTTTTGCCTTGCAATGGAATATATTTTCCTTTAATTATTTCTCATTGTTTTACCTCTTGTTTGCCAATATAGTTGCCTATTTTATTTTGCCCAAATTCCATTTTCAACCTCTCCAAACCGGCTTTTCTCCAGTCTATTAAATTGTTTTTGTGATATTTATGTACTCTTGAGTTTAGAATGTAATGGAATTTAATGATATGATAAATCATTACATAAATGTGTTTTTTTCTTTCTAATCAATTTATTTTACTTCTACAGATTCATGAGTGGGATGTAGGTATGACAAAAGTCTTGCATTTAATGTACTGGATTGGTGTTGCAATACTTTTTTGTCACTGGAATGCCTGTTTACAATTTCTCATTGTCATGATACAAGAATTTCCTGATAAGAGCTGGGTGCGTATTCAAGGTCTTGAGGTGAGATATCCATTGTTCTTCAATAAGCTGCCTTAATTTTTCACCTTTTACCTTTATAAACTTCTTGTTTCTTTAAAGTTTCACTGTGCAAATGTTCTTTTGTTAATCAAGTGCAACTAAAAAGAGTTTTTACATAAGAAAAATTCTACAGCCTGGCATATTTAGAAAATCTTCCAAATATACAGGGATTTGACACGAATTATTTACATTCTGAAAAAAATGCAAATTGCCTATTTTAACATAAATTATGTTAAATCATGTTTGACTAATTTATTGTACTTCTTTGACGAAGCAACAAACATCATAGATAAAGATCTATCTGTAGATGTGTAATAATTAGATTCCCAGAATGCAGCTGACAAGCAGTTGCATCAAGGGTTACTACATAAAATAAGAACTCTTGGTAGAAAGATTAGTATATTAGCATAGACAGAGGAATGGTTATCCAACAGTAAAGAAAATAAATATAAACGGGTCACTTACAGGTTGGCAAGATGTGATGATTGGACACCACAAGGATCAGCGCTGGGGCCTCCACTACATACAATTTATCTGAATGACTTAGATGAATAGACAAAACGTATGGTAGTTACATAAAAATAGATAGCAAAGTAACTTGTAAAATGGAGGTATGGTTATTATAAAGGAATACCAATAGGTTAAGTGAGATGGAAACATTTGGCAGATGGAATGTTATACAGTAAATGTGAACTTCTCCACTTTGGCATGAGAGGCAGCATATTATTCAAATGAAGAGAGTTTGCTGAACTATTAGGGATGAAGGAATCCAGGTGTCTTGGTACGCAATCAGAAAAGGTCAGTATTAAAGTAAAGAGGGTGATGTCATTTATTGGCAGTGGAATGAAACATAAAACAAAATGTTCTGCGACATTTATACAGGACATTTGTGAGATCACATCTGGTGTATTAAGGACAGTTTTTGATTCCTTATTTAAAAACAATGATGTAAATGTATTGGAAGCAGTTCACAGAAAGTTTATTTGACTGATACCTGAGATGAAGGAGTTAACTTGTTCTTTGCGATTAGGTACTATAGGCTGAGATAACGTGGGAATAACAGTTGTTATGGGAGTTGGGCAACAGTATATGCAAAGTGGGAATACAGTAAAGCATCTTCAGGTAAGATGGCACCAAAGCACAGTGACTCTTTGTACACTGTCTACAGTAGATCTTATTCTTTCTTACTACAAGCCAGGAGGGATCAAAGACCTTCCGGCCTCTTGTAGGCCTGAACTCCCTAACCTCATGGAAACCTGGAACGGAGACCTGGCCAGCGTGGGAACAAGAAACATGGTGATCCAACATCAAGAAGGCCCAATCGAACTGACTACATGACACCCCAGACGCTGAAGACCATGACTGGCGCCCAGGACCCCATCAGGAGCACATACTTACCTTCTGCAACAACAGACCTCCCTCACCAACACCTGGGATCGACTAGGAGCAGCCACCTACCCAGGAAATGGGGGAGACGTGCTGGACTTAAGGTGTGACTGAAACTATGGGTTTCAAGTCCTCCCTCCCCTACTCCTAGCAAATGTCCAAGCCACTGAAAATAAGATGGATGACCTCAAAGCTAGACTCACCTTCCAAAGAGAATTGAGAGACTGTTGTATGCTGTGTTTCACATAGTCCTGCTACATCTGACTGTGCCTTACAACCTGAGGGCTTCTCAGTTCACTGAATGGACTGCTTGGCGTCCTTGGGCAAGGCAAGGGATGATGAGTTCTGCTTCCTGATCAACTCCTCTTGGTGCTCAAATGTGATGACCCTAGCAAGTTACTGCTCCCGTTCTGAGGAAGGGTCGCTGGATCCAAAATGTTAACTCTGATCTTTTCTTCACTGATGCTGCTAGACCTGCTGAGCTTTTCCAGCAACTTCTGTTTTTGTTACTGCTCCCTGTACCTAGAATACCTTACCGTGAAGTGCTACTACCAGCCGTTGAGTTCACCTCCATAATCCTGACAGAGGTCTATATCCCATCCTGTGCAGAAGTGGAGTGCATTTGATGAAGTATACAATCATCTTGAGGTGGAATATCCTGAGGTCTTGTTCATCGTTGCTGGTGACTTCAACTAGGTCAACCTCAAAAAAGTGCTACCAAAATACCATCAACATGTCTCCTGTCACAGCAGAGGTCCGAACAACCTTGACCATTGCTATACAATCATCAAAGATGCCTACTGCTCCGTCTCCTGCATTTTGGAAAATGAGATCACAACTCTGTGTTCCTCCTCCTGGTTTACAAGCAGAAATTGAAGCATGAGGACCTGGTACAGAAAGAAGAGCAGTGTGGATTTGAGGAAATGGAAGGGCTGCTAGTGGACTGCTTAGAGTCGGTGGACTGGTTCATAGTCAAGAATTTAACAGCCAACCTAACTGAGTCTTCCACTACAGTGAGTAGTGTGTAGATGCTTGTGTGCCAAAGATGTTAATCTGAATGTTCCCCAACTGGAAACAGTGGAAAAACTGGGAAATTCACTCCCTACTGAAGTCCAAGTCTGAGGCATTCAAGTCGGGCGACCTGCTCCCATACAGAAAATCCAGGTATAACCTTCAAGGCCATCAGAGATGCCAAAAGACAATACCAAACCATGCTTGAGACCCAGACTAACCACATGGGCACCTGCCATTTGTAGCAAGGCTTACACTACATAACGGATCACAAAGCGAAGTCAAACAGAATCATAGGCAACAATACATCCCTATCCAATGAGCTCAATGTATCCTATGTTCACTTTGAACAGAGGGGTGGGGAAATAATATCATCTGTCCCAACAGTCTCAGATGCACCTATACCCATAGTCACCGCCACAGACATTAGATCGGCCTTCTTGACAGTGAACCCATGGAAAGCGACTGACCTGGATGGAGTCCCTGGCTGTGCACTCAGATCCTGTGAGGACTGGCTGGCAGGAGTATTCACTGAAATCTTCAACTTCTTACTTCAATCTGAAATCCCCACCTGCTTAAAGAAGACCACCATCATCCTAATGCCAATGCAGCGTGTCTCAATGATTATAGCCGGTGGCTCTGACCTGCAAGATTATGAAGTGCTTCGAGAATTAAGTCATGGCTCACACCACCCCCAGCCGACCAGATTGCCTTCATCCTTTCCAATTCACCTACTAGCGCAACAGGTCCATGGCAGATGCCATCTCCTTGCCCCTACGCTCATTCCTGGAACATCTGGATAACAGGGATACTTACATCAAGCTGCTACTTATCGAGTACAGTGCCATCTTCAACACCAGAATTCCAAACAAACTCATCTCTAAACTCAGATCTAGGTCTTGGCTCCGCCCTCTGTAACTGGATCCTTGATTTCCTGATGCCTAGACCGCAGTAAGAATAGGTGATAACACCTTCTCCATGGTAATCCCCAGCACTAGTGCCACACAAGGCTATGTACTCAGTTCCCTACTGTATGTACGCTCATGACTGTATGGCCAAATTCTGCTCCAACTCCGTTTACAAGTTTGCTGACAACGTCACCGTTGAGGGTCGAATCTCAAACCATGATGAGACAGAGTACAGGAAAGAGACTAAGTGCTTAGCAGCATGTTGTAAAGATAACAATCTTTCCATCAATGTCAGCAAAATGAAAGAGCTGGTCATTGACTTCAGGACGCAAATGGAGGTCACACCCCTGTCTGCATCAATGGTGCTGAGGTGGAGAAGGTCGAGAGCATCAAGTTCCTGAGAGTAATGATCACCAACAATCTGTTCTGGTCCATCCACGTCAACGTGATGATCAAGAAAGCACAACAACGCCTCTGCCTCAGCAGGCTAAAAAAATTTGGCACTCCACAATGACTCTACCAATTTTTATAGATGCACCATAGAAAGCGTCCTATCTGGATGCATCACAGAATGGTACAGCATCTGCTCTCCCCAAGACTGCAAGAAACTACAGAAAGTTGTGAACACAGTCCAGTTCATCACACAAAGCAGCCTTCCATTCATTAACTCTATCTATACTTTCTGCTGCCTCAGGAAAGCAGTCAAGATAATCAAGGACTTATCCCACCCCAGTTATACTCTCTTCCGTCAGTCAGAAGATATAAAATTAATAAACATACGAACAAATTCAAGAACAGCTTCTTCCCCGCTGTTAGCAGACTTTTGAATAGACCTCTTAAATGTTAATATTGATCTCTCTGTCTGCACCTTCTCTGCAGCTGTAATACTATTATGCACTCTGTTCTGTTACCTGATGCACTTTGTATGGTACAGTCTGTCTGTAGAGCACGCAAACAAGATTTTTCACTGTATCTCGGTACATGTGGCAACAATAAATCAAATCAAATCAAATCACGTTTGAGAAAGGGCTCATATGGGGGATTGTTCATTTTTGGTCAGGAACCTAGCCTCAAGGAGGGGTTGTGTATGACCTCAACTGACATGATCACCTCATAAGCAGGGGCTTGAGAGGAATAATGGGCTGATGCAGGCTCATGTAGATGGGTTGGGTGGGAACATGAGGAGATGCAAAACCTATGGGTTTCTGAGAAGGGCTTGCAGAGTGTAGATATGGATGTTTGTGATCTCACTGACACATGAAGGCGAAGATTGCAAGCCACTGGCTGAAGGTTGCTCACTTTCACCTTCTGTTGTCCTGGAAATAGAATGTATGAAATGGGAAAAAAAAAACTGAAACCACACTCAGAGTGGACGGGGTAAGTGAGTCGAAGTTTTGAATTATAAAGAAAGGCTGGTACTTTTTTCACTGGAGTGTAGGAGGTTGAGAGGTTAACTTATAGAGGTTTGTAAAATCATGAGGCTATAGATAGGGTTAATGGTGGGTATCTTTTCTCTAGGATGGGGGATTTCAAGACTAGGGGTCATATTTTTAAGGTGAGAGGATTGAGATTTTAGAAAATTACAAGGAGCAAATTCTTTACACAGAGGGTGATTCACATGTGGAATGAACTTCCTAAGGAAGTTTTGGATGCAGGGACAGTTACAACATTTAAAAGACGCTTATAAAAGTATATGTATAGGAGAGGTTTGGAGGGATTTGTGCCAGGAGCAGGCAGGTGGGACAAGTATAGTTTGGGATTATGTTCAGCATGAACTGGTTGGATTGAAGGGTCAGTGAAATAACTGCACAGAGCCTGGGTCCCATCACCAAGCCATCCTTTCATTTTATCAGTACAATAGTATCACTGGCTGTAGTCAGCCAGCTTGGAGTCAGTCTTCCACTGAGGAGATTCTAATCTCCTAGTTATATTTTTTTCTTTCTCTCCTTTACAACAGTAGTGCTTATTTTCCCCAACACTGTGTTGTGTGTGTGCGTAGGTGCAAGACACAGTGAAAATGACAGTTGTGTAGATAACTTTATTAATATCCCACCACTAGGAAAGATACCCATGTGGCCAGGGAACCAGTGACAAGCAGAACCCCCGCTGGGAGAATGGTCACATGAAAGAAAAAGTGAAGGGGAAGGTTGGGATCAAATCAAAATAGAATTGGAAGGGGAGATAAAGCATTCCACCCACCTCAGTGCCCACCTCTCCCTAAAGGCATCAAGAGCATTAGTGGACACGGCGTGCTCCTTTTCCACGAACACCTAAGCTCGAATATAGCCGCGGAAGAGGGGCAGGCAGTCAGCGTAAATGACCCTTCCGTGGCCTGCTGCCTGGACCTGTTAATGGCCAGCTTGGCCAGGCTCAGGAGCAGGCCCAAAAGGAGATCGTCCAACCTGCCTGCTCCCCACGGCACCGAGTATCTTAAGATCAGGAACGTAGGGCTGAAGTGCAACCACTAGCAATTTGCTGGCCAGGATTCCTCAGCCGAGCTAAGGTAAACCCCCAGATAGAGGAGATCGGTGGTTCTCCAGCTGAACCCCTGTAATTCCAGCAGAGTCCACTCGCCACAAACTGACCAGGGGTCTGGAACATTTGGCCCAGTTGACCCTGGTGGAAGACGCCAAGTACACCACCCGGCTCTCGCGCATCCTCCCCAGGTCAGCCAAGTTGGTGAACGTGAGGAACGTATCATCAGCGTAAACTGGAAAGACCACGCCCATGCCCAGTCCGCGCAGAACCAGCCCCAACAACCTCCTCCACAAGATGCATAGGAAAGGCTCTGTGTACAGGGAATACAGCTGGCAGGACAAGGGGCAGCCCTGATGTACACCTCCCAAAGCGAAGGGGTGCCATCAGGGACCCATTAACTTTAACCAAACACTCTGTGGTGATGTACAAATGTTGGATCCGAGCAATGAACTGTGTCCCAAGCAGGTACTTGTGATCGATCCTGTTGAAAGCTTTCTCCTGATTGAGAGAAAAGAAGGCACCCAACAGACCAATCCTCTGACAAAAATGGATCAGGCCCAGACCAGATGGACGTTGTTGTGAATCCTCTGGCCTGGGACCGTGTATGGCTGGTCAGGGTGGATCATGAGAAGTTAACACCCTGGTGAAAATTTTTATAATCCATGCTGAGAAGGAAGACCGGATAACAGTTCTTCAGAGATGACTGCCCTGTGCCAAGGGAGTGGCAGTTCACTGCTGGAAGACACTCACCCAGGACCTGTGCATAGTCGCCCCCCAGGATGTCCCAGAACACCCTGAAGAACTCCATAGTCAGCTTTTCCAGCCCTGGGGACCTGCCCCTTGGGAGCTGAGTGGGGGCGCCGGTCAGCTCCTCAAAGGTGACAGGAGCGTCCAGCCTTCCAGCGTCCTCTGGGATGAGCTGTAGCAGGTCCTCCCACAAAGCTCTGCAAGCATCCTCACTGGAAGAATCTGGACAGAACAGAGCCGAGTAGTAGGTGTGAATCTGGGCCCTGAAGCCCTCCGGATTTGAGATGAGGGACCTGTCGTTGGCCAGCAGCACAAGGAGCTGCTGATGGATGTCACGCCTTTTTTCCAGTGAGTGGAAGAAGGGAGAGCTGCGGTCCAGGTCCTGGAGGGGCTACATCCGCGACCTCATGTATGTGCCCCGGGACCCAACAAGCTGCAGGTCCTGGAGCGCTGCCTTCTTCTCTTTGTACACCCCCTGCAGGACCAGGTCCATGTCGAGCTGACCGAGACATGACTCCAGGTCGAACACCTCTTTCTCCAAATCCCCGATCCTGGATTTCTGCCTCTTCATCGACTCCCTCACGTACTACTGACAGAAGATGCGGATGTGATCCTTGCCCACATCCCACCATAGCCTCAAGGAGGGGCAGCCCCTCTGCTTCCTTCTCCAGCCCAGAACTGACGAAATGAGTCCCGGAACCACTTGTGCTCCAGAAGCAGATTGTTAAAGTGCCAGGACGCAGACCCAAGCTGGGCACTGAACAGAAGGAGTTCCATCCACACCAGGTGATGGTCTGTGCACAGTACCTGCTGCGTGGACGCCACCGGCACGACGGAGGCGTATACCCATGAAATGTACAGGCGGTCGATCCTGGGCACTCCAACACCAGGCCTCATGAATGTGAAGACGATGGAGTCAGGATGGAGATTTTGACAGATGCCCACCAGGTCAAAGGACTTGACCAAGTCCCTCAGCCTCCTCCCCGACACCAAACCAGACTGGGCATCGCCATGATCCCTGCCCTCGAGGACACAGTTAAAGTCTCCCCCCAGGGCAACGCACTGGCCTTCATCGATAGCAGCGATGAACGGACGCTTTGTTGTAGAAGCGCATTTGCCTCAGCCTGACTGAGGGAGCATGTACGTTCACAACGTGAAGAACAACACTCCCTCTAGCCGCAACATCAGGTGAAGCAAACGGCCTGGCACTGGCTCCTTGACCCTCAAGATCTCCGGCTGAAAATGTGGGACCAACAAGATAGCCACCCTGCCAGAATTGCGGGTGAGGTGACTCATGTACACCCCTCCTTGCCACTTCAGGAGCCAGACAGCTTTGTCTCCTAGGGGGTGCATGGGTTACTTGCAGGAAACACACCGCATACTTCCCTTCCCACAGGACCGAGAAGTTCTGGAATCTGTGTTATGACTCTTGCTGCTGTTGATGTTGAGGCTGGCTATGGTAGTCTTCCTGTCAACAGTATCATGCAACCACCACCAGTACAGTGAAACTGTTAAAAGCATTTACTGGGAGGACAGTGGAGGGGCATACAGTTCCCTTGCCCTCTCCAGGAGTGCGCCGAGGAAGTTCCCAAACCACTTCTGCTCGTTCAGGTCCAGCTCAGGTGTGTGGTGAGCAGCCTGGGTGGACCAAAGACCAGCTCAAAAACCTTCCAGTGGTCGAGAGCTAGCTGGACTCTATCCCGATGACTGCGAGCATTCTCGACAAAGTCCCAGAATTCCCTGAGGGGGAGCTCGGTGGAGGGCACCAGGGAGTCCGAAGTCTCGCCAGAGACACACTCCACGTCGTGCCCAGCACCCACCACTGAGCCTGTGCCCTCTTCCGGGAGGTCATCCACAGCTTTGACCCCGCCCCCACAGCGAGAGTGGGGTCTGGTCCAGCATTGACAGCTGCTCCTAACCCCCCAGTGATCCCACTCCTGTGGTCATCGGTGGGACCATCCTTCTTGCAATCCATCAAGGACTGTTCTAGGTCTGGGTCATTGGGTGGCAGGGACTCAGGGCCATACTCCTCTCCCGACACCACATTCTCCCCAGGGCCAGGGCGCCCGGTAAAACAGTCTGTGAGGGAGGAATGAGGAAAACATTTTCCTCCTCCCTACAGCTCGATGACCCAGCAGGAATTACAGGCCCACCGCTCATACTGTGGCCTGTGTGGGGCTCAGGGACATCCCCGGGGACGGGTGGAATGACGGCAGCGGGAGGACCCTGGGGTACCAGACTGGTCAGGCCACCGTACAGGAGGAGCAGTAGGCACTGCAAGCTCGTCCCCAGGGGAGGAGCTGTGTTTCACCCCCTGTGTGGACTTCTCCCTCCTGCAGGGAGTGGCAGCAGCGCCACTTTCCAGTTTTTAAAATTTGCAAAGTTGTCCTGCCCTCTCCTCTCGCACCCAGTGATCACGGGATGTAAAGGTCCTCCCCCCAGCTTTTTCAGGAGCACTATTGGCTGCGGGAAGGCAGGGGGCATTGCAAGGGCAGGGAGGGTAGCTGTGTCACTTCTTGCCCCGGCCCTTCGGGCAGTGGGCGAGGCAGGAGCCAATGTCAGAGCCCACGAGGGTGGGTGAGTCAGGGCAGGGGTCAGGCATGGAATACCCAAAGGCTGGTAAGACAGGGTTAGGGTCGGGGTTGGGCCCAGAGCCCCTGAGGTCCCACGGGGCAGGGGCAGACCCGGAGCCCTCTGGGGCCAGCAAATCAGGGTCAAGGAGGTCGGGCACAGAGTCGGGGGTTGGGGGGGTCGGGGATTCCCCCAAGGGCATTTTCACGCTGGGGAGGGGCGGACAGCGGTTCTGGCTCCCTTGGGGGCAATGGGGCAACCAGGGCTTGGTGGGAACAGGGAGACACATCCACGGGGGTGACCTTGATCTTGCCCCACGCCTTCTTTCAAGCGGGATGTCCATGCTTGTGAGGCTCTGGGTGTTGTTTTAGGGGGAGGGAGAACGGGTGCAGCTGCCGGGGAGGACTGGGCAATCTTCTGGGTAGGGCAGTTCTTGTGCATATGCCCCACTTCGAGGCATAGGAGGCACACCATCCACTGTCCAGAAGACATGTTAGGCCATGCCTTCATAGACGACGGTGAAGGAACCCTCAGTGACCTCCCAGGCCAAGCACATAAAAACCTGGTGTTAGAAGGAGTAGATATGTTTGATGGCGGGTTCCTTTAGACCGAGCAGGAGCAGCTGAACAGCTGACTGGATTTCCCCCAAAGCTTGCAAATGAGGGAGAAGGAGTTCACTGGCAATAAAGGTGGGGGGGTGGGGGTCGGTGCGTGGAATGTTGGAGATCACAACCCACTGGGCCATGACATCCAGGGGTTTGACAGGCAGAAATATCCCATCCACAGTGAGCCCCTTCTCCATGGCCAGGCGGACTGCCTGCTCGGCCTTCAGACCTTTCCATACATTTTGGCCACAGCAATGATGGCCAGTAGGCTGACCACACTGGCTATAGCCTTACTGCAGGCCTTGATAGTCATATTGGGGTGGGGATAGGCCTTGATCCCTAGGCCCTTAGTAAGGAGCCGAAATGGGTTTGGGGCCGTAACTGGGGCTATGGCAGCCGAACCTAAGGCAAAGGCTACCCCAGCCTAAGTACGGCTAGGCCCTGCTGCCTTGGGGCTAGCCATGTCACCAGAGGAGAGAGCAGGGTGGGGGGGAAAAGAGTAGTGCTGCTAGATGCTGCAGGTAATCAACTCATTGGTGGGGCTCAGGCAGCAACAACAGTCCTCAGGTGACCTCAGGGCCTCTAGTAACAACAACAGTCTACAGGCAGGCCCAAGGCTGCAACAACAGTCCTTGGGTGGGGCCTGTGGCAGGCCCAGGCAGCAGCAGCAGAGGTGGAGGGCCCAGGCAGTGGTAGCAGCAGAGGTGGAGGGCTCAGGCAGTGGTA
>NC_063340.1:34177243-34200060 GCF_021869965.1 Rhincodon typus | reverse complement strand
GGCCCAGGCAGTGGTAGCAGCAGAGGTGGAGGGCTCAGGCAGTGGTAACAGCAACAGCAGCAGCAGCAGTAGGGGTGGAGGGCCCAGGCAGTGGTAGCTGCAGAGGTGGAGGGCTCAGGCAGTGGTAACAGCAGCAGCAGCAGCAGGGGTGGAGGGCCCAGGCAGTGGTAGCAGCAGCAGCAGAGGTTGAGGGCCCAGGCAGTGGTAGCAGCAGCAGCAGCAGCAACTGATTTAGGCCTAGTTAGCAGGAGGACGCCCAGGCTGCAGCAGCAGAACTGGGTGGGCCCAGGCAGTAGCAGCAGCATAATTAGACTCAGGTAACAGCAACAGTAGATATAGAAGGCTTCCACAGCCAAAAGGAGAGTTGAATCAACTCCACAGTCCAGATGCAAATCTTCTTCTCTTGCACAGTACACTGGCTGTGGGCCAGCCAGCTCAGAAGTCAGTCCTCCACTAAGGAGACTCTTATCTCCTGGTTATATTGTTCAGGCAAGGCTTTCCTGATTGGGGTTGTTAACCTGGGCCAATTAAGAACCTCATGGTCAATGAGGTCCACCTGGTCCCAATCGCTACAGTCTGTTTCCATGCTGTATGACTCTATGACCCAACAATGTGAGGGTCTTTAAAGGAAAACGACATTGCACACAGATCACGTACAGCACAGTGTATAGATCCACAGGGTCCCTAATCCTTAGTCATCCTAAGGTATTGGCATCCTTGTTACCATGCACCTCACTTCCTTCAACATTGCTGACCCCCACAGCAGCACCTTTGCACATAGCAGTCTGGGAAACAATAGGGTTGTTGTAGGCAATGGTTGCAGCAGGACCTGGTCCCTATATATGCCTCGTTCATTTTGCTTCCGCAGGCTCTAACAGGCTCTCAAGACACACATTAATCCTTGGTACATCCTGTGTGGCCATGGGCTTAGACATCATGCTGGCAAGATTACATTTGGGATTATAAAGAGAGACAAACAACCATATTGAAGGTCAAAGCAGTGCATTTTGTAGAAACGTACCAGAGAATGTACAGTGCATTGTCAACCATGCCACCACAGTGCCCTCAAGAAGGTTATGCTATTTGTCACCTCTCCCATTGCATCTTAGTGTAGTCTCTGGTTCTGTAGCAGTGATGGTGGGTACCTGTACAGCAGTGGAGCCTGTTGACCCTGGATGGTTGGCTGGGTCATCCCAGGGTACTTGTGCCTGGATGGTTTGCTTATCCATCTAGGCTTTGCTATATTGATCTTTGCTAGAAGCTTTTGGACATTTCCATTAATCCTGGTGAGGCATGACTTGAACATGATTTAAGATGCAATGCAAAAAAGATGCCCGCTATTTCTGTTTGGCAGGCAGCTGTTGCTGGTGATCTTTCCTGGTGGTGGGACAGCATCAGGAGTTATCTGATATGTCTAACCAGCATTTTGCTGTTTGCCCACTGCCTACCTCTTCCATTCTGCCACCCATGGGCTTGTGAAATTCTACCAAAGGTTTCAGGTGGATTATCTTCCAGTTCATGGTTTTGCGTGAGAAAACTGGTTCTGCTGAAAAATCATAAACAGCATGATACCTCTGTCATTCCAGATGTAGCCTGCTCTGCTGAGTATTTCAGGCATTTTTTGGTTTTTATTTCAGATTTCCAGCAGGAATATTTTTCTGAAGAAGAACCACACTAGACTCAAAATGTTATCTCAGTTTCTGTCTCCACAGATGCTGCCAGACCTGCTGAGTTTCTCCAGTGTTCTCTGGATTTGTTTCAGTACTTTTCTTCTGTTGGAATAATGTCAATGAAATAACTCCATAAAGGCTGGTATCCCTTCAATGAGTCAACCTTCATTTACACATGCATAGTACATGGCACTGCCCCAGCTGGCTCAGAGCCAGCTCCTAGAGTGAGCAGAGCCCTGACACTCTTGTTTATATTATTAGAATATGGGGCGGCACAGTGGTTAGCTCTGCTGCCTCACAGCACCAGGGACCTGGGTTTGATTCCACCCTCGGGCGACTGTCTGTGTGGAGTTTGCACGTTCTCCCCGTGTCTACATGGGTTTCCTCTGGGTGCTCCGGTTTCCTCCCATAGTCCAAAGATGTGCAGGCTAGGTGGAATGGTCATGCTAAATTTCCCGTAGTGTTCAGGGATGTGTAGATTAGGTGGGTTATGTGGGATGCTCTGACGGTCAGTGTGGACTTGTTGGGCTGAAGGGCCTGTTTCCACACTGTAGGGATTCTATGATCTATGGTGATCTATCAGCCAGGTCTCCCTGAAAGGACCTGGTTAACAGCCCCAATCAGGGAACTCATACTCTATGAGGTCCACTGGTCTGACCTCATTCAAATAACTACAGTCAGTTGTATTTCTTTTTGAATTCTGTTTCTATCCTGTGACTGAAATAACAATTTAACACTAATGTTTGTTTTTATTTCCACACAGAACCAATCTATAAGGGTCCAATATACATTTGCTATTTTCAGGGCTCTTAGTCACATGATGTGCCTTGATTACGCTGCTCTTCAATTACCTGAAGGTAAAAGTCATGTATCTTTAAATTCTTATATTACTAATCAAGATTTAAACAGATTAATTGTTTTCAATATTTTCTACTAATTGTAAACATATGTATTTTGGAAAGGTAAATCAAAGCAGGACTTGTGTACTTAATGGTAAGGTCCTAGCGATTGTTGCTGAGCAAAGAGATCTTGGAATGGTTCCTTGAAAGTGGACAGGATAGTGAAGAAGGCGTTTGGTATGTTTTACTTCATTGGCATTGAGTATAGGGAATTAGGAGGTCATGTAGTGGCTGTACAGGACATTGGATAGGCCACTTTTGTAATACTGCATGCAGTTCTGGTCTCCCTGCTCTTGGAAGGATGCTGTGAAACTTGAAAGGGTGCAGAAAAGACCTACAAGGACGTTGCTAGGGTTGGAGGGTTTGAGCCAGGTTACATTTTCTGGAATGTTCTGTGCCTTCTCTGTTGATTCTTCTGTCAGGAATGCCTTCTCCATTGATTCTTTGGTCAGGAATATTAACTAGTTGTGCCGTGAGTACCGTTGTTATTTAGATGGTGCTTTCTCTAAGACACAGAGGAGGCTGTGAGAGCCAGTGATTCTCTCTTGAGAGCTGAGGGCTATTAGCTCTGATGGATGACAGTCATCTCAGTGGCTTTGACCAACTGCCCTCTTCTTTTTTACCCTTGATGACATATCAGTTTCTTACAATAGGATTGGTCCTATGTTGTCAAAGCCGTCAGATTTAAATTTAACTGGTTTTTGGTATCTGAGTTCCTGGTTCAAATTGATTGGTTAAATTCAAAAGCCTGTTGTCTTGGTAAAAACTGCTGCTTGGCCTGCTAACTGTGTGGCATTTCGATACAAATGTTTCAATTTGGGTGCTATCTATGTACTTGCAAACTATCAAGTTGCTGCTCACAGACATCCATTTTAAGTTTCTGAGCACAGAAAAAGTACATCATCTTCTAAAGACACGCAATGTTTTCTCTCCTCGCATTTTACAAACACCAATTCTAATTTCCTGCCTCCCAACCCTTAAGCACTCTACCCAACTTCACAACAGAAGTTTACAAAATCATGAGGGGCATGGATAGGGTGAATAGCCAAAGACATTTCCCCAGGGTAGGGGGGTCCAAAACTAGAGGGTTTAGGTTTAAGGTGAGAGGGGAAGATTTTGAAGGGACCTAAGCAGCAACTTTTTCACGCAGAACGTGGTGCGTGTATGGAATGAGCTGCCAGAGGAAGTGGTGGAGGCATTTAAAAGACATCTGGATGGGTATATGAGATGGGGAGTGTTTAGAGAGATATGGGCCAAATTCTGGCAAATGGGACTAGATCTATTTAGAGATAGTAGGAACTGCCGATGCTGGAGTCTGAGATAACAAGGTGTAGAGCTGGGTGAACACAGCAGGCCAGGCAGCATCAGAGGAACAGGAAAGCTGACGTTTCAGGTCTGGATCCTTCTTCAGAAATGGGGGAGGGGAAGGGGGCTTGAAATAAATAGAGAGACGGAGAGGTGATGATAGAAGGTGGATAGAGGAGCAGATAGGTGGAGAGAAGATGGACAGGTCAAGGAGGCGGGTATGGTGCCAGTAAAAGTGAGTGTAGGTAAGGAGTTGGGATGGGGGTTGGTCAGTGAGGAGGGAGGGGCAGGTAGGTGGGAGGGAAGATGGACAGGTCAAGAAGGCGGAGATGAGGCTAGTAGGTAGGAAGGGATGGGGGTGGTCAGTGAGGTGGGAGGAGCGGATAGGTGGGAGAAAAGACGGACAGGTCAAGGAGGCGGGAATGAGACGGACCGGTCTTGGGATGAGGTCAGGGGTGTGGAGATTTTGAAGTTTGTGAAGTCCACATTGAGACCATTGGGCTGCAGGGTTCCCAAGCGGAATATGAGGTGCTGTTCCTGCAACCTTCGGGTGGCATCATTGTGGCACTGGAGGAGGCCCAGGATGGACATGTCATCCAAGAAGTGGGAGGGGGAGTTGAAGTGGTTCACAACTGGGAGGTGTTGTCGTTTGTCACGAACCGAGCGTAGGTGCTCCACAAAGCAGTCTCCAAGCCTCCGCTTGGTTTCCCTGATGTAGAGGAGGCCACATTGGGGACAGCGGATACAATATACCACATTAGGAGATGTGCAGGTGAACATCTGTTTAATGTGGAAGGTTTTCTTGGGGCCTGGGATGGAGGTGAGAGGGGAGGTGTAGGGGCAGGTGTGGTACTTCCTGCGCTTGCAGGGAAAAGTGCCAGGGGTGGTGGGGCTAGTGGTGAGTGTGGAGCAGACAAGGGAGTCACAGAGAGAGCGGTCCCTCCGGAAGGCAGATAAAGGTGGGGAGGGAAATATATCCTTGGTAGTGGGGTCAGATTGCAGGTGGCGGAAATGGCAGAGAATGATGCATTGAATCCGGAGGTTGATGGGGTGATACGTGAGGACAAGGGGAATTCTGTCTTGTTGTTATTGTGGGGAGGGGGTGTGAGGGCTGAGGTGCAGGAAACGCGAGAGATGTGGTCAAGGGCATTTTCAACCACTGTGGAGGGGAAATTGCGGTCCTTGAAAAATGAGGACATCTGGGATGTCCGGGAGTGGAATGCCTCAGCTTGGGAGCAGATGCGGCGAAGGAATTGGGAATAGGGGATGGCATTCTTGCAGGAAGGTAGGTGAGAGGAGGTGTATTCTAGGTAGCTGTGGAAGTTGGTGGGCTTGAAATAGATGTCAGTTTCCGGGTGGTTACCAGAGATGGAGACAGAGAGGTCCAGGAAAGAGAGAGAGGTATCAGAGGTGGTCCAGGTGAACTTAAGGTTGGGGTGGAAGGTGTTAGTAAAGTGGATGAACTGTTCGAGCTCCTTGTGGGAGCACGAGGCAGCGCAGATCTATTTAAGATATCTGGTTGGCATTGATGAGTTGCACCGAAGTGTCTGTTTCCATGCTGTATACCTCTATGACTCTATATAAACTCTCAAAGATAATTTATAACAAATTGTGTCCACTCCTGGCAGCTGTCAGTCTCATCAGATGATACTTTGTGTCTTGGGTGGTTACCTTTGTGTGGCATGGGAACCCTGCAGTCACATTGCAGTTAGGGTTAGAACGTTTAGATTCCTAGATTCATACAGTGCAGTAAATGCTGTTCGGTCCAACGACAAAACTACCACTAAAAGTGCGCTAATCCAAATTTTCTGCACTTGTCCTATCCTTGAATGTTATGATATTTGAAGTAATCATCCAAATATCTTTAAAAGATTATAAAATTTCCAGCCTCCACTACTTTCCAAGGCAGTGCTTTTCAGATTACCACCACAAGGTGAGTGAAAAGGTTTTTTTTCCCAAATCACCTCTGAATCTCTTACCCTTTACCCTAAAACTATGCTCTGTTGTGATTGACACCTCAAGTATGGGGAATAGCTGCTGTCTATTCACCCTGTCCAAATCCCTCATAATCTTATACACCTCAATCATGTCCCCCTCTATCTTCTCTACTTTAAATAGAACAGTCCAAGCCTATCTAGTCTCTCCCTATAGCTCAACTTTTCCATCTCAGGCAACATCCTACTGAACCTCCTCTGTACCCCCTCCAGTGCTATCACATCCTTCCTGTAGTCAGGTGACGAAAACTGCATACTGTACTCCAGTTACAGCCTGACCAACGCTATGTACAATTCCAACATTTCCTCCTTGCTTTTATATTCTATGTCATAGATCATAGAATCCCTACAGTGTGGAAACAGGCCATTTGGCCCAACAAGTCCACACCACCCCTCCGAAGAGCATCACACCCAGACACATTCCCCTAATTTCCCCATGTCTAACCCACCTAACCTAAACACCCCTGGGCACTATGGGCAATTTAGCATGGCCAATCCACCTACCCTGCACATTTTTGGACTGTGAGAGGAAACCAGAGCAAACTCAAACAGATACGTGGAGAATGTACAAACTTCACACAGACAGTCGCCGGAGGCTGGAATCGAACCTGGGTCCCTGGCACCGTGAGGTAGCAGTGCTAACCTCTAAGCCACCATGCCACCTTCTTAACTATCCTATTTATGTGCTGTGCCGATGTCAGGGATCTGTGAATAATTATCCCAAGATTCCTCTTGTTCTTCTAAATTATCCAGTGCCCTGCTATTCATTTAGAACTCCCTCATCTTGCTTCTTCTTCCAAAGTGCATCACCTCGCAGTTATCAAGGTTAAATACTATCTGCCATTGGTCTGCCCATCTAACAAACCCATCTATACCTTCCTGTAATCTACAACCATCTTCTCTGCTATTAACCACTCTGCCCATCTTGGCGTTGTCAGCAAATTTGCTTAACATTCCCCTCACATTTGCATCTATTTCATTTATATATATAACAAACAATAAGGATCCCAATACTGATCCTTGTGGTACACCACTGGACACTGGCATCCAGCCACTCAAACAGCCTTCCATCACTACTCTTTGTGTCCTTTTGCTAAGCCAGGTCTGATCCATCTCGCCAAGTTTCCCTCAATTCCATGCGCTTTAATCTACTTTAATCGGTTTTCTGTATGGGACCATGTCAAAAACTTTGCTAAAATCCATATAAACTATATCAACTGAACTTCCATCATGCACACACTTGATCACATTTTCAAAAAATTCTGACAAATTTGTTAAGCATGAATGCAATGTAACAAGAAGCTTCATGCTTCCACATGAGTTATCAAGGTAAATTTTCAAAATGAATATTTGACCTAACTGCACCAATTCATTATACTCTCATTACTCACCTACCAACAATCTCTATCATTCAGGATCAACTGTATTTCAGTTTACTTTACCATCAACTTTGCTTTCACAGATGAAGCACTATTGTAAGCTCAGCATCCACAGCTCTCACTATAACAGTGGCTAACCAACCATGGTGGCCATATCATCCAAACATTTTTCAAGACATTCAAAAGCATAATTGGGTCTTCTTTATAGGAGGGGCAGTGCCTAATAGTAAGCAGGTCCAACCAACTGGAGGAGGTCAAGAATTCCAGCATGTTTTAATATTTGTGGAGGATAAAGTCCTGGCATTCCTGGTAAGTTATATCATAGAATGGTGGTTGCTGGTGATACTAATGTAATTACTAATTAGGGTGTCACTCTGCAACAATACTTATATATTGAGCCCCCTTCTCTTAGATGGTGTGTATGTAGTTGACATATTTCTTCTGCCAGCATGATCCCAATTATGAAACGTATTTCCTGCTTGTAGACCATTCAGGTGGCTGTAATTCATTCTGCAAGTTGTCTGTCTTTTATCAGAATCCAATAAAAGTATGGAAAATGGTCGCCTCCTGCTGGAGTTCTCCCTCATTGGGAGTAGCAGCTGTCATCTGGGAGCCTTTGTTCAGGAATCCTCACTTCTGTCATATGGTGGCTGGCAGAAGAGAAGATTTAGCCTGTGGCGGTGATCAGATTGGGGGACACGCTGGATAGCAGGCAGTGGGTCGGATGATGGCATTCAAACTTGTACATTGTGCAACAATTAATGTTCAGCTCCGACCTGATGCTATGCAAAGCTATAAAAGTGGCATTTGCCCCAACAGTATTCACGGAATTCACATGGCTCAAGCATGTGATGAACTCTCTTCTGAACTAAACCTGTTTGAACAGAATTTCACATTGATCCTGGGCCTCAAACACTCTTTTGCAAACCTGCACCCCATAATTTGAGCTGTCTCACAAAAATTCTCTCAGTGCTGCAGCGCAGTGAGGCAGCACAGTGGCTCAGTGGTTGGCACCGATGCCTCACAGCGCTAGGGACCCGGGTTTGATTCCACCCTTGGGCCACTGCCTCTGTGGAGTTTGCACATTCTCCCTATGTCTGCATGGGTTTCCTCCAGGTGCTCTAGTTTCCTCCCACAGTCCAAAGATATGCAGGCTAGGTGGATTGGCCATGCTAAATTGCCCATAGTGTTCAGGGATGTGTAGATTAGGTGGGTAATGAGGGATGGATCTGGGTGGGATGCTCTGAGGGGCAGTATGGACTTGTTGGGCCTAAGAGCCTGTTTCTACACTGTAGGGATTCTATGATTCTATGATGCTGTTCTGTCCGGTATAGAAGGGTTTCCTGTACAGGTTGCTGTCAACACACTCCATTTCCTCACTCATGTGGACCATCCAGATATGCCATGGTATGTGCCCATCATCTAGAGACCCTCTGTGGGAGTATTTCCCTTTCTGATTAGGGGATTTGACATAGAGAATGTTGCACACAGCAGTCCCTTACAATGTAAGGTTAAGGTGGTTCACGGACTCCCAGGTTGCCGATATATTTTATAACCTTAGAGAGTCCATATCACACGTGTTTACTGTGCACTATTTGGTAGCCCCTATTTCACTTCCTGAGGGGTTGCTGGTCAAATTTTGTTTCATGCCTGTCGCATACTCCTAAACTGTTGCAGAGGGGAAGCACAGATCGGAGGGGCTGTTTTTGAGTTTGCTTCTGGATCTGACCAAGGTGGCTATAACTGGGTTTGGTCATTGGATGGCGGAGGGGGCATTCAACCTAACTACCTGTTCCCTATCTGCGGCTACATTTATTCCTGAAGCAGGACCAAATATAGACCATTAAAATGCTTGAAATCATCTGCAACTGGTGGCACATAGATATGAAATACATTACCTCTACCAAAAATGGTATTTATATTTAAATTTTGTAAGTTAATTTGAAGATTTGATTTTTGTTACAATCTTTCTTCAATGAGTTGTTGCCCTTTACATTAATTCAATTTGGTTTAATTTCCTTCATCTACTTTTAAAAGAGAGAATTGAAAATACATCCAGCATTGTGATATATTTTACTCTGCACAATGCAGCCAACACCTAAACTGGATTTAACATTGCATAATATGCTGACTGGCCTTAGAGGTGACTATTACAACTGTTACATCTGATGTTTTTTCTCTGTAACACAACACATTTGCAAATTTCACCAGTGCTTTCATAGTTGCACAGTGTGAGCTCATCTGCAAAAGAAAATAATTGAGATTTTGCTAAGTGCACCTGCAACAGGTATCTGCATACTCTGATGTGTAGCTCTCACGGAACTATTCAAATGCATTCTGCATCTCTAATCTCCCGTATAAGTCTTTGTTAGTAAACATGCTTTTCACGCTCTATCTTATCTGTCCTGTGTGAGCATGACATACAATTATATGAGGACATAATATGAGTAATTTTTAAAACAAATTACAGGCAACAATTTCATGCCATTGTTACTATTATAATTAGTACTGTGGATCATCTTGCCATGCCACTTTATTTTCAGTATTCTAGATGGTCTCATAGGTACTGCACAAATCATTGCTCCTCTTTGCATCTCATAACAGACTCAATCAGCAGTGGCTATCCATTGATATAGGAATGAATGCTAAGGATCACGTGTTCTGCCATGGATCTTCATGTGACTAAACAAGTTCATCCTTGACCTGCACAGTTTTGTGCACATGGGACAGGATATTCCTGAAGTAGTGGGATTGGGGAGTGCAAAATTTGCTTTCTTTTTCTCCTACTCTGCCTCCTTATTAAGCTATCTCGGGCAATTAAGGATGGGCAATAAATGCTGGCACAGCTTTTGGCTACTGGCAGTATCTAGGCCATCAAAGTTGATTTTGTATGTGTTTTGCATGAATTTTTGTGGAGCTAGCCTCAACTGGTGGGAAGGTGCCAACCAGGGGCAGTGTTCTTCCTAACCACTTTATGTTATCTTGTAAGCACTACATTGACAAAGCGAGGGTTGGTTTGTGAGCAGTTCAGCATTTGCTGTCAGGATGTCTTCTGTTACAAACACAGAATGCTGGAGAAACTCAGTCAGTCTGGCAGCATTTGTGGAGAAAGAAAGAATTAATGTTTTGAGTCTGATATGAGTCTTGTTCAGTTTAGTGCATTCACTTCACACTTGCCTGATATTCAAAACCCTCAAACTCCTCTTCCCTAATGTTTTGAGCTAAGTCAACAGTTCAAACTTATTTTACACTTTTGCAGGTAACAGGTAACATTTGTCTTGAAAATATTTTGTATCTGTGCACATATGATGCTTTATTTGGCCTAAAGTTCTAGTGATGGGCTACCTGTAATAGTTAGCTGAGAGCAAGAAATCCAAACTTCTTTTGGTGTGCTCTCTTTCAGAAATTCAGATTTCATGTGTGCCCTGACTCCTTGGAAGAAACAGTGGGGGTGAAATTTGCCTTTGCTAGTAGTGAAATTATAATTCATGTTTTGGGGTACAGTGGATAAATATTTCAGTGTCTCGTTTGGGATAACTTGGGGAACTATTTTTAAATTGGCAAGAAATGTGAGTTAATTGCCCTTTTGGGGAAAAAACCCTGTATTCAAACTGAGGATACCCTCCTTTGTGTTATGTGGCAGCGCTACCATACAAAGCAGGACATGTTAAGAACAAAATTAAGGATCCATGAAGTATTGTCATAATCTGCGGTAGAATTTTATTCCACAAAAAACTAATGGTGCTGCATATCTCTCACTATGTAATCAGCATTATGTCAGGAATGAACCATGGTTCAAAGAGGAGTGTAGAAAAGCATGTCCAGAGCAGCATAGGTATAAAGAACAAAGAAGAACAAACAATAATACAGCATTGGAAAAGGCCCTTCGACCCTCCAAGCCTAAGCCAACATATTTTGCCCTTCCATACTAAAACTGCCTTCGCTTACAGGATCTGTATCCCTTTCTTCCCTTCCTATTCATGTATTCGTCCAGGTGTTTCTTGAATGCTGCTTTTGAGTCTGCTTCCACCACCACCTCTGGCAGTGCTTTCCAGGCACTCACCACCCTTTGTGTGAAAAACTTGCCTTGCACATCTCTTTTAAACTTTTTCCCCCCGCGCACCTTGAACCTGTGTCCCCTAGTAATTGACCGTTCCACCCTGGGGAAACAGCCTCATACTTTCCACTCTAGCCATACCATTCACAATCTTTTAAACTTCTATCCGGTCGCCCCTCAACCTCCTGCTTTCCAGTGAAAACAAATCCAATCTATCCAACCTTTCTTCACAGCTAAAATTCCCAATACCAGGCAATATCTTGGTAAAAATAGCAAGAACTGAAGATGCTGGTGTCAGAGATAACAAAATCTGGAGCTGGAAGAACACAGCAGGCCAGGCAGCATCAGAGAAGACTTTTCAAAAGCCTTCATTCACAAGGCTTTTCCGAAGAAGGGTCCTGACCCAAAATGTCAACTTTCCTGCTCCTCTGATGCTGCCTGGCCTGCTGTGTTCCTCCAGCTCCACACTTTGTTATCAATATCCTTATAAACCTTTTTCTGTACCCTGTCTAAAACATCCACATCCTTCTGATTGTGTGGTAACCAGAAATGTACACAATAGTCCAAGTGTGGCCCAACTAAAGTTCTACAAAGCTGCAGCATAACTTACCTATCCTTATACTCAATGCCAATGAAGGCAAGCATGCCATAGACCTGTTTTACTACTTTATCTACCTGCGCTGCTACTTTCAATAATCTGTGGACCTGCTCACCCAGATCCCTCTGCGTATCAATACGTCTAAGGGTTTTGCCATTCACTGTATTATTTCCACCTGTACTTGACCTTCCAAAATGCATCACCTCACATTTGTCCGTATTAAACACCATCTGCCATTTTTCTGTCCATGCCTCCAATTGATCTATATCCTGCTGTATCTCTGACAATCTTCCTCACTATTTGCAACTCCACCAATATCTGTATCATCTGCAGGCTTACTAATTAGACTTGCTATATTTTCCTCCAAATCATTTATGTAGACTACGAACAGCAGAGGTCCCAGCTGGAACACCACTAGTCACAACCCTCCATTCTGAAAAGCATCCTTCCACCACTATTCTCTGTCTCCTATGACTAAGCCAGTTCTATATCCATCTTGCCAGCTCACCCTGATAATGTGTGACTTCACCTTTTGTACCAGACTACCATGAGGGACCTTATCAAAGGCTTTACTGAAGCCCATGTGAACAATCTCAACCAGTTTTCCCTTATCAATCATCTTCTTAATTTCCTCAAAAAACCCAATCATGTTCGTGAGGCACGACCTCCCCTGCACAAATCCATGATGTCCATTGCTAATAAGTCCATTTGATTCTAAATGCGTGTAGATCTTGTTCCTGAGAATCTTTTCCAATGATTTCCCTACCATCAACATGAGGCTCACAGGCCAGTAATTTTCTGGATTATCCCTGCTCCCCTTCTTAAACAATGGGACACAATTGGCTATTCTCCAGTTCTCTACGACCTCAACTGTGGTCAAAAAAGATACAAAGATGTCTGTCAGTGCCCCCGCAACTTGCTCCCTTGCCTCCCTCAATATTCTGGGATAGATCCCAGGACATGGGGACTTATCTACCTTAGTATTTTTTAAGATCCTCAACGCTTCTTTTTTTAATAGAAACTCGGCTCAAAAATTTGACACTCCCTTTCCTGAGATCATCCTCCACCAATTCCTTCTCTTTGGTGAATACCAACACAAAGTATTCATTTAGGACCTCACCTACCTCTTCTGGCTCCACACATAGATTCCCTCATTTGTCCTTGAGAGGACCAACCCTTTCCCTGGCTACCCTCTTGCTTTTTATATATGTATAAAAAGCCTTGGAATTCTCCTTAATTCTGTTTGCTAATGACTTTTCATGACACTTTTTAGCCTTTCTAATTCCTTGTTTAAGTTGAAACTTGAGTTCGACTTGAAAATAAACTGTCAATGTGGCAAGTCTAAAGTTCTACATGTTTATATACATTCTAAACATCAGAATCTTTGGATGAAGCCAATTGACACATCAAACAATGGATTAGATAAAGCTCTGTCATTGAAATTTAAACAAATAAATCGAGAAGAGTGTTTGATGAATATCCCCATCCTCAATTCTGGTGAAGTATAAGAATCAAGGCTAATGCATTTGCAACCATATTTAGCCAGAAGTGCTAAGTGGATGATCGATCTTCTTCCCCCTGCCTCCCCAAACCTTGCAGCCTGTTTCTTCATCCTGGAAATGGATCACACTTCCCATGCTGACAGATGTCTCCTCAGCATCATGGCCCCACCATCTAGAAAAGGCTTCTTGGCCAAGCAACCCACCAAGACCTAGGCTCCTTGGCTTTTCTGGCCTCCACTCCAACCTGGGCCCTCCATTTGCCCCCAGCATTATCACATCCACCCAAACCCTGGTTTCAGCACATCCCTGTCAAAAGGCTTCCCTAGTGGCTCACTTACATACTTCTTTTTTTACTTGCTTTACTCACAATTCTTCCAATCATGAGCTACTTCTTTTCCACTATTCCTGGTGCTATCACCAGAAAATGCAAAAGAGAACTTGCTCTTAGTTGAGGAGCAATGCTTTGAACATTCTGTATGCTTCATGTAAAAGCTGAAGGTATTTTTCTCCCATTGGTCACTCCATGATTGAATTTTCCTTTGTGCTTTGGGGGATCTTGATGCAAAATTCACCTGCTATCTCCACGTATTATGAGCACCGTTTCATATGTAATTCAATGTCTGAGCATTCTTTGAATTTTCTGTGTTTAGGAGTTACAGAAATATGGATTCTAAACCTCAGCATGTTAACTGGATCTATCATGTATGCTTTACTATTGGCTCAGGTCACAGCAATGGTTACAACTGCTGACTCAAGCAGACGAGTTTACAGAGAAAAGGTACAATATTTGTTTCAAAATCATCTTGAAGCATATTTACGTAAACTTAGTTAATTGAAACTGATGTTAAATTAAAATTTCAATTCAGGATAGGGATACGTAATCGATACCTGTTCTACTCTGAATGGAAAAAAAGTAATGATAATCATTCTCATTTGTGAATTCAGTTACTTACTGAATGTATGTCTTATTCTGGGGCTTCAATTTCATGCAGAAAGAACGGATAAGAAAATTCTTTTTACATTTTTTATATATTAAAGATAATTAAATTCAAATGTGCAGGCTGACATTATTTCCCATACCTTTTCCATCTTGTCCACACTGTGAGACTGTCCACCTTTCATTAGCTCCATATCTTTCTGCTTCTGCACTGAATCTGTCCATTTTATTCTACCCTATAATTGTTGGTCTAAACATTTGATTCTGCATCTTCCCCATGCAACTACAATTCCCCTCAGTGTTTTTTGAGATCTCTTGTCTCCCTCAATACCCCTCATCTTCCCATGTCTGTACAGCTTGAGAATTATTTAGATATCTCCAGGGTCCTCATTTGGTTCAGAGGCAAGTCTTAGTTTTGGGAATGTATATGCAAACTTATCTAGTTTTGATATCCAAACAGATAATGTAAAACTAAAAGTATGGTACAGAAGTAGATCAGTCAGGCTATTGTGTCTGTGCCAGCTGAAACGCAGCTCTCTAGTCTGATCCATCTTTCAAGCTCTTGGACCTTAGACTCCAAGGTTATGGCATTTCATGTGCATATCCAATTACTGTGTCAATCTAGTCATAGTAACGAAGACTTTGGCCAGATTTTTCCATTTGTTTTATTATTCATTTATGGGATTTGAATGTTGCTGGGTGGGCCAGCATTTACTATCTATTCCTAATTACCTGGGAGAAGGTGATGACCCCTTCTTGAACCACAGCAGTCCATGTGGTGTAAGGTACATGCACAATATTTTTAGAAAGGGATTTCCAGGATTTTGATCCAACGACAGTGAAGGAGCAGAAACTTAGCTCCAAGTCAGGATGGCTTGTGGCTTGGTGGACAACTTGCAGGTGATGGTATCCCCGTGCATCTGCTGCCCTTGTCCTACTGGATAGTAGAGGTTTAGAGTTTAGAATTAGCTGTTTAAGGAACCTTGGTGAGTTGTTGCATTGCATCTTGTAAGTGGAATACACTGCTCTCACTATGGGGGTCAGTGGTGTGTGTAGTGAATATTGAAGGTGTTAGATGGAGTGGTAATTAAGCATGTTGCTTTGTTCAGGATGGCATCAAGTTTTGACGGTTGTCAGAGCTGCACTCATCTAAGCAAGAAGAGTGTATTAACTCACAGTCCTGACTTGTGCCTGGTGAATGGTGAACATACTTTGCAAAGTCAAGAAGTGGGTTATTTGGTGCAGAATTCCCAGCCTCTTACCTGCTGTTGTAGCCACTGAACCAGCTGCACATTGTATGAAGGAGAGATATTTTCCCAGCCCAATTCTCCATTATCAGGCCAAACATTCTCAGTATATGAGGTAGGCAATGTACAACTGAAATGTAAATGACTTCATTTTTTCAGGGGGAGAGGTGGAAAGTGTTTGGATTTGTACAGCCCATAGTAATGGCAACACAATAACTGTGGATACTCAGCAATTGCAATGATACAGTTAAAGAACCTAAAGTTCTCCAGGACTGTGGGGATAATAGGGAAACGAGGTGACTACTGACATTAGGCAGGATATAGCAGAACTGGGGACATTATCAAGGTGGGTGCTCCCATTCTGTCTCCTCTTTGCTTGAAACAGTAAGTTGTGAACAGAGCATAAGGAAGCTAAAAAGGGATATAAATAGGTTAAGTGAGTAGGTAAACATCTGGCAAATGGAGTAAAATGAGGGAAAATGTGCAAATGTTCATTTTGGCAGGAAGGATAAATAGCATTATCTAAATAGTGAGATATTGTAGAGCTCTGAGATGCAGAGGGATCAAAATGTTAGTATGTAAGTAATAAGGAAAAGTGATGCAATTTTATTGTTCCTTCTGAGAGGAATTGAATACAAAAGTAGGCATATCTTGCTTTAGGCGTACAGGTATTGGTGAGATTGCACCTGGGGTACTGAGCACAGTATTGGTCTCTTTATTTAAGGAAGGATGTAAATACATTGCATCTACTAGAGTTTAGAAGAGTAAGAATTGATTGGATTGAAACATCTAAGATCCTAGGGGGTCTTAACAGGGTAAGTGTGGAGAAGAAGTTGCATCTGGTGGAGACCCAGAACTAGGGATCACTATTTTAAAGTGAATGGTTGTCCAATTGAGACAAGACGAGGAGAGTGTTTTTCTCACAGAAGGTCACGAGTCTTTGGAAAGTCCAGTTTCAAAAGGCATTGGAATATATTTTGACTATTGCTGCCTTAAAAAATATTCAGATAAATTCTTGATGAGCAAGGGGGTGAAAGTCTATCAGGAGTAGGTGAGAATGTAATTAGAGAAACTGTGATCTTATTAAATAGCTGAAGGGGCTGAATTAGCCTATGCTCTTAATTTGTATGTTTGTGTGTAAAGAAAGCATCAGTCACCTCACAGATTCATCAATGAATGGACGACTGTGAAAATCTGTAGAAGTCCTCAGTGGTAACCTCAAATATCCACTGGCATAAAAGTTGAGGGTCCTGTTATCTGCAAGGAATGGGATTGCTCCCAGGCCTTGCAACTGCAGGGATTTGTCTAATAGCTGATAGATGTAGGCATCTTGGCTTATCCTGAGGTGCCGTTAGTATTACCCTTTGGTGGGTGCACTGCCAGCAACTGTCCCCATCCTATAGCACTGCTGCCACCAGAGCAGCTGGTTTTTGACTAGCTGGTAGCTTTTGGGGCAAGTGGTTGGAGTTTCTTTTTAATTTCGTTTGAGGGATGTGGATGTCGCTGGCTGGCCAGTGTTTATCGCCTGTTTCTAGAAGCTGGTGGTGGTGAGCTGTCTTCTTGAACTTCTGCAGTCCACGTGCTGTAGGTAGACCCACAATACAGTTAGGGATGGAATTCCAGGATTTTGACCCGCAACTGTGAAAAAACAGTGGTATATTTCCAAGTCAGGATGGTGAGTGGCTTGGAGGGGAACTTGCAGCTGATGTTGTTCCCAGGTATCTGCTGTTCTTGTCCATCTAGATGGAAGTGGCTGTGGGTTTGCAAGCTGATGTCTAAGGATCTTGGGTGAATTTCTGCAGTGCATCTTGTAGATGGTACACACTGTTACTACTGAATGTCAGTGGTGGAGGGAGTGGGTGTTAGTGAATGTGCTGCCAATCAAGTGGGATGTTTTGTCCTGGATGGTGTCAAAATTCTTGAATGTTGTTGGAGCTGCACCATCTATGCAAGTGGGCAGTCACACTCCTGACTTGTGCTTTGGAGATGGTGGAGAGGCTTTGGGGAGTCAAGAGATGAGTTACCATGAGTAACTCTTAGCCTCTGACCTGCCCTTGTAGACATTGTGTTTATGTGGCAAGTGCAGTTGAGTTTCTCATCAATGGTAACCCCAAGGAAGGGCATTCAATGATGGTAATGCCACTGAATGTCCAGGGGCAGTGGTTAGATTGTCTCTTATCAGTGAAGGCCATTGCTTTGCATTTGTGTGATTTGAATGTTACTTGCACTTGTCATCCCAAGCTCTGAACATTTGAATTTGAACATGATCTGCTTCAGTTTGGTAAAGAAAATAGAATTATAACAAAAATTGAATGCACTATTACGAAAAAAATCCACTATACTTTATGCTGGAACTTTACAGTAACTGAACCATTAATTCTTATCCTTTCAGGCATCATGGCTGTTATGGGTAATCTTGTGAAAGCCCACTTATAAGTATCTGTGAACTTACTGAGCAATGACTTAGATCATTGTGCAATAATTTTCATGTTTTAAAATTCTTTTTGTTAGCTCCATGAGTATAAGGAATTTCTGCGTCACCATCATCTGCCTAAGGAACTTCGTTTGAGAGTTTTAAATCAGCTAGCCCACCAATTTAAAGGAAAATGGTTTGATGAAAGGGTTATCCTAGGGGAACTTTCAGAGTCACTAAAACAGGTAATTGAGTTGTAATTGAGTTGTAACATTAGAATATGTTTAATAGAAGATGGCTTCCTATGTTCAGTTCTTTCCGAGTCTCAGGTATACTGTCACTCAATAGTATGGAACTTAAATGTTGCTGAAAACTGAGATATGTTGTCAAAATTTTCCATTTGCATTCATCAGGACAAATGCAAACTTCAAATAATTCCAGAGGTTTGTTGTATAGGACTGTATTCAATCATCCTGAACTGGCATATCCAAAATAGTTCAGCTAATTAGAGTTGACTTGCAAACCAGTCAGCACCCTTTTCTCCTATAGCATAAATGTTGTCATCCCTTGAAATTTGGCATTCTTAAATTTTCATGGTGATTGCAAAATAAAAAGCTTTGGCAGCTCTATCTTATTTGAGGAGTCTTCCTACATTGATGCCATGTAATTCTATTAATACACAAATCATCTAACGAGATCAGGATGTGGAGGTGCCAGTGTTGGACTGGAGTGGACGAGGTCAGAAGTCAGATAGCACTAAGTTATAGTCCAATAGGTTTATTTGAAATCACAAGCTTTCAAAGGGGCAATGCTATGAAAGATTGTGATTTCAAATAAACCTGCTAGACTATAACCTGGTGTTGTCTGATTTCTGAATAAGATCAAGGGAAAATGAGACATGCTGCAAGTTGCAAATCTGTGGAATCTCCTGGTTGATTTATCCTGCTCCACTGTTCACATTGCAGCATCTTGACTTTAGCCTTACCAGCATTTTTATAAACATTTTGTATTTCCTTGCTAAGAAAGCTAAGACTCATAAGTAACAGTAGAAGTATTCTCTTAATATGTGATAATTTTTAACACAATGCCAAACAATCTCTTCAACCCAGATAAGGAGAAATTTTAATTTGTGTTTCCTGTGGTAAATTGGTTGTTAGAGATTTTAAAGGGGTAAATTTTACATGTTTTCTTACTTTTCTCTCTTTTATCTGTTTTTCTTAATCTGAATTTTCTTTCCCTTTATTTAATACTATTCCTTTTCCAGATTTGACACTAATCCACTCTGTTACCACTGTTCTTCTGTCGTTCTCAATCTTTAATCTTATTGGTCCAGAAAGATATACGGTTGATCATAATGCAATAATGTTCCAGAAGTCCCACTGCCCTTGCTGATCAATTTGCACTCCTAGCCAGTTATGACACACATTTTATTTGAACTGAAGGATACAAGGAAAAGTCTAAACATATAATGCCTTGTTCCTAGGTTTGGATCAATATCTTTGTTCAATGCTTTGAGTTTTTATATTTGTATCTGATAAATTCCATAAAGTCTATTTAAAAAGCACATAGAATGAAGGAAAACCAACTTGTTTGATAAATACGTAAGGAATGTGAGGGTGACTATGGAAAGAGTAGGAGTGATTGGAGACTGAAACAGTAACTTCTGTTTCTTGGTGAAAGAAATATTTTATGTTATAAACATAGTGAGAGAGGAAATATTAAAGATTTGAAAGTGATACAGATAAAATGTATCTCAGCTTGCTAGAAAAGAAAAATGGGAAATAATGGAGGTCCTATCCATCATTTTCCATACCTGACTAACTGTAGGTACAGCAACAGAGGAGTGCCAATGTTTACTGTTATTAAAAGAGGAAGGAAAGAATAGATTGAGTAATTCCTCAATAGTTGTTGGGAAAAATATTGGTTGAACTTCTGAGGGCGAGTATAAATGATCAGTTATACAGATATAGATTAATCAGCATGAACTTATTGAGGGAAAGTTGTGTCTGATAACTTGACTGAATTTTTAAAGGAGTTACAGAGAAGAGTCAATGATTTTTGTGAATAAGTGAATTTTAGTAGGAATGTTTACAAGGCGCCATTTGGTAGAGTGGGCAGTAATTGAAAAGCCCATGGAATCCAAAGATAAATAGCAAGTTAAATACAAGTTGCCTCAGTGGCAGTAAGCAAAGTGTTAAGTTTGACATGTATTGTCGTTACTGGAAGGCTATTTCCAATGTGATTCAGCAGCTTTATTCTGTTAACATCAGTACCAATTGTATTGTGGCTAATCCTCATAAGAAAGGACTTCCAACTTAATAAGTTGATAATAATTGTATTACTTGTCTAAACCAAAGGTTGACTGATGTTTCCAAAAGATGCTTCTCCTTTTTCTCCTTGATCTTCTCCATACATGTAGAAGCATGTGAAGTGAAAAAAAGCACCTTATTCAGACTCTTACTTCAATTCGCTAAGCTTTCATTGCCCCTTCATAATGATACATGCAGTTGCTATCTCTGTAGCTTCACCAGTGTGAAATCAGTGATTGTTTGGTGGGAGAGGAAAAAGTCTCAGGCTAGTTTAAAGGCAATCTTGGACAGAGAAAACTGGGAACTGAATTTTAGCAGAATATGACAAGTTTTGTCAGATTTCATGGACGGTTTCACTCAGTGGGGCCTAGTGAGATTTCTCATCCTATTTTCCGAAACTCATTACCTATGTACCACATGCCACTGGCACCCTGGTCAGTGTAACCCACCAATGTCTCTCACCAATGCTATAGTACTCACTATTTCCCTGACCTCCTGGGATTCTCATTTCTGGTGCTATATTTAAAACACAGTTGTGTGCCAGGTCAAGTGCTGGCAGTTTGGAGCTGCCCTTTATGGTTTTGTGACTGTCCCCGGAAATGTCAAACAGAAGGAAATTAGCAATCTGCTTTTCTGAAAGAAGTCTAGAAGGTCCTGATGAATGGCATGGTGCAGAAGAGGGCCATCCTATTCTCCTAGAACTGGAGAGGAGACCATACCAACCAGACCCTGCCAGCCTGTTGAGATCACCACTCAGGTCAATGCTGTTCCCACAATCTGGAGAAAGACCGAACAGGGAAAAGACCAAAGATTTTCTCTGCTTTTGAGGGTAAGTGCTACCATTGTCTCTACACTACATCATATTCTCTCCCTCTCTGCAACTGCACCCACCTCCCACCAAGGCTCATAGTCTACCAGCCTCACCGTTGCATGCAACATCTTCCCTTACTCCCTCTCACTCTCTGAGGCACCCCATCCTACTAAACCTGCAAGGTCTTTGCACTGCCTACTCATTCACTCACCACCTTTCCTCTACCTGCTGCAGCACCAGCAACTGTGCCAGCACTTTCTTAGCTCTCAATAGCTCCATTTGTTTCAAAATGGATGATGGGGTGCCTGAAATTCAGTTCCTCACCACCTACGAGGACAGGATTGTGGCCCTGGCAGGTGAGGACTGCAACCACTCATGGCGATGTTCAGATCTCCATGTCCCAGCAACAAAGTTAGGATCACTGTCCTTTGATGCTGTGCTGCTCTCCCATTACCACCACTCTTAACATAAGTGAACTTCATTTTTGTGATGCTTTCTGTCTTTTGTCTCTGGAAGGTAGTATTGGCCAGTATATATTTCCATGGTCAAGAGGGCAGTTTCACAAGACATCTTCTCCTCTACTTCTGAGGAAGAAACCACAGTTCCCTCGGAGAATGCGCCAGCCAGGCTGTCTCCTACATTCTTCACTAGCTCAGAAACTAATACTTCAGTGAGTATTTTAGTCAGACTACAATCAGGAGCACATGCTGATAACCACATCACTGCCATGTATACACAGCTGGCCAAGGAAGAAATGCCCCAGGTCGCTGACTCTTGGAGGCCAGACGTCAGTTCAGCCCCAGGCAAGAGAGGATGCCATGGTGTTAGCCATTCATTTTTTCATTGAAATGCAGAATCAGACATAGGAGAAGCATGCAGGCTTGTCAGAGGTACTGGGCAAACTGACTCAAATGTTGGAGCACTCCACCAATGCTGCTTCCACTGTAGAGCCTCTAGAATGTGTACATTTGGCTGCCTCCATGGATATGTTGGCAGCTGCCATGGAAAGCTATGTCCAGAGTCAGTGTCTACTGGATATATGCATAGAGCTGTACTCCTTTGTTTAAGCTATCGGTGCACTGCACCAATTACAAGGCGATGGGTGGACAAGATTTTGACCTCATTTCAAGTGCCCTTTCCTCAAAAGGAAAATTGGCAGTGACAGGATGCACCTAGCCAGAGGAGGAATCACAGACAGGCCTCAAAGATACCTCTTAGTTCACTCCAGAGGTAGGAAGGTCTTTCGTTTCCACCCTATCTGGCCCCCTCACCCCTTTGGCAGTTCCAGCTGAGGAGGGTGTCAATGCCTCAGGGCAGGACACATTTAGTCTGTCAGGGCCCTCTAGCCACAAAGTGCCCAGTATTGTCAAACCAGAACTCCATAGCTGCTAGATGTAGCTCTTGGATTGAAATAGATCAAAGGTTATAGGAAAAAGCAGGATTAAGTTATTGAATTGGACAATCAGCCATGATTGTGATGAATGGCGGAGAAGGCTTGAAAGGCCAAATGGCCACCTCGTGCTCCTGTCTTCTATGTTTCTATGTTAATAGTCTCCGTGGTTGTGTAGGCTCTTTTTATCCCAGCAACCCCACGACTGCACCAAAATGAAATGGGAGAAAAAGGAAGAAAATCTTCTGAGGGCATATTGGTGGTACATGTGACATTTCATCGTAAATATGTTCTCACATTTGAGAT
>NC_063340.1:34111474-34176843 GCF_021869965.1 Rhincodon typus | reverse complement strand
AACCCTCAGCCTTCCTGCTCCTCTGATGCTGCTTGGCCTGCTGTGTTCATCCAGCTCTACACCTTGTTATCTCAGATTCTCCAGCATCTGCAATTCCTACTATCTCTGAAACAATGTTCTCACATTTGTTCACTTTTCTTCAGCAGCTATGTGTGTGACTGTCTTTCTGGCTGCAACCACAGCAATGAAGGTACAGAGGCTAGCAATCTGCGTTTTATGGTCCAAGGTGTGAAGGGAGCAGCTTGTTACCTTAGCAACTAGGGTCAGTCTTTCCAGACCACAATACATTGCTTTTGCATCACAGCCATTAGCAACGTGCCTTCTAAGCTGCGTGGCTGCAGGTGTGCGCAGCAGCTTCAAGGATCTGTGCACAGTGATCGGCATTGGCATTGATTTCCAGATGTGGAGGTTACTGGCATGCGTTGGCCTCAGATACTAGGACATCTGGAAAGAAAATTAGAGAGAATGCTGGTCAATGCTGGGTCTGCTTCCTGATATTGCATAAGTGCTTGGAGTCAGGATTTGGATTCTACAAAGTTAATGCCTAAGCTTCACTTACAGCATTTATTGCTCATAAGTCCTTTACCTGTACTGCATGGATCCAATTAATACTATTGCCTTTTGAAGGTATTCATTTTACACAGAAGTAAAGACTCCTCCCTTACAAAAAGAAACACTTATTCCACTGACTCTGGGTGTGGTAGCATCCGTTTTCATCTCCTTTGTGCGCATGTTATTTGCGTCACAATGGAAGGTATCAGTAGTCAGGCTACGTGCAGTGCGTCACATAGCCAACCTTTGTGTCTAGGAGACCCCTCCCCTACCCCCAAGTCATCATATTTTCGACTTGGTAGCTCTCGTTGTTAACACAAGTGGCTCTGATCTTCTCCATGTTCTTATGCAATCCATTATGTAACTGTTCTAATCCCCTCTCTTCCCTTAAATCCCTGGCACATCAAGTCATCATAATGCACTGTTCCACCATTGAAACCAGGGTGGTGCTGACTGTTAATGACCTCTCCACCACAGCATTACCCCTTTCCTTCCCATGATCTGTTGGATTCTCCCCTTTGTTCAGCTACCCTCCCATCACAAATGTTACCCTCTCTGCACCCCAGGATGCTGCCTCCAGTGCCTACAACTGAGATTTCCAGCTTGCCTTACATAGCAGTGGCCCCTGCTAACCACCACCACTTGACATTTAGTGGTTGGATCCCCAGGACTGACTGTGGCCCACCCATTTGACTGACTTGGACATGTGACTGATGAATGACCAGAACTCTGACTGATTTGTGTGCAGCTTCCTAGTTGACATATTGTGGCTTCCTGGACTGATTGTAATGGACACACAGGGCTGACTATGACACACTCTCTGGACTGCAGAAGTATGGTCCCTGATCTTGACTGCCCAAGTGGCTTATTGACAGTGTCCGAGCGTCTGGACTGATATTGGAGGTGACCCATGAATTACTGTATCCGGACTTTCTGGCAGAAAGATGTCTCCCTTGACTTGACTCAGAACTACTCTCCTGAGACTTTTGAAACATAGTAATTTGGTTGATGCAAATGCAATGTTTTGCCATGAACACAAAGCAGGCGTGAGATTGATAAAGCACAGTTCACACCTTAGACCATAAGATACAGGAGTAAAAGTGGCCATTTGCTCCATCAAGTCTGCTCTGCCATTCACAGCTGATCTGATAAACCTCAACTTCACTTTCCACGCTTTCCCCCGTTATCCTCGATTCCATCACTGATTAAGTATCTTTCTTTCTCAGTCTTGAATATACTTAATGGCCCAACGTCTACACCCTCTGTAGTAAAGAATTCCACAGATTCATTACCCTCTGAGGAAAGAAATTCCTCCTCGTCTCTGTCCTAACTGAGTGACTCTGATACTAGACTCTCAATCACATTGAACAAGATGGCAGCAGAGTAGGGCTCCCATGCTGGAGCTCATCCACTCCTTTTTTTTCCTTTCTCTTCTTCTTTCTTTTCCCTCTTTTTTTAAAAATTTTTCTTTTCAACTGACTTGGACAGAATAGGTTTGGACTGGAGCCAAGATCGGCGCAGACAGGAAGTGAGTCCCTGCGTTGCGAACTGAAGGTGAGGCTCCGGCGTGCAGCCTGGAGGCCTAGCGCGCAGGCTGAAGGCAAGATGAGGCCCCATTGCAGACTGGAAGCAATTCACTGTCGCAGCCTGGAGGCAAGTCCCCAGTGCTGTCTTGAGGCGAGGTCCGCATGGACTGGAATTGTGCGGAACTGGGTGGAAGGACTGCAAGTTGTATATTTTTTATTCCTTAATTTTTCTATTTTATCCCAAAGAATCTGTACTTAAGTGTCTGCACCTAGTTATCTTTTTACCTAAGATAACACTGTCAATGGCAACTTGCAAACTTTTCACTGTACCCATGTGAATACATATGACAATAAAGCCATTTTAAATTCAAATTCAAGAGGGGAAAATACCTCTCTGCATATCCTTGCCAAGCCCCCTAAGAATCTCATATGTTTCAGTAAGTTACCTCTCAGTCTTCTAAACTTCAGTAAGTACAGGCCTAACTTGCTCAACTTCTCCTCATAAGAAATGTCCATCCATATGTGAGATTAATTTAGTGAACCCTTTCTGGACTGTCCTAAGTGCCTGTATACCTTGCCTTCGATAAGGGGAACAAACCTGTTCACAGTATTCTAAGTGCAGCCTAACTAGTATTTTTTTTATATAGTTTTAACAAGATTTAGCTATTTTTAGAGTCCATTCCCTTTGATATAAAGGTCAACATTCCATTTGCCTTCCCTATTATTTGATGAACTTGTTTGCTAGCTTTTTGTAACTTAACAAGAACTCCCAAAACCTTCTGTGCTGTAGCTTTCTGTAGTCTTCCTCCATTTAAACAGTATTCTTCCTGCATAACGTCACAATTTCATACATTATATTCCATCTACCATGTTTTTGTCCACTCACTTAATCTATCTTTTAGGTGAACCTTTCAGTTTTTTGGCTAAGTGCAAGTTGTGTTGAAGCTTTTCAAGGGATTCTCGCTGTGAGGTGTAACAACATTTCTTACTGTATCTTACTAAACATACCTTATTAACTATTTACCTTATGGCATCCCTTATACCAAATTCAGCCACATCATGCCATATACCACTCCTGGAAAGATCTGTCACTCAACGGATAGTTGCTGAGAGACTGGCATCGCTTTCAACTGCACCTTTTTGAAAGGTCTCAGCATTCCCATAGAACCGTTTGCAATCCAATATTGCTGCTCACTGGCATCAGAATGACGCAACTGCCACAAATCCACACCTCTCATAGCACATAATTGACATGGCTCCCTTGCACACACAACTCCTTTTTCTTACCCACACTGTTTAACTACCGTCCTACACAGTTTATCTGTCCATAGCTATATCCTATCTAAACACCTTATTTATGTCCCTGCTACACAGCCTCCAGTGACCACGATAGACTCACATTTTGTCATTGTTGAGTAGGGGAACAAGATTTTCTGAAGAAGGGTCTAGGCCCAAAACGTCAGCTTTCCTGCTCCTCTGATGCTGCTTGGCCTGCTGTGTTCATCCAGCTCTACACCTTGTTATCTCAGATACTCCAGCGTCTGCAGTTCCTACTATCTCCAAAATCAATAGAGGTTGCAGTTTGCCCCCAGTTTTCAATCCAAATTCTAACATAATGACCAACAAATAGTTAATGATCAGATCTCCAGCTCTTTCTTTTATTTTATTCATTATAAGTGCTGTTTACATAGCTCGTTGCTCAAGCAGTCATGGAAGCCTTGCTATAGACGAATTGGAGCTGGGGCTGTGTATGAATAGATATTTGGCTGGCATGAGCAATTGCTTGGTTTGTGGACTAGTGATCAGCTAATGATAACAAGCTTCATAAGGCTGTAAGATATAGGAGTGGAATTAGGCCATTTGGTCTATCAAGTCTGCTCCACTATTCAATCATAGCTAACATATGTCCTGCCTTCTCCCGTAACACTTGATCCCCTTACTAATCAAGAACCTATCTCTGTCTTAAATACACTCGATGACTTGGCATCCATAGCCTTCTGTGGCAATGAGTTCCACAGAGTCACCACCCTCTGGGTGAAAAAATTCCTCCTCATCTCAGTTCTAAAGGGTCATCCCTCCACTCTCGGGCTCTGCCTTGGGTCCTAGTCTGCCCTGCTAGTGAAAACGTTTTCTCCATGTTCACTCTATGCAGGCTTCTCAGTATTGTGTTAGTTCCAATGAGTTCCCACTTCATTCTTCTAAACTCCATTGAGGACAGACACAGGGGCCTGAACCGGTCCTCATATGACAAGGACTTCATCCCCAGGATCATTCTTGTAAACCTCTTCTGGATGCCCTCCAACACAAGCACATCCTTCCTTAGATATGGGGGCCTAAAACTGCTCACAATATTCAAAATGCAGTCCGACCAGAGCCTTATACATCTTCAGCAGTACATTTCTGCTCTTGTATTTTCGCCCTCTTGAAGTGAATGCTGGCATTGCATTTGCCTTCCTGCCAACTGAACCTACATGTTAACCTTAAGAGATTCCTGAGCCAGGTCTCCTAAATCCGTTTGTCCTTCAGGTTTCTGAGGCCTTACTCCATTTAGAAAATTGTCTGCAACTCTATTCTTTCTTTCATAGTGCAGAAATTCACACTTTCCCATGTCATATTTCATCTTCCACTTCTTTGTCCACTCTCCTAACCTGTCCAAGTCCTCCTGCAGCCTCCCTGCTTCCTCAACACTATCTGTACCTCTACCATCTTTGTGTCATCTGCAGACTTGGCAACAATTCCCTCAGTCCCTTCGACCAGATCGTTCATGCATAACGTGACTAGTTGTGGTCCCAACACTGACCCCTGCAGAACTCCACTAGTCAATAGCTGCCATCCTGAAAAAGACATCTTTATCCTCACCTTTTGCCTTCTGCTAGTCAGACAATCCTTATCCATGCCAGTAAGGTTCCCCTAACACCATCAGCTCTTATCTTATTTAGTAGCATCTTGTGCAGCATCTTGTCAAAGGCCTTCTAGAGATCCAAATAGATCATGTCCACTGGTTTTCCTTTGTCTAATTTGCTCAGTACCTCCTCAAAGAATTCTAAGGTTTGTCAGGTATGACCTCCCCTTGAAGAAGACATGCTGACTCCTCCTATTTTACCATGCATTTCCAAGTACTCCACAATCTCATCCATAATAATGGACCCCAAAATCTTAACAAAGACTGAAGACAGGCTTACTTGTCTTCTATCTCTCTCCCTTCTTTGTTAGGGGTGTTACGCTAGCCATTTTCCAGTCCTCTGGGACCCTCCCTGACACCAGTGAATCCTGAAAGATCACCACCAATGTATCCACAATCTCCTCAGCTATCTTCTTCAGAACTCTCAAGTGTAGTCCATCTGGTCTGGGTGATTTATCCACCTTCAGACCTTTCAGCTTCCCCAGCCCCTTCTCCTTAGTGACAGGCACTACACTCACCTCTGCCTCTTATATTTCTAGTATGCTGCAGGTGTCTTCCCCATTAGTGCTTCTCCAGTCTTATTTTCCGGTGGTCCAATGTCCACTCTTGCCTCTCTCTTCTCCCCACTTATTACTTTTTTTAGTTATCCTCTACTGGTTTTTAAAGGTTTCCGAATCCTCTGACTTCCCTCTAATTTTCGCTACAATGTATGGTCCTCCTGCCTGCCAACAATAATGTGATTGGCTCCCAGAAAACTGAACAGCCTGGGGGTGAGGGGGAGGGGTGAATGATTTGGCAGAAACCATCAGTTTTCTGGAAGCAAAGGAGTTGTGTTTTGCTCTGCAGTAAAAAGCACCTCAAGCCTGATGATAGCCAGTTTATTTTCCCTTTCCAGTTGCTGTAAGCTGTGACTTTTAATTAATGCCAAAGATCTATATAAATGTGAACCAGTCACCCTATGCATCCGACAAAAAAAGAGAAAGTATTTGGAAAAGGATCCTGATCTTCTTCTTAAATGGAAGGCACCTTTTTTTCAAACATTGTCTCCAAGTTTTAATCGCTCCCATAAAAGGAGGTATCCTTTCAGCATCTACCCTGTCAAATCTCCTCAGGATTTATGTGCTTCAACAAGACTGTTTCCCATTCTTCTAAACTCCAATGGATACAAGCCCAACCTTTCTTCATAGGATGACCCCCTCATCCCAGGAATCAGTTGAGTGAACATTTTCTGAACTGCGTATAAAACAATTATGTCTTTTCTTAAATAAGCAGACCAAAACTGTGCACAAAACTGTGGATGTGGTCTCACCAATGTCCAGTACAACTGTAGCAAAACATCCTTATTCTTATATTCCATTTCCTTTGCAATAAATGCTAATAATTCATTTGTCTTTTTAATCATTTGCTGTACCTGCATACAAGTTGTTTTAATCATTCGCGTACCAGGACACTTGGGCACTCTATATCTCTGAATCCTGTGATCTCTCTCTGTTTAAATAATTGACGTGAGGAATAAAAAAGCAGCCCAAGTAGACAAGTTTACCTTTCCTACTTTATACTCCATTCTTCAATTATTTTACCAATTTAATTTAAAATTTTAAAATTCTCATCCTTATGTTCAGAATCAGTCCATCTCTTAATTTCCTTCAGCTTTACAAACCCCCAAGATCTTTGAGCTCATCCATTTCTGGATTGCTGCACATTCCCAATTTCCTGTGTATCTATGTCTTCAGGTATAGGTGTTTAGCTGTTTAGGTGTAAACTCTGGAATTCTTATCTTAAACTACAATACCTTTCCACCTTATCTCCTATAACCTGCTACTTTCAACCACCTTCAACATTTAGCACCTGCCCTAATATATCCTGTGACACTAGCTGTCAGGCATTGTTTCTGTATTCTCAGATCCTCTTTTATGTTCACGTCATTATATGAATTAAAATTATTGTTAATTAGTAGTACCTTATGAAATGACTTCATACACTACTAAGTCATATAGACACTTCATTTTCAGGCCAACAATGGATTGACAATAAAAACAGCTATCCCACTGCCACATGCATCCTGAGATCAAACAAAAAGTAAACATTGTTTGACAAGAAATAACATAATTGTTTTTATTGTGTGCTCTAGGAAGTAATCCATCATAACTGCAGCAGTCTAGTAGCCAACGCTCCCTTTTTCAAGGATTGTGATCAGAACTTCATGATTGCATTGCTCAGTAAACTGAAGTTTCACATTTCTCAAAGTGGTGAGGTCCTCTTTCATGAAGGTGCAGTTGGGAACTATATGTTATTTATTGAGAGAGGTACAATGCTTGTGGAGGGACATAACTTTTCAAAGAAGTTAACTGATGGAGCATTCTTGGGAGGTAGGTGAGAAAAAGTATTTTTTACTATACTGGGGCATGTGACCTCATTTGTAACGATTGAAAATGAATTGCAAGCAAAGTAAACCTAATTACTTATCTCTGGTATATATTAAGCCTTTGCCTGATTTCTTGATTCTATCATATGATCGTTTATAGTGGATGCTTCATGAATTTGTTTTATAGTGTTGTGAAGTATAGAATGGGAAATGGGCATATATTATCTCAAAAATTATACTTGTCTTTTCAAAAATTAGTATGATTAGAATGATCCACATTATTCACATAGTAAGCTTCATAATGGTGTATATTTCTATTTTGCCATAAATGATGACAAAAAAATCTAATCCATAAACTGATATAAAAATGTATTCCTAAATTCATCAATATTCAGCTGTAAGTGCTTATCATAAGATAAATAAATCACAAACTTTAAGCACTGATATATAACTGACAAAAGTAGAGAAAAAACAATTATGAGCTTCTAAACTATTATTTTTGTTAATAAATTTGCTTTTGTTTTACAGCCATAACTTTTATAGAACTTCATCTGAAATTATATTTTATTGATATTGCCTTTTCCACTATTTTAATTAAAATATTAATTTGCTTATTTTAAAGTCATCTTGTAACATTTTGTCCCAGGTTATGTAGTTCTTTATAAATTTAGTATTTGGTGTATAAGTCTTAGAGCAGATAGCAATATACCTTTAAGGGAAACACTTGTGATGTCATCACAGCATGGGACCTAATGGTACAAAGTTCCCAGGCAGGGTTTGGGGTGGGCTCTTATACTATAGTGGTAGTGTGCTTACCTTTGAGCTAGAAGGTCCAGGTTCACATCCCATGTGCGCCAGAGGTGTGTAATAACATCTCTGCAAGTAGGTTGATTCAAAAATATCGATAAAGTTCTCAGTCTCCGTCTTACTGAGTGTTACCTTATGCAGCGTAACAAGCTGAGGGAAGCTTGCTATAGTACTTCTGAATTACTTACTTGAACCCAGACACACAGTATCTGTGATTGTAGTGTACTTACAAAGATACCGGGTGCTGTAATAAAAGTTCATTGAATTCTTCAGTACTACATGACCTGCATCTCATGGGACAACATCAGGATCCTGGGACAGACCAGACAGTGACAAGCACGGGAATTTCTAGAGGCCTGGCTCTCCACCAAGAGCGCCATCAGTAAAAACATGGAATTAGACACTCTATATACACCACTGCAAAGAAAAACCAGAAATGAGGTAATCAACTCCAACAGACCCCAGAGTTTAAATATCGGGCGGGAAAACACAACAGCGCTTCATGGAGGCTGCACTGATGATGTTTCCAGCAGGGTAATGAAACGTCTGCGAACTAACGAACCAGCTCAGTGACCGAACCAACCACAGCATGCACAACCCGAGCTACAAATCTACTCAAGAACCTTAGATGTTTCCACTTCTCAGGGAGACTAAAATCAAGGGGCATAGTTTAAGAATAAGTTGGCTCCCTTGTAAGATAGAGATGAGGAATATTTTTTCAAGGTCTATTAGTGTGTGGAATTTTTCTATCTAGAAAGTAGTGGAAGCTGGGTTCTTAATAGTATTCAAGACTGAGTCAAATTGAATTTTGCTAGACAAGGGGGGGTAAATGGACAAGTGTGACCATAACCAGATCAGTTACGATCTTATCGAATAGTGGAGCAAAGAACAAAGAACAAAGAAAATTACAGCACAGGAACAGGCCCTTCGGCCCTCCAAGCCTGCACTGATCCAGATCCTCTATCTAAACCTGTCGCCTATTTTCCTAGGATCTGTATCCTTCTGCTCCCTGCCCATTCATGTATCTGTCTAGATACATCTTAAATGATGCTATCGTGCCCGCCTCTACCACCTCCGCTGGCAACGCGTTCCAGGCACCCACCACTTTCTGCGTAAAGAACTTTCCAAACATATCGCCCTTAAACTTTTCCCCTCTCACCTTGAAATCGTGACCCCTAGTAATTGAGTCCCTCACTCTGGGAAAAAGCTTCTTGCTATCCACTCTGTCTATACCTCTCATGATGTTGTAGACCTCAATCAGGTCCCCCCTCAACCTCTGTCTTTCTAATGTAAACAATCCTAATCTACTCAATCTCTCTTCATAGCTAGCGCCCTCCATACCAGGCAACATCCTGGTGAACCTCCTCTGCACCCTCTCCAAAGCATCCACATCCTTTTGGTAATGTGGCGACCAGAACTGTATGCAGTATTCCAAATGTGGTCGAACCAAAGTCCTATACAACTGTAACATGACCTGCCAACTCTTATATTCAATACCCCGTCCGATGAATGAAAACATGCCATATGCCTTCTTGACCACTCTATCGACCTGCGTTGCCACCTTCAGGGTACAATGGACCTGAACACCCAGATCTCTCTGTGCATCAATTTTCCCCAGGGCTTTTCCATTTACCATATAGTTCGCTCTTGAATTGGATCTTCCAAAATGCATCACCTTGCATTTGCCTGGATTGAACTCCATCTGCCATTTCTCCGCCCAACTCTCCAATCTATCTATATTCTGCTGCATTCTCCGACAGTCCCCTTCACTATCTGCTACTCCACCAATCTTAGTGTCATCTGCAAACTTGCTAATCAGACCAACTCTACCTTCCTCCAGATCATTTATGTATATCACAAACAACAGCGCTCCCAACACAGATCCCTGTGGAACACCACTGGTCACAGTTCTCCATTTTGAGAAACTCCCTTCCACTATAACTCTCTGTCTCCTGTTGCCCAGCCAGTTCTCTATCCATCTAGCTAGTACACCCTGGACCCCATGCGACTTCACTTTCTCCATCAGCCTACCATGGGGAACCTTATCAAACGCCTCTACAGCCCTTCCCTCATCTATCAACTTTGTCACTTCCTCAAAGAATTCTATCAAGTTGGTAAGACATGACCTTCCCTGCACAAAACCATGCTGCCTATCACTAATAAGCCCATTTTCTTCCAAATGTAAATAGATCCTATCCCTCAGTATCTTCTCCAGCAGCTTCCCCACCACTGACGTCAGGCTCACCGGACTATAATTACCTGGATTATCCTTGCTACCCTTCTTAAACAAGGGGACAACATTAGCAATTCTCCAGTCCTCTGGGACCTCACCTGTGCTCAAGGATGCTGCAAAGATACCTGTTAAGGCCCCAGTTATTTCCTCTCTCGCTTCCCTCAGTAACCTGGGATAGATCCCATCCGGACCTGGGGACTTGCCCACCCTAATGCCTTTTAGAATACCCAACACTTCCCCCCTCCTTATGCTGACCTGACCTAGAGTAATCAAACATCTATCCCCAACCTCAACATCCATCATGTCCCTCTTCTCGGTGAATACCGACGCAACGTACTCATTAAGAATCTCACTCATTTTCTCTGACTCCTTGCATAACTTCCCTCCTTTGTGCTTGAGTGGGCCAACCCTTTCTCTAGTTACCCTCTTGCTCCTTATGTACAAACTTGAAGGGCCAAATAATTTATCCCTGAGCAGGTCCAATATCCCTAACGGGTTTATTTATGGTGTTTCTAAAATATCTCTGCAATCACAAATTATCATCCTTATCACATGTCAGCTATTATTAATTTCTAGCTCTAAGAATCTGGGTTTGCTTTAGCTCTAAATCCAAATTTAGGTTTAATCAATAAAGTATAGTCAGCATAGATCAATTGTCAGTCTAACAAAATGAAACAACTCCACAGAGGCTGCTATCCCATCACCAAGTCACCCTTTATTTACATGTGGAGTCCTTAATACTGAGCCAACTCCCTCAGAGCTAGCTCTCAGTGTGTACAGAACCTCTGACACTCCTGTATATATCTGTCAGCTGGGGCTCCTTGAATGGATCAGATTAACAGCCCCAATCAGGGAACTCATATTCTATGAGGTCCACTTGGTTGGCCTCATTAAACTCACTACACATAATTTAACACAGAACAAATAAACACTACAACAAGTGTGGCAAAGCTGACGTGAATCTATATACGCATGGAACACATCCAAACCTAATTCACTGCTACCTTTCTTGAATGTTTCACTGCATGTGATATAACACACCGGTCATTCAACATCCAGTTTGGACTGGGGTTGCTTTATAAATACAAGTAGTTGTTGATAATAATCCATAAGCAATGTTGTCAGTCAGCTGGTTCGGTTGTTCAACAGAATGACTTCCTCTTCATGTTCCAGAAACAACTACTTCTTCTTCATGCTTTGTATGTTACTAGGTGGATTCCACCTGTTTCACCTTCTCACTTCCATCATGTCACCATTTCTGATTTGGAACTTGGGAAAGATATTTACCTACATTTTACCATACAGTAATGTCACATCATTTTTACTGCTGGTCAATACTGTTATTTCTCATTTTTCATCCCAGTTGTTTACAGGACAGGCAGATAATTATATCAATCATAGTGCATCTCCAATTTGTTACCATTACTGAAATAACAGCATGCTTCAGTTTACAATCTTCTTTGATATTATACAGTTGAGCATAATGGACTAAATCTTAGTTTTTTGGCTAAGTCCAAGTTACATTGAATTTTTGAAGGGTTTTCACCTTGGAGCCTGGTGAAATTTCTCACTTTATCTTACCAAACCCTCTGCATTAAGTATCTTCCTCATCCCTATGGCATTGGTCACATCTGATTCTGGCCCCATCTTACCACACACCGTTCCTGAAACAATTCACCATTTAACAGATATCAGCTGAAGACCAGCATCACTTATGTTGTGCCATCTTTAAAAGCCTTTTGTGGACTTGGATGAGCACTGGCATTCCAAAGCTGCCCTGCTCAAGAACAAAGCCTGAACATGTTAGTAAAAGGGAAGATGGCACCTCTAATCTCTGACAGGGTCTTGGACCCTGCTTGACAGCATGATGCAAAGGACACGAGTCCTCTTCTTGGAAAAGAGGAAGCTGTGCCATCAGGCTCTGCCAGGCCAGTCTGAGGTCACCACATGGATCATGCTGTCTCCAGGGTGCAGAGAAGTGTCCACAATGCCATAAGAAATCAATGATCTTCTGTGCTTCGCCAGTGAGAGTGCCACAATCTTCCCTCTGCCATCTCACACCCACTCTATCTCTGCTACTGCACCTACCTCCCACCAAGGCTCATGCTCTGCCACTCTCGCCATTGCATTCAACACCTTCACTCACTCATTCTTACACCCCACATCAAGGTAGGTAATTAATGAAGGGAGTTTTGTAAGGTATAGCAAGAATATTTGCTAGGTCCTGCAGCGATAAGCTTCAAAACTTGAGGGCAGTTTGGTGGCAAAAGTAACATTGGCTTGATTGTGAACATTTGTATAAATCTATCTGCTTTAACCATACATCTAGTTTGATCCCTTGCAATGGCACAGAGGCTTAAGTTTCCGTTTCCTGAGAGCAATCCTCACTGACAGTAATATGACAGTTTCCTTTGAGGATGAGACAGGGGTCAAACAGGGAATTGTTAGCACCCCATCCTTTTCTGTACTTCATCGCTGCCATTCTTCATCTTGCCAAGAACAGGTTTCCCAGTGGTGTGGACATTGTCTACAGGATGGACAAAAACTTTTCAATATCAACTGGTTGAAATCCAAGAAGAAAATGACATGTAAAATAGAGGAAAGAACTGCAATGCTGGAGATCTGAAACAACAAAAACAGAAACTGCTGGACAAACTTAGCTGGTCAGGCTGCATTGGTGGAGAGAAAATAGAGTGAATGTTTTGAGTCCTGTGAACCTTCTTCAGAAGTTTTGATGATGCCAGATCTGCAGAGTTTCACTAGCAATTTCTGCTTTTGTTTGTTATAATAAGACAAGTAGATAAATATTCAGGGTCAGATGAAATGTATCCCAAACTGTAGAGTGAGGCAAGGGAGGAAATAGCGGGAGAGCTTATAAAAATTGTTAGTTCGTCTCTAGCCACAGGACAGGTGCTGAGCATTGGAGGATAGCCAATGTGGTACCATTATTTAAGAGGGGAGCAAGGGATAAACCAGGAAACTACAGGTTGGTCAGTCTAATCTCAGTGATGGAGAAACTATTGGAGGCAATTCTGTGGTACAAAATTAATCCGCATTTGGAGAGGCAAGGATTAATCAAGAATGGTCAGCAAGGTTTTGTTACCTTGATTGAATTTTTTGAAGAGGTGACCAGGTGTATAGATGATGTCAATGCATTTGATATAGCCTACTTCAGCAAAAGGTTTGATAAGGTCCTGCATGAGAGTCTGATAACAAAGGTAAGAGCCCATGAGATCAAAGAAATTTGGCTAATTATATCTACAATTCGCTGAATGGCGGGAAGCAGAGGTTGATGTTTAAGGGGTGTTTTTACGACTGGAAGTCTGTGTCCAGTGCGGTCCCACAGGGGTCAGTGTTGGGGCCTTTGCTGTTTGTGGTTTATACAAATGATTTAGACTTGAATGTAGGAGGGTTGATCAGTAAGACCGTAGATGAAAAAATAATTGTTGGGGTGGTAAATAGTGAGGAGTATATTCTTAGATTACAGGAGGATACAGAATGGCTGGTAAAAAGTGGCAACTGAAATTCAATCCAAATAGGTGTGAGGTGATACATTGGGCAAGACAAACAAAGCAAGGGAATACTTGATAGGTGACCCTGGGAAGCAATGAATATTAGGAGGGGGTGTTTGTGTGCATGTATATTGGGTCTTTGAAGTATCAGGACAGGTGGACAATGTGTTTAAGAAAGCATATTGTACATTTACCTTTATTAGCTGTGACATAGAGTGTACATGGAGATTATGCTGGAATTGTATAAAACATTAGTTAGGCCACAGCTAGAGTATTGAGTGCAGTCTGGAATCCACAGTATAAGAGGGATGTGAATAGCACAGGAGAGGCTGCAGATAAGTTTTGCCACAATGTTGCCTGGGCTGGAGAGTTTGGTTATGAAAAGAGACTGGACAGGCTCAGGTTGTTTTCCTTGGAGCAGAGGAGATTGAGAGGGGGCATGATTGAGATTTATTAGATTATGAGGGGCATAGACAAAGTAGGCAGGAAGAAAATGTTCCCCTTGATGCAGGGATCATTCACCGGGAGCATAGATTTAAGGCAAAGGATAGAAGGTTTAGAGGTGCAGAGGGTGCTGGGAATCTGGAACTCACTGCCTGTAAGGTTGGTAGAGGCAGAAAACCTCATAATATTTAAAAAGTATTAACTGGCATACTCGCGATGCCAAGGCACACAAGGCCCTGGGTTTAGTGCTGGAAAGTGGGATTAGAATTTTATTTTGTTTTGTATTTTGTATGACCGGCACAGATGCGATTGGCTGAAGGAGAATTTTATGTGGTGTAGATCTTTAAGGTTCTATGACTCTGTGTAGATTCCAGTGATCAAATCGTCTTTTAATAATGGCCATATACCGTTTGCCTTCCTGGCTATTTGCTGAAGCTGCATGCTTGCTTTCATCGTCTAGTGGGAGGTCAGGAGCTGCCTACACACAGAAGACTGGTATAACGTCAAGGTGTGTTGATATGAGGAGTGAATTGCAGGCTAAAGCTTAGGAATTTAATTGTGAGAAGGGCAAAAGATTGTTGAAAATGTAGACCTCGGTACCAGAGAGTAGCTAAAACAAATAATGTATATATAAATTTAAACTGTAGATAATTATATAAAGGAGAGTGGAATCGGGATTTTGGTGATGAAGAATGATGGGAGGAGGCTTGGGTACAGCATACATGCTGTCTTGAATTGGTTGGCCAAATGGCTTGTGTCTCTGCTGTATCTTATATGTAATCTTACATAACCTGCCAAACCAGAAGTGATCTGTTCAGTCGTTCTCTGTTTCTGCCCTAAAACAAACCTAAAACCACACTAATATATATAATAAAAAACGAAAGAACTGCGGATGCTGTAAATCAGGAAACAAAACAGAAATTGCTGGAAAAGCTCAGCAGGTCTGGCAGCATCTGTGAAGGAAAAAACAGAGTTAACGTTTTGGGTCCAGTGACCCTTGGACCCAGAATGTTAACTCTGTTTTTTCCTTCACAGATGCTGCCAGACACACTAATATATATTCCCAATTCGATTAGCCCTAATCATTTGTATGGCACTTTAGTGAAAATGCAAACATACAGCATCCACTGGTTTCCTTTCATCCAGCCTTCTAGGTAATTCCACAAAATAAAATTCAATAGATTTATCAAATGGTGTTTTCTTTTTATAAAATTATATTGAATCTGTATCATTGTATTATTTTGGTAACAACCTTGTAACCACATCCCTAAAGACAGAACAATCAAACATGTACAGCATAGTTTCGCAATGACCTTAAGATTCTTTCCGTGTGTTAAAGTACTTCACAGTGCCAGGGATCCGGGTTCGATTTCAGCCTCGGGCAGCTGATTCTGAGAAGTTTGCACATTTTCCCCATGCCTGCATGGGTTTCCTCCAGGTGTTCAGGTTTCCTCCCACAGTCCAAATTGCTAAAGTAAAAAATATTTGTACCAAGAATCTACTATTAGATACAATTTGGTAAGTGCCAAGAAAATACCTGTACATGGAACCATTGTTCTCGTGAATATAATCCTGCAAAACACATGCAAATATGAAGTCAAATTAGCTTTCATTGTTGGATCCCACAGTCCCCATTTTGTCTGCATCCCTTGAGTTTCTCATCATGGGCGGCACGCTGGCTCACTGATTAGCAATGCTGCCTCACAGTACCAGGGACCCAGGTTTCATTCTGCCTGAGTACAGTTTGCACGTTCTCCCTGTGTCTGTGTGGGTTTCTTCTGGGTGCTCTGGTTTCCACCCACAGTCCAAAGATGTGTAGGTTAGGTGGATTGGCCATGCTAAGTTGCCCATAATGTCCAGGGATGTGTAGGCTAGGTGAGAAATGCAGGATTACAGGGATAGGTTTAGGGGTGTGGGTGGGTCTGGGTGGGATGCTCTTCGGAGGGATCAGTGTGAACTCAAAGGGCCGAATTGCCTGCTTCCACACTGTAGGGAATTCTATGATTCTATGGTCATCTAATACCTGTCTAATTTTCTTTTAAAATTCTTTATGGAGTCAGATTCCAACACCATTTCAAAGTACGGAGTTACAAATTCTCATCTTTTCTGTAAATCTTTTTCCAATGATTTTGAATCTGTTGCCCTCTAGTGATTGACACTGTTATAACTTTTCTCACTTCTTATTTAATCGTAGCAGATTATTTCTGTACTTAGAAGTATGTATTTGCCAATATCTATTTACATGTGGATTATACAGAACAAACAGGTTTCCTTGAATTTCACAAGGGTTAAGATTTATTAAGCTAAAACCTATCCAAGTAAAAATATTAAAAGAATATTAAAAATGTAAACATATGTTCTAATGTCTAAAATTAATGTCAGACATATATAATTGAACGAAACATTTAAATAATAATCTTCCTTTAAAAGTTCTCTGTCTGTTTGCAGGGATGTGACGCAATTGCACAGAATCAGACAGATTACTCTCAGTTGCTTGTGCTGTCCTCCTAAAAGTTTGCATAAATAAACCTCGGTTGGTCACAAGACGAATTGCTGACATAAGAAATTCAAAAATCCATGTATACTCCAAAAGTTAGCTTTGATTGGCTTATTTCTATATAGCCATGTTAAGAAAAATCAATTGTTCAAGCAAGTAGCTTTTGAATTGTTCATTCTTCCATGTTTGAATACTATGAATCTCCATTCTTCATAAGACAGGGTGAACATATGTATATAGGGAGGTGGAAACTAAATGTAATATTTCTAAATATGCTGATGATACTAAACTAAGTGAGGTTGTGTGTTATGAAGATGATATAAAGCGACTTTAAGAGAATTTGAACAGGCTTAATGAATGGAAAAAACATGGCAGCTAGAATATAATGGAAAAAATATGAGGTTATCCACTTTAAAAGGAGAAATAGATGTGTAGAGTATTTCTTAAATGGTAGAAGTTTGGAAAGTGTACTTGCACAAAAAAACCTGAGAGTCTTTTTTAATAAGTCACTGAAGGCTAATATGCAGGTACAGCAAGCTATTAGGGGAATGGAGTGTTAGCCTTTATTGCAAAAGGTTTTGAATACAAGATTAGTGAAGTCTTGCTTCAACTATATAGGATCTTGGTTAGACCACACCTAGAATACTGTGTAGAGTATTGATCTACTTACCTCAGGAAAGACGGAGCACAACAAAGGTTCAACAGACATGTTCCTGGCAGGACTTTGAAGAATGAGAGTGATCTAATTGAAACTTACAAAATACTTAAAGGGATATACATGGTAGATGCAGGGAAGTTATTTTCCCAGTTAGGGACTCTTGAACCTGGGGCACAATTTTAATAGAAGGAGGATGCTACTTAGGTCCAAGATGAGGAAAAGCTTTTACTCAGAGTGTGGAATTCTCTGCCACCAATGATGTTGATGCTCAGTCCTTGAGTATACATAAAGTAGAGATTTATAGATTTATAGATTTCTGATTACCATGGCAAAACTGAAATCAATGGGAATCCCATGGTTAGAGTCATACCTGGTACATAGGAAGGTGGTTGTGATTGTTGGATGTAAGTCATCTCAGCTCCAGGACATTTCTGCAAGAGTTCCTCAGGCCCAACCATCTTCAGCTGCATCATCAATGATCTTCCCTCCATCATAAGGTCAGAAGTGGGGATGTCGCCGATGATTGCACAATATTCAGCACCATTCATGACTCCTCAGATACTGAAGCAATTGGTGTCAAAATGCAACAAGATCTTGACAATATCCAGACTTGGGCTGACAAGTGGCAAGCAACATTTGCGCCACACAAATGCCAGGCCATGACCATCACCAATAAGAGACATTCTAACCACCACCCCTTGACATTCAATGGTGTTACCATTACTGAATCCCCCACTATCAACATCCTGGGGGGTTATCATTGACCAGAAACTCAACTGGACTCACCACATAAACACAGTGGCTACAAGAGTAGGGCAGCAGCTATGAATACTGCAGTGAGTAACACACCTCCTGACTCTCGAAAGTCTGTCAACCATCTACAAGGCACAAGTAAGGAGTGTGTAATGGAATACTCCCTACTTGCCTGGATGAGTGCAGCCCCATCAACACTCAAGAAGCTTAACATCATCCAGGACAAAGCCCACTTGATTGGCACTGCATCTACAAGCATCCACTTCCTCCACCACCAACGTTCAGTAGCAGCAGTGTGTACTATCAACAAGATTCACTGCAAAAATTCACCAAAGATTCTCAGACAGCACTCTCCAAACCCACGACCACTTCCATCTAGAAGGACAAGGCAGCAGATATATGGGAACATCACCACCTTCAAATTCCCCTCCAAACCACTCACCATCCTGACTTGGAAATATGTTGCCATTCCTTTGATGTTGCTGGGTCAAATCATGGAATTCCCTCCCTAATGGCATTGTGGGTCAACCCATAGCAGGTGGACTGCAGGGGTTCAAGAAGGCAGCTCACCAGCACCTTCTCAAAGGGCAACTAGGGACAGGCAATAAATGCTGGCCAGCCAGTGACACTCACATATGGGAATGAGGTGAATAAAAGTCATTGAAGTTTTCAATCAGCCATGATTGTTTTGCATGGTGTGGTTGGCTCTGTTGGGAATGGCTTACTCCTGTTCCTAAGTTCCTAAAGCTATTCACATATTCCCAAGGGTTTACTATCTCTGGTGGGGCTTCATGGACTCTCCGTCTCCATCCCAACAATATGGAATGTGGCTACATTGTGATGCAATTCATCCATCTTTTCTTAAGTTTCAGTCAATGTTCTTGTTTTGGTTAAAACCTCTTTTTATTTAAATCCAAGCCATAAAAGCAGCAATTACAAATTAATATAACAACACTCACTAGATGGAATATTTTCCTCATCTGCTTTATCAAAACCTCTTAGCATCTTGGAAACCTCTAAAGTTCACCTGGAGACCATTCTTGTTCTGGACTCCTGCACCTACCCTGCTTATTACTGTTAGAATTTTATAGGTTTCTATGAGATCCTCTCTCATTATTCTGAAGTCCTGCAAATATTGTTCTAACCAATTCATCCTCTCCTCATATATTAGTCCTGCCATCCCAGGAATCAGTCTGGTTGTAGGGTGTAAGATTGTAATGAATATATATGTAATTCATAATCAAGGGATCTCAATCTTGAGCATGCATGCATGTCTTGACTTCAACTTCTTAAAGTAGCCAGAACAAATTCAACTAGTTGTGCAGCGAGGCAGGAGAGACCAAGTTAGGCCAAGTCTATCCAAAGTCAAGCCAATTAGAGAATGGACTACCCAGTCTTTTTTCTCAGACTGAACTCTGATGTCCAGAGATGCTTGTAACTAGACAGCATAGGCAGTCAGCTGTGAAAGTTCACTGCATGGTCAGTCAGCTTAACAGGTTCACTGCTCTCTTTTACACCTCCCATATGGTACTTGATCTCCTTCTTTCCTCCCCTTTTAAAGTGCCATTGTTTTGATCTTTTCTTTCACCAATGTTCCAAGACAATGTAACACTTATAAAACACTAATTATTGCTCCAAGAAATCGAGGAACTCAGCTTCAACACTGGAAAAAACCTCAAAATAGGAGCAGCTCTTATAGCCACAATTTTCTCCCGTCTGCCACCTTGGTTACCCAGAATCCTTGGTGCGCTTGCCTTTAATGGTCAGTGTATTGAATATAGGAGTTGGGAGGCCATGCTGCAGCTGTACAGGATATTAGTTAGGCCACTTTTGGAATACTGTGTAATTCTGGTCTCCCTGCTATAGAAAAAATTTTGTGAAACTTGAAAGGTTTCAGAAGAGATTTACGAGAATGTTGTCAGGATTGAAGTGTTTTAGCTATAGGAAGAGGCTGATTACCCTGGGGCTATTTTCCGTGGAGCATCGGAGGCTGAGGAGTGACCTTACAGAAGTTTGTAAAATCATGAGGGATATGGATTGGGTGAATAGTCAAGGTCTTTTACTCCGGGTAGGAGAGTCCAAAACTAGAAGGTATAAGTTTAAGGTGAGAGAGGAAAGATTTAAAGGGACATAAGGGGTAACTTTTTCATGCAGAGGGTGGTCTGTGAATGGAATGAGCTGCCAGATGAAGTGGTGGAGGCTGGTAGAATTAGGCATCTGAATGGATATATGAATAGGAAGGGTTTAAAGGGATTTTGGCCATTTCTCGCAAATGGGACTAGATTAATTTAGGATGCCTGGTTGGCTTAGAGGAGTTGGACTGAAGGGTCTGTTTCCATACTGTACATCTCTATGACTCTATGACTTATGGTAGAATCCAAAAAGAATGAAAGAATCTATTCACATTAGCTATGAAGGCAAAGCAATATACTTCAGATGATCATGACGAGTCATTGACCAGCAAACCAAAATCAGATTAAGCTAATTTAACAAGAACAAAAGAATAAACAAGTATGTGTTACTATTTGCTGGTATTGTGCTGAATCATGAGTACTAATCTGACAATGTCAGAAGGGCATGGGTTGAGAAAAGGTTGAACATCTTAAGATTTTGTAGGATGAAAACCTATATCCACACGTCTTCAAGTAATTTACTAATGTAATTTGTACCTGATTGCTACTATGCAATAAAATACATAGTTAAATTCAAGAGCCTCTTCTCGTTATGACTCACTAATGATTTTACTCTACTGTTATAAACTAAGTTATAATGTTATAAGTTATACTGTTATAAACCAGATGCTCACCACCCTCTGGGTAAAAAATCCATTAAATGCCTTGTGTCCCCTCTAACCCACCTACCAATCACCTTAAAGCTATGTCCACTAGCAATTGATCTCTCCATTAGGGGAAACAAGTTTTTCCTGTCCATTCTATCCAAGTCTTTCATTGTTTTGTTTGTCTCCATTAACTCACCCCTCAGCCTCCTCTGTTCAAAGAAAAGCAGCTCCAGCCTGTCCAATCTTTCCTCATATCTGCAATTTTTAAGCCCTGGCAACATTCTTGTAAATGTTCTCTGTATGCTGTTCTTCCTGTAAAGTGGTGACCAGAACTGTACGTAAAGACCCAGCTGTGGCTAGTAAGTGTTATAGATATCCAGTATTTCATCCCTGCTTTTGTATTCAATACCTCATCTGATGAAAGATATCATCCGATATGCCCTTTTTACCAGCTTATTTACCTGTCCTGACATCTTAAGGGACCTATGGACCTGCCCTCCAAGTTCTCACATTTCTTCTACCTGTCAGTGCCCTCTCATTTATTGTTTTATTTGCCTCCCTAAGTGTATAACTTTCACTTCTCTGAGTTGAATTTCATTTATCACTTTTCTGCCAACTCAGCCAAACTATTGATATGCCAATGCTGTCAACAGCCATTGTCTTCACCATAGACTACTTGGTCAATTTGTGTGTCATTTGCAAATTTTCCAATCACACTTAAGTCTAAATCATTAAGATGTCACAGAAACAGCCCCCTTAACCATTTTCTAATCACAGGACCAGCACAAACATTTTTATCACTAGGCCAGGCAAAGGTACATAGAAAACAGGCACTAAAGAAGTGCACAAGGTTGAGATTTGAGTGGAATATTGGACAAGTTTATTTGATGAGCTTGGTTTGGACTCTGTTTTGTGGTGGCTTTTATGTCAGTGTTGTGGCCAAGTTGATGTGGTGATGATTGTTACCAAAGGAAAATAACATATCAGAGTGTTGTTGAAAGAGGGACCTTTTGAAAAATTCATTCATGATATGTGAATGTTAGTGGCTGGGCCAGCATTTACTGTCCATCCCTTAATGCCCTTGAACTGAGTGGCTTCTAAGACTATTTTAGAGGGCATTTAAGATTCAACCACATTGCTGTGGATCTGGAGTTACACCTAGGCCACACCAGGTTAAATTCCATTATTCCATGTTGGGATTCAAACCCATATTCGCAGAACATGGGACCCTGGGACCCTTAATCTAATGATATTGTCTATACAGGTATTACTCCTATAACGCAATAGTTGCGTTCTTGGTGACCTCGTGCTCTAAAAAATCGCATTGGAGGAAATCGCCATTGAAAATTGCTATACTGTACGGTAGAAAGTTCACGTTATCCAAAGCAGCTTCCACTATTCATCTATTGTGTTACAGCCAATTTGCGTTAATGAAACACGCACTATAGCAGAAATACCTGGACCAAGTAGTTCTCCTATAACACGATAGTTGCGTTTTTGTGCAACCTCACGCTATAGAATATTGCCATAGAAAATTGTGTTATATGGAAATTGCTGTAGAAAATAGTTATACTGCATAGTAGAAAGTTTGTGTTACCCAAACAGTATCCAATATTCATCAATTGTGTTACAGCCACTTCTCGTTAGCAAAACACGCGATGGAGCAGAAACACCTGTATGCCTCCTGCTTCACCATTAGTCTCATGATAAGAGATGTGCCCATACGGTGCCCAGATTGTGGGAGCAACTGCAGACTACAGTTTGGGAGACTGCTTCAATGTGTACAGGAGGGATCTCCTCAACCAGTCCAGGAAGAACTGTTTCTGCTACAGCACCCTGATTGTCTGTTGTACGGTGTTCCTTTAGGCATCATATCTCTGACGATAGTGCTGGAACTGATTGGCCACTAGGGACAACACGGCCAGAAAGGCCAGGAAAGGCATATGTTGGTTGTCTCTTCCATTCCACCCTCTTCTCATTCTCCTCCTTATCAACTCTTCACTATTTACCTGTATACATTTGTGCCTTCTTGACAGGGATTTCATCTGGAATGCAGTAGACCATGATTGTTTGTGAATCAAGCTTGGCAAACACTTCAGAGCTCCTCCAGAGTAGTTGAAGCAGCAGAATCGTTGCTTACCAACCCAATGATTTGTACCATTACATTTTGTGCCCCAGCTTGGTTCTCATTTTATAGCAGTCACATAAACTTGGGTTCTGCATCAGAATTCTGAGCCAGCTTGTCATTGAGCAATTCTTATCATCTGGTAACTACCATCTGGTTTGGTGCAATGGCTTAAGTACTGATGTGCAGTAGGTTAGTGCAGAATAAAGGGATCATACCTCATGCTAAGAAATTGTGCCTTTTATTTGGATGATGTCCACCAATTGCATATTCAGGTTGTGATACATCTCTGCATTAAGACTCAGTGAGTGCAAAGCAATGTGTGTATAGGCAATGCCACCCAACATTATGGGATGCCCATCATCCTAGCAAATTCATTTGCATACTCCACCTGTTTTTCTTTGGAGAGAGAAGGCAATGTATTCCTCTCTCCTGGCATACAGAGCATCAGCGATCTCTCTTTTATAGCAGTAAACAGCAAACAATTAAATGTTAACGTAGACCCATGCTCCAACCTAGACTGACTTTTAGAACTTCAAGGCCATAGTGACATTTCTTAGTATTGTTAGCACTACCCTGTAAGGTCAGAAGATGGCATACTTCAGTGAGCACCTCCATCGTGTAGCAAACATCACACACTGTTCCTTATTGAGCTTAGTATAAGAAGATTGTTCACCAAGGATTTGAATGGGTGTTATATCCTGCGAAAAGCCCTTCAAATACTCGTCCCTCTTCAAGCAGCTTTCCTCCTCCTTGTTACCTCTGCTCAATCTTCCTGTCATGCTACAGACAAAGGAGATAGTAACAAAAGCACCCAACACAGACAGTGGATGATCTGAGTAGAAACCTTGAGGTGAGAACCAAAGCCTTCACCACATTCAACACTACTGTTTGTGTACTTGGCCAACTTAATTGTGATCAAGCCACCAAACTCTTCAATGAGAGCAGCTGTAGACAATGGAAATCAATCGGTAAGTAACCTGAAAGTTGCTGAACCTCTTATGTAGCTACCGCAGGCTTTATGACATATGAGGAAAGACTGAATCGACTGGGCTTGTATTTAGAAGAATGAGGGGGAATTTCATAGAAACATATAAAATCCTGATGGGACTGGACAGGCTAGATGCGGGAAGAATGTTCCTATTGTTGGGGAAGTCCAGAATAAGGGGTCAAGGTCTAAGAATAAAGGGTAAGCCATTCAGAACTGAGATGAGGAAGAGTTTCTTCACTCAAAGTTGTGAACCTGTGGAATTCTCTCCCACAGGAGGCTGTTGGGGCCAGTTCATTAGATATATTCAAGATGGAGCTGGACGTGGCCTTTGCAGCTAAAGGGATCAAGGAGTATGGGGAGAGGGCGGGAATGGGATACTAAGATCAGCCAAGGCATTAGCTGGAGCATTGATGTTGACTACTGCAGTCAAAACAACATCACAGTCTGACTGTTTTCACAATCTATCTGCTTTGCATTCTTCCGGCACACACTCTTACTTCTCATGCAAGCTTCCCGACAAAAATAGACTTCAGCATGGGTGGTAGTAGAAACATACATACTTGGTACAAACAATGTATTGTATTCAAAATGACAGCTGCAAGCCAAATAAACAGAAACCACAGAGATAAATTTTGTGGCCTAAATCTACTAAAACTCATTGATCTTTTAGACTTCATCCCTAGCTGCCTCAATGTCATTTATGGAGTACATGAAGTACACCTTTCTTATGCTAGGTTTCACTTACATGTTTTTTCCAGGTCATAATGCAATTTCTCAGCTGTTTCCTTTGATTTAGCTGCCAATTCTTGTTCAATATCATCTATCAAATTTAATCAATTAACATTAGATTTCTGAGTCTAGGTCAGTGTATATGTGTGGCTGTGCCTTAACTGGAAAGACAGCAGCACCCAAAGAAAGAATCTGCACAACCACAAAGTCTGCCATAGAGGGAGCTAGTGTAGTGTCAAGCACCAAGTGGAGGAATGGAGATAACGAGTGTGGATTTAAAGATTTTTATTTATTCATTCATGAACTGCACATATCACTGACAACTCTCGCAATTACAATTCATCTCTAATTAAGAGTAACATTTGCATCACATAAATGCCAGGCAATGGTCGCGTCCATGTTTAGCACCATTTGCGACTCCTCAGATACTGAAGATGCCCATGTTCAAATGCAACAAGATCTGGGTAATTTCCACTTATTTTAACGGCAACTAGGGATAGGCAATAAATGATGACCAGAAAGTGATGCCCATGTACCATAAGTGAAAGTTTAAAAAAAATTACCCTTGAGAAATTGGGCATTAATGGAGTATGAGGAGAGTGGTGATTAGATTGGATGGAATAGGGGAAAGGCCTGGCTAGGGCAAGGAAATGGGTCTCTTTAGGTGGTTGGTGCATGTTTGTTCTGTTTTAGGGAAGTAGGTATTAATGGTTCAGGCTAGGATCAAGTAATTTTTTTCAATAATTGTCACTCTAATGAATAAACTTTAATAGGTAGCTTTATAATTATTTCCTCGTTCTTTTTTCAAAAAACCTTTTTGCAAAACATGGGGATGAATGTATAACAGTCCAAATCACAGTGAAGCAGGTGTAGTATGCAGCAAGTCAGCATAATTATGAAGTCTACTAGGATGGAGTGTGTAGCATTCAGAATCACAATGAAGCAGACTGGGAGTAGCCATTAGCATCTCTGTGAAGCAGGGTGGGAGGAGTGTGCAACTGTCAATATAAAGCGTGAGGAGAGCAATGAACGCCGAAAAAAATAGTGCAAGAGGAGAATGCTGGACCCCGTATGAAGCATTACAAGATGAAAGTGGTAAACTTGGTATCAAGCAGGGTGTGAGAATAGCAATGAACCCAGTAAGTATAAAACAGTGCAAGTGAACAGTGATGAACTTGATATAAAGTAGCATGTAAGAAAATCAGTGAACCCCATATAAAATAATGCAAGAGAAGAGCATCAAACCTGGTATGGAGCAGTGGAAAAGGAAAGTGCTGAACTCGGTGTAAAGCAGCTCATCAGAAGCACAATGAACCTGGTCTAAAACAGCATGTGAGAGAACAGTGAGCCTGGTAAAAGCATCGCAAGAGGAAAGTGGTGACCTTGGAGTAAAATAACATGTGAGGAGAGCAGTGCAGGCATGGACCTGTTTGCGATTTCTGTTGAGAAGGGTTTAAACTAGAATGGCAGGGGGATGGAAACCCGAGCAGGGAAACAGTAGGGGGAAACATGGATAGAAACGAAAGGAAGTAAAGTCAGAGGAAGATGTGGAAGGCAGAAAAAACAAGGGTGATAAACAAATGGGCCATTGTACAAATTAAAGTGAAAGTGACCACCAAGATTAAAAAATCCAAGGGATTCTGCCTTACAATGTAGAGCTTTTGCAATAAAGTAAATGAATCAACAGCGAAAATAGATATAAATGGTTATAGTTGCAATTACAGAGATGTGGTTACAGGGTGACCAAGGATTGGACCTGAACATCCAGGGTATTCAATATTTAGGAAGAAAGACAAGTAGGGAAAGGAAATGGGGTAGTATTGTTAGGAAAGGAGGAAGCCAATGCAGTAATGAGGAAGGATATTGGGCTCAGAAAATCATGATGTAGAATATGTATTAATGATATATTGTAAAATGCATGGTGGAGATAATAAACACAAAAGGAAAGAAGACTTTGGGTTGTCTATAAATCCTCAGACAGTAGTAGAAATGTACATGATGGCATTAAGAGCAATTAGAGATGCATGCAATAAACTTAAAGCTATAATTATGGATGACTTTAATCCACACATAGATTGGACAAACCAAAACCAGCAATAATACCATGGAGGATTTCCAGAATGTGTATGTGATTTTTTTTAGACCAACACATTGAGGAATCACCTAGAGAACGGTTATTCTAGACTAGATATTGTGCAATGAAAACAAATTAATTAACAATCTTGTTGCACAGGGTTCATTGGGGAAGAGTCTCAATAAAAAGGTGGAATTATTCATTAAGATCGAGAGTGAAGTTTAATCTAAAACTAATGTCCTGAATCTAAAAAAAGTGAATTCTGAGAGGATAGGACATGTGTTGGCAATATGCATTGGGGAACTTTAGTAATAGGGTTGTCAGTGGATAGGCAATGGCTGATATTTAAAATAATATATGTATGAATTACAACAGTCATTCATGCCTTTCTGGTGCTAAATTAAAAAGGAAGGTTGCTTAACCATGGCTTGCAAAAGAAATTAGGGATAGTATTAGATTTGAAAAGGAGACATATAAAATTGCCAGAAAAAGCCATCTAAAGTTTGAACTGGAAACAGTTTCAAATTTGGCAAAATAGGACAAAAGGTTGATTAATAGGGGCAAAATAGAATATGAGAGTAAACTTGCAGGGTCATTAAAAATTGACTGTATAAGATTCTATTAATATATGAGGATAAAAACTTAAGTAAGGACAAGTGTAGGTCCCTTACAGTCAGAAATGGGGCTAGTAGATGATCAGAACCAAAGAAATAGCAGTGATTTGAAAACATATTTTGATTCTGACATCACAAAAGAGGACACAACCGATTTCACAAATTCTGGTGAGAAGAAGGAATTGGAAAAAATTGGTATTAGTGAAAAAAATGTGAAAGAAATTAATGGTATTAAAAGCTGACAAGTCCTCAGGTACTTATAATCTAAATCCTAGGGTATCAAAGGAAGTGGTCCTGGAAATATTGGATATATACATGGTCGTCTTCCAAAATTCTATAAATTCTGGAGCAGTTCCTACAGATTGGAGGATAGTAAATTTAACCTCACTATTTAAAAAAGGAAGGAGAGAAAAAAAGTGAACTACAGACCAGTTAGCCTGCATCGGCAGTGGGGAAAATGCTAGAGTTTATTATAAAGACGTGATAACAGAATATTTGGAAATCATTAAGGGATTAGACATAGTCTGCATGGGTTTATGAAAGGTAAATTATGTTCAAATAATCTACTGGAGTTTCTTTTGAGGGTGTAACTAGGAGAATAGCTAAGGGAATATCAGTGGATGTGATATATTTTGATTTCAAGAAGTCCTTTGATAAAGTCCCACATAAAAGGCTAGTAGGCAAAAATGAAAGTACACAGGATTGGGGGTACAATATTAGCATGGATTGAAAATTAGCTGACAGCTTGGAAACAATTTACATACACTTGGAGAAGGAACCCAATGCAATAGTTCAAACTTTGCTGATAACACAACGCTGGATGGGACTGAGTTGAGGAGGATCCATAGAAACTTCATGATGATCTAGACAAATTGAGTGTGTGGGCAACGCATGGCAGATGCAATATAATGTGGATAAATGTGGAATTATACACTTTGATATGAAAAACAGAAAGACAGAATTATTTAATTAGTGATATATTGTAAATTGTAAATGCACAAAGGGATCTCAGTATCCAGGCAGGTGCAGCAAGCAATTTAGGAAGGCAAATGGTATGTTGGCCTTCAGTGCAAGGGGGTTTGAGTTCAGAAGTAAGGATCTCTTACCGCAGTTACTCTGGTGCTTGGAAACACCACTTCTGCAGTATTATGTACAGTTTTGGTCTCCCTACCTAAGAGAGGTTATAGTTGTCATAGAGGGAGTTCAGTACAGGTTCATTAGGCTGACACTGTGAATGACAGGACTGTATTATGAAGAGAGATTGGTTTGACTGGGCCTGTGTACATTAGCATTTAGAAGAAAGGGAGTAGATCTGATTGAAATATTTAAAACTCCAACAGGGCTACACAGACTAGATGTAGGGAAGACTTTTCCCTTGGTCCGGGAGTTTAGAACCAAGGGGGTCACAGTCTTAGGATACCAGGTATGCCAATTAAGACTGCAATGAAGAAATATTTCTTTATTCACTCCCACAGAAGGTTGTGGAATCACTGAGTATATTTAAGAAAAATATTGATATGTTTTTAGTTATTAAAGGCATCAAGGGGTATGGAAATAAAGTGGGGATATGGCATTAAGATGAAGATCATGCAGAGCTTTAGTGATACAGGACTGAATTGTCAGGGGTCCTGACAGGTGGTTCTTTGGCAGCAAATAAGACTCTCAAGTTGCCTCCCTGGTGCCAGAGTCATGGATGTCTCAGAGCAGCTGCAGGGCTTTCTGAAGGGAGAGGGTAAACAGCCAGCAGTTTTGGTGCATGTCAGTACCAATGACATCATTTTAAAAAAAGAAATGAGGTCCTGCAGCAAGAGTTTAGAGAGTTAGGTAGTACATTAAAGAAGAAGTCTACTGAAGTTATAATTTCTGGATTACTCCCAGTACCGTGCGCTACTGAGTACAGGAGTGGGAAGATAGGTCAGATGAATGCGTGTCTAAAGGGATGGTGTAGGATGGAGGTCTTTCAATTTCTAGATCATTGGGACAGCACTGGGGTAGATGGGACCTGTACAAGCTGGATGGGTTGCATCTGAACTGAAATGGGTCCAATATCCTTGCTGGGAGGTTTGTTGGTGCAGTTGGGGAGGTTTTAAACTGATTTGGCAGGGGAATCGGTCACAGAGCAGATGTAAAATTGAGAGCAAGATCCAATCAATTGTAGAAGCAATAGCAGGACAATCGACTAGGTGAAGAAGGCATTGCCAGAATAGGGCACAAAGGAGGTCTGGAAAGCTAAAATGTATCCATTTTAATGCAAGGAACTTAACTGATAATGTGGATGAACTTAGAACATTGATCAGCATGTGGGAATATGATATTGTTGCAATTGCTGAGATATGGTTGAAGGAAGGACAGGACTGGCAGCTCACCATTCCTGGTATAGAAGTTTCAGATGGGATGAGAAGGCAAGTGGTGTATTGCATTATTGATAAAGGAAACAATTACTGTAGTAATGAGGGAGGACTTTGCAGAAAGGTCTTCAAATAAGGCCATCTGGATAGAGGTTAGATATTAAAAAAGGGGTGATTACCTTGCTGGTTAGTGGGAGATAGAGGACCAGATATATAGGCAAATCACAGGGACATGTGAGCGAGGGTTACAGTGGAAGGGACTTCAACTTTGTTAATATTAACTGGCATTGTCTTAGTGTGAAAGGATCAGATGGAGTGGAATTTTTAAAATGCATACAGGAGAGCTTTTTATGCCAATATGTAGACAGTCCTACTAGAGATGGGGTAGTGCTAGACCTAATCTGAGGGAATAAAACTAGTTAAGTGGTTGAGGTTTCAGTGGGCGAGCATTTTGGGAATAGTGACCATATCTCTGTAAGTTTCAAAGTCCTGGTGGAAAGTGATAAGAATAAAGGAAATTAAGTGTCTAAACTGGGGGAGGACTAATGTGAATACCATTAGACAGGATCTGGCAAACATAGACTGGAAAACATAGCTACTTGCAGGTAAGTCTACATTTGGAAAGTGGGGCTCCTTTAAAAGTTGTATTGTAAGAACTCAGGGCCAGCATGTTCCTCTAAAAGTGAAGAGTAAGGGCAGTAGGTCCAGGGAACCCTGGACGTCAAGGGAGATTAAGAATTTTTTGAAAGAGAAAGAAGGAAGCATATGTCAGGCAGAGTGCATTAACGACAGGGGTGGCCCTTCAAAAGTATAGAGAGTGTAGGAGGTTGCGTAAAAAAGGAATGAGGAGGCAAAGAAGGGCCTATCTTTGGCAGACGGGATCAAGAAAAACCCCAAGGCTTTTTAACATGGAACATAGAACGTAGAACAGTACAGCACAGTACAGGTCCTTCGGCCCACTATGTTGTGCCGAACTTTTACCCTAAACCTAAGGTCTATCTAACCTCCACCCCAACCTTATACTATCATCCATATGCCTATCTAACAGCTGCTTAAATGTCCCTAATGAGGCCGACTCCACTACCCTCTCCGGCAATGCATTCCACGCCCCTATCGCTCTCTGAGTAAAGAACCTACCTCTGACGTTTCCCCTATATCTACTCACTCACTTTAAAACTATGCCCCCTTGTAATAGCTACCTCCACCCTAGGAAAAAGTCTCTGGCTGTGCGCTCTATCTATACCTCTGATCATTTTGTACACCTCTATCAAGTCACCTCTCATTCTTCGTTGTTCTAAAGAGAAAAGCCCGAGCTCTCTCAACCTTTCCTCATAAGACCTTCCCTCCATTCCAGGCAACATCCTAGTAAATCTCCTCTGGACCTTTTCCAACGCTTCCACATCTTTCCTATAATGAGGCAACCAGAACTGGACACAATACTCCAGATGTGGCAGAATCAGGGTTTTGTACAGCTGAAGCATAACTTCACAGCTCTTGAACTCAATCCCTCGATTAATGAAAGCTAACACACCATACACCTTCTTAACAAATCTTTCAGGGAACTGTGGACGTGAACCCCAAGATCCCTCTGCTCCTCCACACTGCCAAGAATCTTTCCGTTAACCCAGTATTCTGCTTTCAAATTTGTCTTTCCAAAATGAATCACCTCACACTTTTCAGGGTTAAACGCCATCTGCCACTTCTCAGCCCAGCTCTGCATCCTATCAATGTCCCTTTGTAACCTAGAACAGCCCTCTGCACTATTCACAACTTGACCCACCTTTGTATTGTCCGCAAACTTACTAATCCACACTTGCACTCCTACATCCAAATCATTTACAAAAATCACAAATAGAGGAGGACCCAGAACAGATCCTTGTGGTACATCACTCGTAACTGAGGACCATGTTGAATATTTTCCGTCCACTACCACCCTTTGTCTTCTAAGGGTCAGCCAATTCTAAATCCAATCTGCCACATTTCCCCCTATCCCATGCCTCCTTACTTTCTGCATGAGCCTACCATGGGGAACCTTATCAAATGCCTTACTTAAATCCATGTATACCACATCCACTGCTCTACCTTCATCCACGTGTTTGGTCACCTCTTCAAAGAATTCAATAAGGTTTGTGAGGCATGATCTACCTCTAACAAATCCATGCTGACTATTACGAATCAAACTGTGCCTATCCAAGTGATCATAAATCCTATCTCTCAGAGCCCTTTCCAATAATTTGCCCATCACTGAAGTAATATACTTTTATAAGTACATTAAGAGTAAGAGGACCAAAGTGGCAAGAAGCCAGAGGACATAGGTGAGGTCTTAAATCAAATGTATTCATAGAGGAGACAGACACTATAGCTGGGAATTTCAGTGGGAGGATGGGATTCTCGAACATGTTATGATTAATAAGGAGGAGGTATTAGATGTTTTGGGAGGCATACAGGTGCACAAATCCCCAGGGCTGATGAGATGTGTCCCAGGCTGCTATGGGAGCCAAGGGAGGAGATTTCTGAGACCCTAGTGAAGATTTAATACTTTACTGGCCACAAGGCCAGATGACTGGAGGATAGCTAATGTTCCTTCGTTCGAGAAGGGCAGTAGGGATAGGCTAGGTAATTACAGACCAGTTAATTTGACATCAGAGGTAGGGAAATTATTGGAAAAATTTCTGAAGGACAGGATTAATTAATACTTGGAGAGGCAGGGGCTGATCAGGGAAATAAGCATGGATTTGTTAAAGGGATATCCTGTCTGATGAAATTACTTGAATTTTTGAAAAGGTGACTAAATATATTGATGAGGGTAGTGCACTTGATGTGGTCCACATAGATTTCAGTAATACCATTGCCAAGGTCCTACATGGAAGGCTGGTCCTAAAGGTAAGAGCCAGTGGGATCCAAGGCAATTTGGCAAACTGGGTCCAAAATTGGCTTATAAATTAGAGGCAAATGGTGATAGTGGAGCACTGTTTTTTTAATTGGAAGCCTGTGGCCGGTGATATACCACAGGGTTTGGTGCTTGGACTGTTGCTATTTGTTGAGTACGTTAACAATTTGGATGTGAATGTAAAAGGTATAATTAGTAAGTTTGCAGATAACATGAAAATTGGTGATGTTGTTAATAGTGAGGAAGATGATCTCAGGCCACAGTCAGATATTGATCAGCTGGAAAATTGAATGGCAGATGGAATTTAATCCCAGTTAGTGTGAGGTGATTCAGTTTGGGAAGTCCAATAAGGGAAGGACATGCAGGTCCCTAGTGAGTACTGAGGAACAAAGGGATGTTGGTGTCCAAGTCCATAGATATCTGAATGTGTCAGCACAGGTAGATAGGTTGGTGCAGAAGGCATACAGGATGCTTGCCTTCATTAGCCCAGAGAGTAGAATAAAGGATCAAAGAAGTCTTGTTGCAACTTTATGAAACATTGGTCAGGCCACAGATGGAATACTGTGTGTAGTTCTGGTCGCCTTATAATCAGAAGGATGTGATAGCACTGTGGAAGGTGCTGAGGGGATTCACCAGGATGTTGTCTGGGATGACAAGTCTCAGTTATGAAGCGAATCTGGATAGGCTGGGTTTGTTTTCCTTGGAACAAAAGAGGTTGAGGGGGTATCTGATTGAGGTAGACAAAATTATGAGAGGTATAGACAGAGTAGATTGTGCAAATCTCTTCCCCATAGCAAGATCATCTAAAACCAGAGGGTATAAATTTAGTGTGAGGACCAAGTAGTTTAGAGGAAATCTAAGAAAGAACCTTTTTTCTCCCATGGTAAAAATATGGAATGTGCTGCATGTGAGGGTTGTGGAGACAGATACTTTTGCAACATTTAAGAAGCGTTTGCAGGAGAACTTAAAATGTCAGGACATACTAGGCTATGGACCAAATAGACATAATGGGCTGAAGGGCCTGTTTCTATGCTGTATGGATACTCACATGGATATAAATTATGAATAATGATCAGCCAAGATCATGTTGAATGGAGGAGCAGGCTCAAAGAGCCAAAGAACCCACTTCAGTGCTTAGGTTTTGTGTTCCTATGTTTCTATGCAAGAAGAGCACAATGCACAGCCTCTGTTGATAAGTATAAATGATAACTTCATTGCTCATAATTATTCATTGAAGCAAAATTTTGTGTAGAGGTCACATATTCATTTGCATGAAATTTAGATTGCTATGATCTTTTCAGGCAAAGCTAGTTGCGGACAACACATTATCCATGACCATATTTACAGTTCCTGGGAGAAGTAGGAAGCTGTGCAAGCAGCATTTGAAAACCATATTTGTGCAGGTTGACACCTGATCCTATTACTTCCAGAAGACAAGCTGGTCTTCAATGGGAGGGAACGAGGGAATTATCTGGAACCTGCCACACCACTAATTAAGTACCACTTAAGATACTTATCCACTTAAGAGACCTCGCTTGAACTGTTTGGGATTTAAGTCAGCAGGCAGAGGGAACATTTGGATGCATTGATCCAATAGTCTGCAGATGACAGAACTCCAGTATTGGAGAAAATAGTGTCTATCTGAGCACATGTTGTTGGAGATTTGCACCACGGTGCACAGTGACTTGATGCCTTGTTTGCCCCTTTGTAGTCCCCTACCTCCAGTCATCACCCTGAATATTTAAATAAAAGGAAAACACTGCAGATGCTGGAAATCTGAAATGTAGGCAGAAAATGTTGGTGAGGCACAGCATGTGTAGCAGCATCAATGGAGAGAGAGGAACAGTTAATGTTTCGAGTCTGATATGACTATTCTTCAGAATTAAAAGAGACATGTTAGAGTGGGTGAGAGGAGCAGAGAAATTAAGGTGGCTGATGGCACATTGATAATTCTTGATGAAGATGTCAAGTACAGGTAATCTAATGGCTCATCAGCTATACCTATATAACCATTAAGGCATCAACAAATGAGGCAGCTGGATTGTTTAAGAGAAAAGATTCCACTCTTTGAAAGGCCAGCTGGTCTATGACCAGAAGAAGCGCATTGTGCAGTCCTCTGGTTGCTTTGTGGACAGTTGTGAAAACTTTTTCAGCCTGAAAGAATCCCAGGTGCCAGACCTCTTCAGGCCTCCTGTTGCTGGAAGACAAAGTGCATTTGCTGAGGAGGTGGCTCCTGATATCTGTACGGAAGCATAGAGATGCTACTATCAGAGTCAGCATTGAACAGAACATTAACCTGTTCATGATATGCTTTTGTGTTATCTTGGCCAGTTGGATGGTGCTATCCAGAATGTACCAACCAGGGGACCCTGTCTTGCAGTCAGCGACAGCATGCTTCACAAAATTTGAATATATGTGAAGATGATTATGAAAGAAGCCCTGCAGTGGAGCCTGGTACCCATGCATTGAAGAGACTGTTGATAACATCTGAGGTGTCATGGGCATGTTAACTTAATCAACGACTTGTCTGTGTCAGATGATTCTCATTCTAAAGTTGAATGACTGACACAAAGGGTGGTATTTAATGGAGGTGATGTGTGTCTCACCTGCTAGCTGGAGAGCTGATGAGAGTCCCATGTCAAGACCCTGTAGCTAATCCCTGCCACTTTTAAGTGCTGCACTTTACTGGACAGTGGGTGGTATTTCCCAAAGTGAAGGAGCCCAAGGAGTAAAATCCCACCCACTGAGAGCTACAGATTATCCAAATCTGGTAGCTGTTCATTGATTGAAGTGCCACTGGAGCTCTGTACGAACTTAAGCGCAGAGGAGTGATGGGAGGATATGGGTAGTCGGACAGAGGTAGGTAGAAGGGTCTATCCCAGCAAGAGCAAGGACTGAAGTTCAGAAGGGTACCCTCCTCCTTCCTGAAGCTGGTTTCTTTGATCAAATCCTGAGTGCCTTTGAATAAGGAACCTTTACTCCCCCTTCACTGCAAGAAGTGGACTAATGTTTGCTTTTCAGAGTTTCTACATGATGAGTTAACTGCCCAATGCAGGGTGAATACCAGTGACAACACAATAAAGTCCTTAATTAGATATTAATTGCACACTTAGGGGCCTCAATTTGACTTTGTTGCAGCTTTGGCTTTCTTAGCCTCTTTGGCAGCCCTGATTCCTTGTTCATGTTGAGCCTTGCGCACCTCAGGTTTTTGATTCCTCTTAGTCATAACCACAGCTAGAGAGGCACCAGTAACAGCTCGTTGGAACTGGTGGGAGGGCTTTCTCTGCATCTCTTCAGTTAGCTCTTTTTTGCACTTGTGCCTGTACAAGTCAGTTCAGTTGATCTTAGAGAGGAATGCTGATTCACATTTTGTATTCAGAAACTGAAAACCTTTCCACCAAACCTGGCATAGCACTTCCAGAAATATCTTATATCTACTAAAACTGCACAGTTTCGTGTTCATGTCGATGGTTAGATGGTGCGAGGGGAAATTTGCTGAATGCAGTTGAGCAAGTATGGATCTCAGGAAAAATCCATGAGCATAATTGGTTTGGTGAATCCAACTGTTGGTGAAGATCTGGAGTTATGCTTATGAATGTGTATTGTAATTCAGTTTAAGACTCCAGGAAAGCAGAGATGCATGAAAGGAGGTGATTAACCAAAACAGGAGCAGTTGTTGATGCATTATATAGTTAAGTTTTTATTGTTGTTTGTTCATGATCATGGAATTTTTAGGCTTTATTCACATGTCAAGTCCCCTGCATTTCTCTTTTCATCTATTTTAAAAATTAAAGTTACTGTTCCCTAGTCACATTATACCATAAATTTGGCAATCTGGCATGGGATTTTAACAGCTTCTAGCACCATCACCCCAGCTCACAAACACTGCAGCTCAACAAGTCTATGACATCCTTTTGCCATTTAGCTTTCAAAAAAGTCGCCATCACAATCCATCAACACAGAAATCTGAGTAAAACTATCAAACAATATTTCTGTAACTACATTAATCAAATAAAAATGCAAACCAACTGACTCTTGAAGTGAAACTAATGGTGTGGCACCTTTTGCTGATGCCCATTTCTACATGGTACTCCAACTGTGGCTAAGGAGAAGGTGGAGGAAGCCTGCATCCTGTTGTGATACCCATGGCTTTTGTTTGATGGGCCTGCGAGGGCTTCTCCATAGGTTGCAGTGCACATGTCATTGCAGAGACAGGCTTTATCACAGGGTCTTATGGCAGGAATGATTGCAGAAACAAGGCTGAATTTGGTGCCCCCCCCCCCCCCCCCCCCCCCCCCCCCACCCCGAAGACAGCACACCCCCCCCCCCCCCCCCCCCCCCGCCAACCCACAGAGGTGGTCAGGCATCCTCCCCTTCGACTACACAAGCCCTTTCATGGCACCATTGATAGCTGGATGAGGCTACCAGCTGTGTCACACAGCGAGTATCTCTGTACCTTTAGTGGCACTGAACATTTCATATGCCATAGAGTCTCACGTTGTCTGCGTTTTAGTACACTGCTCTTTTTTAATGTTATTAGACTTTATTGAAAGAACTTAAGAATAAGGTATACACACCTGAAAGGCAGCCAGTCAATAACCTTTAGAAAATTGAACTGAGCACAGGAACTACAATAATGTTTATTGAAAAAAGTTGAAGCACATATTTTCCTCCTTGTTGCGAGGAATGTGCCCCTGAGGTGAACAGTAATCTGCATTCCTGCAGCTCTCTGCAACTTTGCTGCACTGCTGTATACCCACATCAAATGTTGCCACATATGGCTTTCCATGAGGTTGACCTGTCTATCAATGGTGAACTCATGAGCTGAAATCGCTGAGCCATAACAGAGCTCAAGTGTTGCCTGGACGTCTCTAATACCAACGGATGGATCCACAATTCATCTTAGAGCCCCAACAATGTAGAACTCCTTAAACGCTCCAGACAAACCATCCTTGTCAAAAATACCTGTGGTTCAACAAAACATGGCTCTGTGAGTCCTCTCATCCTCTGAAGAGGACTCCCACAAGTAACACTGTCTCATTATTCCTCCTTCTGTTCACTCTTGACGTGATGCTCCCCAAATGTTCCCCGATGCATGTATTGCTTCCTTTGCTGTGACCCAAACTCCAGACCCTGTAGAAAAAACAAAAAAAAAGCCCATTGACTAGAACTTGCACAACTGTCAACTGTTGCATTAAGACAACTAATCCCATAGGTGCCAGCAGACAATGCACTAAAGGTTCTTTTTGGCAGGTATTTCCTCCATGTCTTTCACCTGAAGGTTGAACTAGTGGCTTCCAGACCCGACCTTGTAAATAGCCTGCCATGATAGCACTTGTGCAATATCCAGCACCCCTCCTCTTTAATCCATAATTGAAAATCCAGCCCTGCAAATTGGAACAAAATTTGACACATTGAATAATGAATAATCAAACTAATATTTCTAGTTTTGCACCTCCATTCATGTAGAGGTTGCTGACGAGGGAGAAGATCAACTGTAATTTTGTTGAATGGCAGAGCTGGCAGAAAGGCACAAATAATCAATTCAGCTCAAATTTATTATGTTCTTAATAGCTCACTCCATTCTGGGATGGTTCTTACAGATTGGAAGGAAGAAAATCTTGCATTTATTTAGTACCTTTCACAACTAACAGCTAGAAGTACTTTACTGACAGTGGAGTTTCTGTTAAGTCTTATAATGTCAAAAACCTGGCAGCCAATTGCATTCAGCAATCTCCTATCAACTGCAATGTAATACATGATCTGGTAACCTACTTTTCTGATATTAATTGAAAAATAAACATTGGCTGGAACACTAGAGATAACTCACCTATCCTTCTCAAGAACAATTCCATTGGATCTTTTATAACTATCTGAGAGTTTTGACAGCACCTTGGATTAACATCTCTCCAAAACGTAGTACTTGCAATAATGCAGCACTCCCTTGTCTGAAATATCCTGGATAACTGTTTGACTGACCCTGATTTACCACTGGCCTCCTGTTCACCCTTACACCTCTTCCCTAAACCCACACTCCACCTGATATCTAGTCTCAACCTGACACTGCTGGTGGTCTGACCTTTCCAACTCCTGTCCTGGCATGCAGACATGAAGTGATAGCCCAAGATGACATCTTGTGCAAAGGAGGTAGAATCATGATCCCAAAGGAGATGTGTAAAAGAATTGAGACTATCCTGAGGAAGGCAAGAGAAGTGCTCTAATGGTCAAACATGAGCAATTAGATTCAGGATTACATCAGCCAATCCAATGTTTTAATGAGTACCAAACTTAGTAAGGTAAAGAGCCAATTTATCACACATAACATCCCAGATGGACCATGACTAAAGATTGTTAGAGAATTTCTCACTGGCGCAGGAATGATCGTCATGTTACCATTGGCTACTGTTCTGATTTGATTTGCTTTATTATTGTCACAGGTACCAAGATACGGTGATAAGTATTGTTTTACGTCCTATTCAGACAAATCATAAGTTACATAAGCATATCAGAGTAGTAGAATAAAATGCAGAATATAGAGTTACAGCTACAGAGCAGGTCCGTTCATAAGTCTGATAACAGCAGGGAAGAAGAAGCTGTTCTTGAATCTGATGGGATGCATTTTCAAACTTTTGTGTCTTATGCTTGATGGAAGAGGGTGGAAGAGAGTGTAACGGGAGTAGGAGGGGATCTTTGATTATGTTGGCTGCTTTCCTGACGCAGCAGGAAGTATAGGCAGAGTCAATGGAAAGAAAGCTGGTTTGCGTTCACAATTCTCTGTAAATTCTTGCAGACTTGGTGGGACTATTTGCCAAAGCAAGCAATGATGCATCCTGATAGGATGCTTATTATGGTGTACCTATAAAAATTGGTAACAGTCATTGTGGACATACATATTTCCTTAACCTTCTAAGGAAGTGAAGGTGTTGGTGTGCTTTCTTGATAGTAGCATCGATGTGGATGGACCAGAACAGTTTGATGGTGATAGTTACCTCTAGGAACATGAAGCTGTTGATGATTTCCACCTCAGCACCATTGATGTAGACAGGGGCATGTCCTCCACTCCGCTTCATGAAGTCTATGACCACCTTCTTCGTTTTGCTGATATTGAGGAAGAGATCTTTACATTGTGCTACTAAGCTCTATCTCTTTCCTGTATTCTGTCTCATCGTTGTTTGAGATCTGACCAACTATGATGATGTTATCAGCAATTTTGTAATAGAGTTAGAGCTAACCTTGGCCATACATGTCATGAGTGTATAAGGAGTATCATCATCATCAGCAGTCCCTTGCAGGCGAGGAGGACTCTCTTCCACTCTCAGGGTAAGTCCATAGGTAGCTGTACAGATTGATGTGGCTACTGCAGGCTCTGTTATATGTGGGGCAGATGGTGGTCATGGGAAGGGGTTGTTGTGGCATTGGTGTGGCAGTGTGCTCCTTTCATTGTTTTGCCTGGCTTCTATTTTTTCCCAACAGCAGGTCTCTAGGTGCTTGATGCTTTCGCGGATGGTCCTCCTTCACTTGGACGATTTTGGGTCAGTGATTCCCAGGTATCTGTGCGAATGTCACACTTCGCCAGTGAGGCCTTGAGGCTATCACTGAATTTCTTCCTCTGTCCACCTGGGGTTCATCTGCCATTTCGAAGCTGGGAGTAGAGCACCTGGTTTGGGAGTCTTGTGTCAGTCATGTGGATCACGCACCCAGCCTATCGTAGCTAATCAAGGGTGGTCAGTGCCTGGGAGTATAGTAAGGGGCTGAGTACGCAATCTGGCGGAACATTGTTGTTGAGGATTATCATGGAGGAGGTGCTATCGCCTATCCTGAGTGCAGTCTGTAGGTCAGGAAGTCGAGGATCCAGTTGCAGACTGGGGAGAAGTGTTTGGAGATGAGTTTGGTTGGAATTACATTGTTGACTGTAAACGTTGGACCAGCTGATGTCAACAAGTACCAGCATGATTGTAGAATGCCTGAAAGCACACTTTAATCATTATGGCATTCCAGACTTTATGGTGACCAACAATGACCCTCAACCACTACATAAGGAATTGGAACCTTTAATATGATAGACTATCTGGTTTTGCTAAGGGGACATCATGTCTGACCAACTTGATTGAATTTTTTGAAGAGGTGACCAGGTGTATAGATGATGTCAATGCATTTGGTGTGGTCTACCCAGACTTCAGCAAGGCTTTTATTAAGGTCCTGCATAGGATACTGATAGTAAAGGTAAGAGCCCATGATACCCAAGGAAATTTGGCAATTCGGATCCACGGTTGGGTGAGTGATAGGAAGCAGAAGGTGATTCTTGAGGGGTAATTTTCCGACTAAAAGTCTGTGTCCAGTGGAGTCCCACAAGGTCTGTGTTGGACTCTTGCTGTTTGTAGTTATATAAATGATTTAGACTTGAATATAGCAGAGTTGATCAGTCAGATTGTATATGAATCAAAAATTGGTGGGGTGGCAGATAGTGAGGAGAATAGTCTTAGACTACAAGAGGATATAGACAGGCTCATCAGATGAGCTGATCAGTGGCAAATGGAATTCAACCTGGTTAAATATGAAGTGATTGATGTACTTAAACAAAGAAGGCAAGGGAATTCATGATGAACAGAAGATCAGAGTGACCTTGGTGCGCATATACGCTGGTCCCTTAAGGTATCAGATCAAGAGGATAAAGTAGTTTAGAAGGCATTTGGGATACTTGTCTTTATTCGTTGAGGCATAGAGTTTAAAAGCAGGGAGGCTACACTGGAACTGGATAAAATGTTGGTTAGGTCACAGCTACAGTATTGTGTGCAGTTCTTAATTTCACATTACAGGAGGGAAATGTAGCACTGGAGAGGCTGCAGAGGAGATTTACAGGATGTTGCCTGGGCTGGAGTGTTTCAGTCATTTGTGTTTATTACAAACAGCAGAGGTTCTAGCACTGATCCTTGCAGAATCAGTGATCACTAGTCGCAAACTTCCAGTTGGAAAAACACCATTCCACAACTACCCTCTGTTTCCTATGACCAAACCAATTTTGTCTCCTATTTACCAACTTACCATGGATCCCATGTGACTTAGTCTCCTGGACCACCCTAGCATGAGGGACCCTGTCAAATGCTTTATTAAAGTCTAAGTAGATAATACCCATGCCCCTGCCCTCATCAATCATCTTCATCACTTCCTCAAAAAGCTCAATAAAGTTTGTGAGGCAAGACCTCTCCCGCATAAAGCCATGCCTACTATCCCTAATAAATGCACTCTTTTCCAAATGCAAGTAAATTCTGTTCTTTGGAATCTTCTCCAATAATTTCCACACCACTGATGAAAGACTCACTGGCCTGTAATTTCCTGGATTATCCCTGCTGACTTTCTTAAACAAAGGAAAAACATCGTCTATTCTATAGTCTTCTGGTACGATGCTTTTGGTTAAAAAGGATGCAAAGATCTCAGCCCAGTAATCTCCTCCCTTGCCTCATTCAGTATCCTGGGATAGATCCTATCAGGCCCTGGGAATTTATCTACCTTAATGTTTTTCAAGACACCCAACACCTCCTCCTTCTTAATATCAACATGCCCAAGAATATCAACATACCCCTCTCTAATCTTACGATCATTTATGCCCTTCTCCTTAGTGACAACCAATGCAAAGTGCTCATTAAGAACCCCACCTGCTTCTTCTGGCTCCATGCATAAATTCCCTCCTTTGTCCTTCAATAGACCAATCCTTTCCTTGGTTACTTTCTTGCTCCTAATATATGTGTAAAATGCCTTAGTATTCTCCTTAATCCTACCTGCCAAGAACATTTCATTGTCCCTCCTAATTTATTGTTTAAGTTCTTTTCTGCTTCCTTTGTAATCCTCAAGGACCTTGTTTGATCTCAGTTTCCTAAACCTTTTGCTTTTTGACTAAACTTTCAATATTTTCTGTCATCCCAGGTTCCTGAATCATGCAATCCTTATCTTTCATGGTCACAGGAACGTGCTGATCCTGAACTCTGACCTTCTGGTCTTTAAAGGATTCCCACATGTCAGATGTGGATTTACCTTCAAACAACTGCCCCAATCTAATTTCTTCAGTTGCTTCCTAGGTCTGTTTTAACGAGCTTTCCCCCAGTTTAGCGCTTGTACCTGTGGACCAGCCTTATTCTTATCCAAAGCTTTCTTAAAATTTACAGAATTATGGTTACTGTTCCCAAAATGCTCCCGCACTGAAACTTCAATCACTTGCCTAGGTGATCCTTCCAATGAAACTCTAAAACAGGTGGGGGATGGGGACTAGCTGACTTCTTTCAAGTGAAAGTAGGACCTGTTTTTGTTAGGTTAGAAGAAGTGGAACAGTAAGATTTCTTGTGTATTCCACCACATTCCTTTGAGATGGATAGCTGCTCCCTCTCATCCTCTCCCCTGGCAACTTCTCCCCAGTGTACCAGCTCCACTGCAGTTCTCCCCTATTTTGCTCTTCCAATTTGCAGCTTTTTGTCCACTATAGCTGTTCCCTCAGTCCCCCATTAAAACCAATCTTTTGCCACTCTTCCCCAGCTGAAGCTGCTCTCCCCTCCCCGTGACCCCCACAGCCGCCTCTCCCCCATTGTAACTGCTTTCTTACAGATGCTTCCTCCTCACTTTGCATATGCTGCTATTGTTTGGGCCCACAGGAAACTCCAGCTGATTGTTGCTACTGATTTTCCTACTAATTACTGCTCATCCAATTTCAGACTGTTTCTTTCCCACATTTGCTGCTGAACATGAAACTAACAGCAGCAAAAGTGGGAGAGAAACAGCCTGTGACTGATGAACAGCTCTTTACGGAACTGGTCACTTCAACTTGCTTGAACTTAAGTGTATTTTGAATAATGGTTAGCAGGGTGAAAAGTGACACTAGCCCCACATGTTAGACAATCATCATAGACAGGTTTTAACTGCCAAGTTATGTTGGGAGAGGAAATTGCCTAAATATTTTCCATTTGACCAAGGTTTGTATCAGGGTTTTGCTTCTCCCAAGAGATCATATGTTTTCAGGTGAGCAGGATATTATGTTACAAAAATTACTGCATTTGTGCAGAACAGGTTGGATGGACCCGAAAAGTCTTTACTTGTCTGTCATTGTTTGTATGCTTACATGCTCATATCTAAAAATGCAAAAGCGATGTACTCCAGATACTTAAAAGAAAATCAACAATATGCATAAGCAGTCAATGTGAACGGATAGTGTATAAATTGAACAATTTGTAAACAAAACTATTGTGTTCTTATGGCTTTGACAAAAATACAATTCAGATATTTCCTGCAACAGTGAGTACTAATTTCAAATCCACATCACACTTTATTTCTAACCATATATTGAATTATTTACACCTTCAAGGCAGTTGATTGAACTGAGGCATCAGTCAATTAGCAAATCTGAAATTTGTATGATTCCAATTTACCATGGAATTCTTCGCTCCTTTTTGCTTTAGATTTTCACCCTGACATTGACAAATTACTTCTGTGCTGGCTGAGATTGGAAATTAAAAGCATTTAGAGTTGCTCATGCATTTATGCTAATGAGAAGTTCTGATATAATTTGCATGCCAAGCAGGACAATCTGAAACCTCATCAATTTCAAAGCATTTCTGTTTGATATGCAAATGTGTTTCTTAAGGAAAAATACTATATTGAAAACAATGTAGAGTACAGGATTTTGTCTTCCAATGCATTTTTCAATTTCATATTTTTCTTCAAAACTCAATGTTAAATCAGTTGTTCATAATTTCAAGGATGAAGCCTCTGTTCATTAGCATCTTAGATGTTTATCAAAGCAATGAATGATCCACTATCTGCCACGCAGCATTACAGTTTAGCTTCATTTTAAATTCACTGGAAAAGAACCCGAGGACAGATGACTGGAGAGAAGTGTATCCTGACAGCATGCTCCATGGACATACTAAATTAATTCAAACCATACAGAAAAGAATTAATCAGTCTCGATGACTACAGATATGCAGCTAGGACCTTGTTACTGCATTTTATCTTTATTTAAAGCAGCACACATTGTTTTAACTGCTAATTTAGACTAGATTGATACAGCCACTGTAGAAAACGAAAAGAAAGTTATTATAATTTGTAATTTAAACAGGTATTTATAAGATGTGATACAATCAAAGATTTAATTTATGTAACACTCTTATTTAATTGAGTAAAATTACTCTTATTTTAATATTTAGAGTAATGCAGAATGGTTTGAAATGGTAATTTTGTTCACTTGAATATGTTTTTCTATTATTAAAGTTCAATTCTAAGCCTTAACCAAAAACAAAATATTTTTGGAGATAAAATTGCTGCCCATTGTTGAAAAATATGGTAATACTTTTCCAAAATGTTTATCAATTCTATTACCAGAGCATGCTACTGCAGAAAATGTTGATCAATTTCTGAATCACAATAGTTTTAAATTTTGCAGTTATTATTTACATTTTTGATATAATTAGCAAATAAGAAGACATTGTTCTTAATTTTGTTACACTTCACATATTACTGGTAAGGTACAATAGTAAGTAACTTGAACAGAAACTGTGAGTATAAGCTGTATTGCATAGTTGGATCAAGGGCTTATCTAGAATGCCATATAGCTTCAGACACTCAGGGATTTGAACCATGTATGAGCCCTTTGCTGATTTCTTTGTTGACTGGGTGAGCTGCTGCAGGCACCCTGACCATATCAGACTCCTCCTCCTCATTGTAGGATATGGAAAAGTCACCACCTTCCTCCTCTTGCAGCACTACACCTCTCTGCAATGGAATTTGTGCAAAGAACAGCCCACTACCATTCTCAACACCCTTGCTACTGCTCACTGAACCCAGAAACTTTCTCCTTCCCCTTGGTAGTTAAAATTCTGTTCAAGGTGTTTGTAGCTGGCCTACTGCTCAACGTGATTGTGGATGATATTTTGTGATTTTGTGAATGGTTCTCAATGACTGTACCAGTGAAATACTGAATAAAAAAATAAACAATACATTGTTAATGCCTAAGCACATGCTGTACTTTCATATAATCACTATATATTTTTCTCCAGAAGGGGTCTTATAGCACAGTGGTAGTGTCCCTTCTTCTGAGTCAGGCAGCCTGGGTTCAAGTCCCACCTACTTCACTGATGTATAAAACCTTTGCAGAACATAGTATTAGAAAATATCCATGTCTCTATACCGAATGTCTATTTACTGGTGAACAAGGCTCTTGTAATCTATGAATTTATAGAGATGATGCATCAAGACTATGGTCTGAATGGAAATCTGACTGAGAGATGGTGGTACCTTCCCCCTAATGAGGCCTCTGCTGACTATATATTCCAGCATTGGTCCCATCAAGGTCATTGTATTGGTAATGTGACACTTATCATAAGATCACACCTTTACTTGACACCTTCCTCTTCTTGCACTTTCTCTTCATTTGAGTTTTTTCACTTGTTCCAACCCTGTTAGAAGACTTTGACATTAGAAGCCTTTAACTTTAATTGTAAAACTTAAGTCAATTACAATTATTGACTGATGTGGGGGTGACCATGTTGGACTCGGGTGGACAAAGTCAGAAGTCGCACAACACCAGGTTATAGTCCAACAGAATTTCAACTGACAAAGGAGCAGCACTTTGAAAGCTTGTGATTTCAAATAAACCTGTTGGACTATAATTTGGTGTCATGTGACTTCTGACAATTTTGACTGAGTTGATAGAGCCATTTAAGCTATCACTCGTCCTGATTAGCTGCAAGATCCATTCAGGAGACAAATGTATTTTCACAATTTTATACAATTTGTTAAGTTTATCATAATAAGTACGAAATTAATAATACAGTTATTACAGTAGTTTCAGTTGTTCTACATCAAGACACATCTCTCAACCCCTGGCTGACTAATCACATGTCTCTTTTTTTGTCTGATGTTGTTCTTTTGTCTTTGGTCTTCTTGTTTTGTAGCAAACCACTAAGAATCACAGATAACAAGGTGTAGAGCTGGATGAACACAGCAGGCCAAGCAGCATCAGAGGAGCAGGAAAGCTGACGTTTTGGGTCTAGACCCTTCTTCAGAAATGGGGAAGGGGAAGGGGATTCTGAAGTAAATAGGGAGAAAGGTGGAGGCAGATAGAAGATGGATAAAGGAGAAGATAGGTGGAGAGGAGACAGACAGGTCAAGGAGGCGGGGTTGGAGGACAAAAGGTGAGTGTAGGTGGGGAGTAAAGGAGGGGATAGGTCAGTCCAGGGAGGATGGACAGGTCAAGGAGGTGGGATGAGGCTAGTAGGTAGGAGATGGGGGTGGGGCTTGAGGTGGGAGGAGTGGATAGGTGGGAGGACAGGTTAGGGAGGTGGGTACGAGCTGGGCTGGTTTTGGGATGCGGTCAGGGGAGGGGAGATTTTGAAGCTTGTGAAGTCCACATTGATACCATTGGGCTGCAGGGTTCCCAAGCAAAATATGAGATGCTGTTCCTACACCCTTCGGGTGGCATCGTTGTGGCACTGCAGGAGGCCCAGGACGGACATGTCGTCCAAGGTGTGGGAGGGGGTGTTGAAATGGTTCGCGACTGGGAGGTGCAGTTGTTTGTTGTGAACCGAGCGTAGGTGTTCCACAAAGCGGTCCCCAAGCCTCCGCTTGGTTTCCCCGATGTAGAGGAGGCCGCAACAGGAACAGCGGATACAGTTAGCAGTTCCTACCATCTCACTAAGAATCACTGTGTACTAATCCTTGCTACTCATTACCCCTGCGCACCAGAGGCATCCTGAACTAATAGGCTTGCCAATCATGGACATTATCAATCTCAGATTGGCTAATTAATCCATGCCCAATTCTCAATCGGCTTCTATACAAATGATGGTCATTTTACTGATATCTCTTCCCAATACTTCCTGATTGATTCCTTGAAATGCCATTCACGTTCCTTTTTATGACAGCTTGTTCCCTCTTGCTTACTAAGTTCAGAGACCATTATAAGGATAACAAATCATCAGCAGAGTAATTTGTGCAAGTGTTTGAAAAGATGTAGTGTCAACCCTTAGCAACTGAATACTGTCCCAAATAACTAATTGATAAATGTAAGAATTTTGGAAAGTTCTAAAACCTATCAATATCATAAGAAATATTTATGAATCAAAATAACTACTGTATCCCAAAACAAGCCAAAGCTCTACAAAACAAATGTAGAAAGGCCTGTTGTATACCTTAAGTTACACAATGAAAATGTTTTAAATATATCTGTGTCTTTGACTAAAAGCCTTTTATCTCAAAGCTATTTTACATTTGTTAGCCTATGTTTACATTAGCTTGGGCCATATAAACAGCTATAAAACCCTATTCTTCCTCACCAACCATGTTTTACAACTGACCACAATTAAACAGGATATAATTTAATTTCTAACTTGGTTAATTGGGTCAAAATTAGTGAAAAATAACTCAATCGTACACTATCATCTTTTTGTTAAATTATTGTTTTGTGATTAATTGCAAAGAAGATGGTTGTAGGTTTTAGAAAGATATATATGGGTTGGTCAGTTTGCAGACCAGTGTGAGGTGTTGAGCTTTGGAAGAAGAAACAAGATGAGGGAGTATTTAATGAATAACAGGACACTGGGTAGCTTAAAGGAACAGAGGGATCTTGGAGTAATTATTCACAGATCCCTGAAGTTGGCAGAGCACATGAATAGGATTGTTAAGGAAGACTTGCTTTCATTGGTTGTGGCATAGAGTGTAAGAGCAAGAAGGTAATGTTGGAGTTGAACAGTGTTGGCCAGGCTGCAAATGGAGTACTGTGTGCAGTTTTGATCACATCACTACAGGAAGATGTGATAGCACTGGAGAGGGTATAGAGGAGGTTCACCAGAATGTGGCCTGGGATGGAGAAATTGAGCTATGAGGTGAGATTAGATAAACTTGAATTGTTTCCTTTAAAGCAGAGAAGACTGGGGGGGAGACATGATTGAGGGGTATGGACATGGTGAAGAGAGAGCAGCTATTCCCCTAAGTTAAAGGGTCCCTGCCCAGTGAATGTTTTTAAGGCAAGGCTAGATAAATTTTTGAACAGTAAAGAAATTAAAGGTTATGGTGAGTGGGCAGGTAAGTGGAGCTGAGTCTCAAAGATCAGCCATGATCTTATTAAATGGCGGGGCAGGCTCGAGGGGCCAGATGCCTACTCCTGCTCCTAGTTCTTATGTTCTTATCTTCAATCGCGAGAGGGCACAGTTTTAGGGTAAGGGGCAGGAGAATCAAGGGGATATGGGAAAATACTTTTTCACTCAGCAGGTGGTATGAGTGTGGAATGCACTGCCTGGGTAAATAGTGGAAGCTGGAAACCTTAAAACCTTAAAAGGATATTTTGATGAGTATTTCAAATGTCATAATATTCAAGGTTATGGGACAAGTACAGGAAATTGGGATAAGTGCACTTTTAGTTGTAGTTGTCATTGCAGACTCTATGGGCTTAATGAATCTACAGTATAAATCTACTGCTGTAGCAGGTACAATAAAAAAAGTTATAACCAAAATTACTTCACTGATTTTGTCACTCAGCCTCTGCACTTCTTCTTATGACTTCTAATGACTTCTCATCCTCAATTATTTCAACCTATAAGTTGTTGAAGTTTTGAAAATGCGCAGGAATGTGTGGTTCCTATGTTCAAGAAGGGCAACAGGGATAGACTAGGTAATCACAGACCAGTTAGTCTGACATTATTGGTAGGGAAATTATTGGAAAAAGTTCTGAGGAACAGGATTACTCAACACTTAGAAGGGCAGGGATTGATCAGGGATTGTGAACCTTGATATGTTAGAGGCAGGTGCTGTCTGATTAATTGAGTTTCTTAAAAAGATGAGTAAATATATTCATGAGGATAGAGCAGTTGATGTAGTTTATGTGGATTCTGTGAGGCCTTTGACAAGGTCCCATATGGAAGGCAGGTCCAAAACATAAGAGCCCAAGGGATCCAATACAAGTTGGCAAACTGGATCCAAAATTAGTTTGCAAATAAGAGGCAAAGGGTGATGTTGAAGGATTGTTTTTGTGATTGGAAGCCTGTGACCAGTGATGTACCACAGGGATCAGTGCTGGAGCCCTTGCTTTTTGTTGTGTACATTAACAACTTAGTTGTGAATATCGTAGATATAACTAGTAAGTTTGCAGATGACATGAAAATTGGTGGTGTTACTGATAGTGGAGTGGTCTCAGGCTACCGTTGGGATATTGATAGCTGGAAAGTTGGACATTGTTAGATGGAATTTAATCCTGATAAGTGTGAGGTGATGCATTTTGGGAGATCTAATAAGGGCAGGATATACACAATAAATAGTAGGTCCTTAGGGAGTACTGAGGAACAAAGGAACCTTGGTGTACAAGTACATAGATGCCTGAAGGTGTCAGCACAAGTAGAGACGGTGGTGAAGATGGATACAGGATGCTTGCCTTTGTTAGGCAGAGTGTAGAAAATACGAGCAAGAAAGTCTTGTTACAACTTTATCATGCATTGGTTGATCTGCAGATGGAATAGTGTGTGCAGTTCTGGTCACCATATTACCAGAAGGACATGATTGCACCAGAGAGGATAGAGGGGATTCACCAGGATAATAGAATTCCTACAGTGCAGAAGAGAGCCATTCTGCCCATCAGGCCCACATGCACTCTCTGAAGAGCATCCCACCCAGAACCCTTCTGTATCCTGGTAATGCCACATTTACCATAGCTAATCCACCTAGCTTACACATCCCTGAACAGTGTGAACAATTTTGTTTTAACATGGCCAATCTACCTAACATGCACATCTTTGGACTGTGGGAGGAAACCAGAACACCCAGCAGAAATCCATGCATACCCGGGGAGAACATGCAAACTGCACACAGACTGTCACCCAAGGCTGGAATTGAACCCAGGTTGCTGGCACTGTGAGACAGCAGTGCTAGCCACTGAACCAGTGCTGTCCAGGATTTTGCCTGGGATGGAAAGTCTCAGTTATGAGGAAAGTCTGGATAGGTTATGTTTGTTTTGCTTGGAGCAGAGGAGGCTGAGGGGTGTTCTGATTGAGGTATAGAAAACTGTGAGAAGTATAGACAGGGAAGATCGTGAGAACCTTTTTTCCATAGTAGACATATCTAAGACCAAAGGGCATAATTTTAAGATGAGCTGTAAGTGGTTTAGAGGGGATCTTAGGAAACATTTTTTTCACCCAGAGAATGGCAGAAATATAATGTGCTGCCTGAAAGTGTGGTGGAGGCAGGTACTCTCACAACATTATAAGGAGCATCTGGATGAACACTCAAAATGCCAGGGCATATGGACCAAGTGCAGGTAAATGGGATTAGTATAGTTTGGTGTTTGTTATTTGGAATTGATGTAATGGGCTGAAGGGCCTGTTTTTATTCTGCATGACTCTATGACTCTAAATCCAGTTGCAGCAAATCCCTGCCATTGCAATGAGTTTGCAGTCAAAACTGCAAGGGGCTGAATCTCTGTGTAACTCTTAGAAACTAAACTGCCTCCTTGGACCATTTGCTATGCTGAATGACATAAAGTGACAGCATACAAATTGGTGTAATTGAGACCCGCCTGAGGGAGATGGAGACAAAAAACACAAATTATACACTGAAGATTAGAATTTTAAGCAAATAGCTTAGTTGGGCCTGTTCCATAGAGGGTTGAAAGAGACATGACTGCTGCCTGAGGGGTAAACCTGGGCAGCAATTCTGCTCCGCCCCTCACCATTCCACACCCCTCCCTGCAGAGAACTAAATACCTACATTTATGTAACAACTTCCATAACCATCAAATGCCTCAAAGCACTTTACAACCAACAAAAGATTTTGAACTGTGTGTTATGAATAGAGACAAATGAACTGATTTGTTCTACAATTCTTCTGTCTGTGAGAGAGGTGGTTTTCATTTGTTTTTCTTATTTTCTTTTTCCTATTGAAATATGCTGTGGTGTGTTTCCCCAAATCTAAATTGTGAATTACCTTTTAAAAATACCCCACTACAAGTTCTTTAGTGTCAAAACAATTAGAGTTTATTAATGTATTCATATGCACTGAAGGGTCTAGGCCCGAAACGTCAGCCTTCCTGCTCCTGATATGCTGCTTGGCCTGCTGTGTTCATCCAGCTCTACACCTTGTTATTTTATATGCAGTGTGATGGTTTTTCTCACGACACATGGTCACACACACAAACAACATATCAGAAAGAAAGCAAATGTATAAGAAATACGTTACAATTATTAATTACTTAAAATCAAAGATATTTGCATTAATTCACATTAATTATAGTCCAGTGGTTCAATGTCCATTGAATTTTTGCAGTTGCTTGGTCTTAAAGAATTCTTTTCTGTCGAAGCTCATATGCAGGTGAATTGCAGTTGAAGGCACATGAATGTAATTCTTGTTGGCTAGGAAATTAGTCCATTTCTCTAGTGAAATATAACTGCTTGAGGAAGAGATACTGCACGGGCCTAGCACTCAGTGAACTGTCAGAGGCCAGCATGTGCTCAGCCCCAGGCAGAAGACATAAAATATAGAACAGTACAAGACAGGAACAGACCCTTCTGCACTGACCATGATGCCATTCTAATGTAAACTTTGCTAATGTACCTGCTTTTACCACCTCCTCTGACAGTGCATTCAAAGTATCTGTGTAAAAAAACTTTCCTTGCTCATCTCCCTTAAATTTATACCTCTCACCTAGAAATTCTTCCCCCGAATATTTGCATTTCCACTTAAAAAGACTCTGACTATCCACCCTGTCCATGCCTCTCATAATTTTATATGCTTCTATCAGTTCACCCCTCAGCCTCTGACACTCCGTGGAAACAATTTAAATTTGTCCAACCTCTTCTTACGGATAATACATTCCAATCCAGGCCAAATCTTTTGCACCCTCTCCAAAACTTCCAGATCCTTCCATGGCGACCAGAACTGCACACTATGCTCCAAATGTGGCCTAAATTAAGTCTTATACAGCTGCTTCATGACTTGCCAACTTCTATATTCAATGCCCTGACTGATGAAAGCAAGCATACATGCATCTTCTTTTTTGCCTTATTCACTTGTATTGCTACTTTCAGGGAGCTATGGACTTGAAACTCATGATCCCTCTATATATCAATAATCCTAAGGGCCCTGTCATTAACAATATACTTTTGTTTTGTAGTTGATCTCCCAAAATGCATTATTGTCCAGATTAGATTCTCTCTCCCATTTCTCTACTCAACATTTCAACTGATCTATATCTGCTGTATCCTTTATTATCACCTTTATTTATTATCAAAAACTCTACCAATCATCAAGTTGTCTGCAAACTTTCTAATCATACCACCTACATTTTCATCTAAATCATTTATATATATTACAAACAGTAGAAGTCTCAGCACTGATCCTTGTGGAATACCACTGGTCACAGATCTCCAGTCAGAAAAGCACCTGTCTACAACTATACCCTGTCTGCTATATTCAAACTAATTTCATATCCAATTTACCAATTTACCATTTATGCTATGCAACTTATCTACCATGAGAGATCTTATCAAATGCTATAGTAAAGTCTATGTTGACCATATCCATGTCTGGGATAGTAAGAACTGCCAATGCTGGAGTCTGAGATAACAAGATGTGGAACTGGAGGAACACAGCAGGCCAGGCAGCATCAGAGGAGCAGGAAAGCTGACGTTTCGGGTTGGGACCCTTCTTCAGTAATGGGGGAGGGGAAGGGGACTCTGATATAAATAGAGAGGGGGGTGCGGTGATAGCAGGTGGATAGTGGAGCGAGTAGGTGGGAGAGAAGACAGACAGGTCAAGGAGGCGGGGATGAAGCTAGTAAAGTTGAGTCCAGGTAGCAAGTGGGGATGGGGATAGGTCAGTGAGGAGGGAGGGACGGATAGGTGGGAGAGAAGACAGACAGGTCAAGGAGGCAGGGATGAGAGGGGGGCTGGTCTTGGGATGAGGTCAGGAGTGGGGAGATTTTGAAGCTAGTAAAGTCCACATTGAGACCATTGGGTTGTAGACTTCCAAGGCAGAATATGAGGTGCTATTCCTCCAGTTTCCGGGTGGCACCCTTCCCCTCCCCCATTTCTGAAGAAGGGTCCTGAACCAAAATGTCAGCTTTCCTGCTCCTTTGATACTGCCTGGCCTGCTGTGGTCCTCCAGCTCCACACCTTGTTATCCCATATCCATGTCTACCTTCATCAATCATCTTTGTCACTTCCTCAAAAAATTCAATCAATTTTGTGACAGGATCTCCCCCAATATAAAGCCATGCTGACTATCCATAATAAGTTCGTTCCTCTCCTAATGCAACTAAATCCTGTCCCTAGAAAACTTTTCCAATGATTTTCCTACCACTTACCTAGGGCTGCTGGCCTATAGTTTCCTGGATTATCCCTGGTGACCTTCTTAAACAAAGGAACAACATTGGCAACAACCTTCTTAAACAAAGGAACAACATTCTCCAGTCTTCTGGGACCTTTCCTGTGGCTAAGGAGGATACACATATTTCTGTCAAACCCCAGAAATCTCTTCCCTTGCCTCATTCAGTATCCTGCGACACATTCCATTAGGCCCAGGGGACTTCATAGATCATAGAATCCCTACAAATTCTATGCTGAACAAGTCCACACTGACTCTCAGAGCATCCCGCCCAGACCCTCCCCCGATACCCACCTAATCTACACATCCCTGAACACTACAGGCAACTTAGCAAGGCCAATCCAGCTAGTCTGCACATTTTTGTACTGTGGGATGAAACCGGAGCACCCAGAGGAAACCCATGCAGGCACAGGGAGAACGTGTAAACTCCACACAGACAGTTGCCCATGCATGTAATCGAACCCAGATTCCTGGCACTGTGAGCCAGCAGTGCGAGCCACTGAGCCACCATGCCAACTTATCTACCTTAACGTTTTTCAAGACACCCAACACCTCTTCCTTCTTAACATCAACATGCCCCAGAATATCAACATACCCTCCCTAATCTTACCATCATCCATGTCCTTCTCCTTAATGAATACTACTGTGAAGTACTCATTAAGGACCTCACGCACTTCCTCTGGCTCCATGCAAAAATTCTGTCCTTTGACCTTGAATGGACTTACACTTTCCTTAGTTACTCGCTTACTGCTGATATATGTGTAAAATGCGTTGGGATTGTCCTTAATCCTACTTGCCAAGAACACTTCATGACCCCTTTTAGCCCTCCTAATTTATCGTTCAAGTTCTTTTCTGCTACCTTTGTATTCCTAAGGAGCCTTGTTTGATCTCAGTGTCCTAAACCTTATCTAAACATCCACCTATTTTTGACCATTAGTAACTTCGTCAACCTACAGTGACAGGCACAGGAACATTAGACAGTTTTACCAGATGCAGTCAGTAAACTGGAATGAAGGATGGAGAAGTTCCCACCAACATTCATAGTACTGTGCATACTCCTGCTTGCCTCAATAGACAGGTTGGTAACTGCCATGGAAGCCCAGGTCCAGCAGTATGCTCAGAATTTGCTAGATATTTGCTCCTTATCACTTCACCTATTCATCCTTAGAGTTAAGGGTAAAGTGATTGGAGAAACGAGGAACCCAGCCTTACTCCAGGTATGCCTTTTTCAGGAAGGCAGAGTGTTGCCATTAAGTACCATCAGGGAGGAAAATGACACACATATTCCACTCACCCTGCCCAGAAGCTTCTTCTCAAGGTACTCCAGAAGTACCCATTCTGCCCTTTCACTCTGCATGGGATCTCAATAATGAATGACATCTATCAAGAGTAAATTGAAGACAGATAGGTGGAATTACTTCATCATATAAGCATGGACCACGGTGGAGGCAAGGATCTATTGCAAGGTGTTCCCATTAACTTTACAATCAGCAATCTCCTCACCGAAGTAGTAAGTCTTGGTTGCAGTCATGAACATAAGGGTGAAGGTTTTGCGAAATCTATAGCTAACTAGGATTCTTCTCAGATAAGCAATGCCTCACTACTATAATTTTTAATCTAAATTCTATCCTCCTTGGCATTTGAGGAGGCTGCTTAACTCTGACATGGTCTCTGCTTAATCCAGCCCTACAGCTAAAATGACAGTCAAACAGATAGGTGAGGATTGATAGTGCATATATTTAGAGATACGAGATTCTGTTTACATTGCAATGTGATTCATACAATGTGTGTGCTGTTATAGGGATTTATTTTCCATTGATCTCCCACAATATCTCGGTGCAGTCCCATGGTCTGCAACTGTGGTGGAGGGAGCCAGCTATGTATTGGAAGATGTTTGTATTAAAGACTTGGAGGAGTGTGGAAGTATTTCTGACAGGGTCAGACATGCCGACAGTATCCTGCCACCTCCTCGGCTGCAACTTCCACTAGATTGTGGTTTGCATGGAGGTGGAGGGACTGGGCACCAATATTCCCCTTAATTTAGTTTCTTGATGCATGGACCTCTGAAGTCCGTGCATGGCAGTGACTTCTGATGGCAGAGGCAGTGTACACCAATCAGTGTATGAGGAACCTCAGAATAGGCACACAGCCACATAGCTTGGGGTGAACACAGCTGAGCACTTCAGCAGTCTTCAGAGAGGAGACTTCTGGGGGCCTCTCAGTGCTGTCTCCTCAGTCTGGTTTTCTGCTGGTAATAACTTATCTTCTTGAGAGGAAGGGACACCTGGAAGTGCATTTGAGGTACCTTGTCTCCCTCTTGTTTTGCTGTTGATACTGAACACCAGTGGCTAAAGAGATGGATTGCAGGTGCACTTCCAGCAACACTAAGTAGACTGCTTGACCTGGCTTTAAATGGCAGATGCCAACCTGTCCATGGAAACAGCCAGGTACATACATGCCAGAACCATTATGTTACTAATAAAGTTTGGGGACTCCTCCACTGTTTGATCTAGTTTGCAGGGTGTCTCTGTGCCTCTCTGTGCTTTCACGCAATGTAATAGCTGAGGCCGTAAGATCATTCTAAATCCTCTGGGTGCCAAAAATAGTGATATGCTCACCAGAATGTTCTCCTTAGTCAAACCTAGATGGAGTTACCAAGGTGAAAGTATCAGAACTGGTGAAGGGTGCAGGAGAAAGCCTTATCAATGCATTCTCTGAGGGATTTTGCTTTCTTCCTCTGAGGTAGAGGAGATGACGGCTGGGGGTGGTGACATCTTAAAGCTGTGTGCTTGCTACTGGATCCTAGAGAAGAGAAGAATGGGAATCAGTCATGGAACAGGGATACAAGTATGAGTATATTATGTGTAGGTTCACAATGTTGATAACTTGAGGACAGTGAAGAACTTCACAATGAAGCTATCTTACTTGCCAGGATGTGGAGGTCTCAGCATCTCCACGAGCGGTGTTGATTTGCTAATTCAAGGATTTACTCCTCGTACAGGGTGGATGATGAATATCGACATCCTGCCACCCGTCTTTGCCCTTTAAGACCTATTTTTAGATTGAAAAACTGCTAATGTGATATGCTTATTCAAAATGAGAGGGAATCAAAAAGCAAGTAACTATAGGTTGAATAACCTAACATCCATTGTTGGAAAAGTATTGGAATCAATTATTAAGGAAGGAAAAACAGAACATTTGGAAAATCATAATCTAATCAGAGTCAGCATGTCTTCTTGAAAGGGCTGATTAATAGAGTTTTTTGAGAAAGTGTCAACTTGAGTGGATAGAGTAGAACCAGTAGCTGTGTTGTATTTTGGACTTCCACAGGTGTTCGACAAGTTGCCTCAGAAAAGGTTAGGTCATAAGATCTGAATCAAAGCTGTTGGAGGTAGTATATCGGCATAGATAGAGAATTGACTAATGGGCAGGAAACAGCAAGTGAAGATAAGGGGTTCTTTTCAGGTTGGCAACCTGTAACCAACAGGTTACCACAGAGATCAGTGATGGAGCAGCAACTGTTTACAATACATATTAATGATTTGGAGGAAGGAAGCAACTGTACTGTAGCCAAATTTTGCAGACATAAGTGGAAAGGCAGGTTGAGAGAGGGATACAAACAGTTTACAGAGAGATATTGATAAATAAGTGGGCAAAAAACAAAATGTGGAAAACTGCAAAATTATTCGTTTTGGAAGGAAGAACAAAAGGACAGTATTACTTAAGTGGTATATTACTTAAATGGAGAAAAACTGCAGACAGCTGCAACACAAAGGACTTAGGGTATTTGTGCATGAAACACAAAGCAGCACACAGGCGCAGCAGGTAGTCAGGAAGGCTAATGGAATGTTGGCACTTCTTTCAAGGGGTTTGAGGTAAAAGAATAGGGAAGTCTTACTGCAACTGTACAAAACACTTGTGAGACCGTATCTGGAGTACTATGAGCAGATTTTGTCCCTTATTTAAGGAAATGTGTCATTTCCTTAGAGGCAGTTCAGAAAAGGTTCATGAGAATGATTCCTGGTATGCAGCAATTGTCTTATGAGCAAAGGCTGAACAGGTTGGGATTCATTGGAGTTTGGAAGAATGAGAAGTGATCTCATTGAAACATACAGGATTCTTAAGGGGCTTGACAAGGTAAATACAAAGAGGATACCTCCTCTCATGGAGAGTCTAGTGGCAGAAGGCGTAATCTCAGAACAAAGGGGCAGCAATCTAAGGCTGAGGTGAGGAGGAATTTCTTCTGTCAGAGGATTGTGAGTCTTTGGAACTCCTTGGCTCAGAGAGCTGTGGAGGTTGTGTATGTTTAAGGCCAAGCTAGATAGATTCTTGATCAGTAAGGGAATCAAAAGTTGTGGGAAAAACACAGGAAAGTGGACATGAGGAATGTCAGATAAGTCATGATCCTGTTGAATGGTGGAGTAGCCTTGTGGGCTGAATGGCCCATTCCTGTTCCTATTTCTTATGGTCCTGTAGTCTTAGTAACTGGCAGGTGATCTGTGACTGGGAAATATAGGGAAATAGTAGTGGTGTTGTACAACAAGGGCGAAATGTGTCAGTGACACCCATTGCCATTTATATGCCTTGTTCCTCCTGCTTCTAGATGATGCAGCAAGCTTTCAGCATGGACATCGGTCCATGGTGCTGTGTTTGCAGTCATGAAGTTATACCTCATTCTGGAACAATGACTTTGGAGTGTAAGAGAGATAAAACAACCACACGTAAAGTTAAACAAATGCAAAAATCGTATGGTACATCATCACTCATGTCACCAAAATGTCCTAAATAGGTTTTCTTTATCCTCTCCCTCGGACTATGTCTTAGTGCAGTCCCTGGTTTTGCAGTTGGGCTGGAGGGTATCTGCTCAGCCGTGGAGCTGGTGGCCTGAAGGTGAGGTCAGGCAGCCCTGGATCACTTATGTTTGGATAGACCAGACAAGCCCAATGTCTTCTTGCCGAATGTAAGCTGATCCTTCTCGATGTGAACTTCCAATGGTCAGAGGAGATTAGGGAGGGTGGAAGGATGGCCTGACCTGGAGATTTCTGTGTAGGCTTTATGTACTTCCTGCTCCAACAGGTTCCTTACCGGCATCGCCTTGAATCTTTGTGAAGAAAAGGCGGATGAAAGCTTGCAGATAGCTTGTCAGGTTCTCTGTACCCTTGTTGCCATGCTTTTGGTCCTAAAACGCAATGGCTGAGGTGATGGAAATGTGTGCATTCTCCAGCAGACCCTGAGAATGCTGGTCCTGGCTCTTCATGGCAGTTACCAACCAGTGCATGCAGACAGCCAGATAATTGTATGACTTGCTGCACTGCTGCACCTTCTGGGGAATAAGGGCTATTACACTCCCAAATCTGTCTGCCTTTCCTGTTCTTTCCTGTGCAAGTGGACGAAATCCCTGATTGTTGACACCACAGGGCCCTCTCTTCTCTGAGAGTGAGCAGATGCCTGGTTCAGCAGCTCTCCAAGTTCCAGAGGCCTGAGGCTTTTCTTCCTTGTCCAGCTGTGGAGCTGTCACACTGTGGTGCTCACCGGATTGTGATCTGACACTTTCTAAGTCTCATGTTCCCACTTTAGTGTCAATATCTGACTTCATGGGGTGTTCAGGAAGCAATCTTGTCGATGCTTCCTCTGAAGTCTTGGTACTCTGTATCCTCAGAGTTCAGGGAGGTGGCTTCTGTGGTCTTTTCACTGCTAAAACAGTGGACATGCTGGTGGTCCTGCTGGACCCAATAAAGAGAAGATATTGTGGTCAGGGGTTAGAAGTGGTGTACAATGAATGACACTCACTGACTGTTACTGTGAAAATTGCAATGGAATAGAGGATGGTACTTACACAGCTGACAGGACATGGATGTTTCAGAATCCCCCCAGAAGCCACTCTGGTCTCCTAAAAATGCTAGGATTCTGTTTTTTTTTAAATTCACTCGTGGAACAACAGTATTGCTGGCTGGCTGTCTCCCTTGAGAAGGTGGTGACGAACTGCCTTCATATGCTGCAGTCCATGTGTAGTAGGTACAGATCCACAATGCCGTTAAGGAGGGAGTTCCAGGATTTTGACCCAGTGACAGGGAAGGAACGGCAATATATTTTTAAGTCAGGATGGTGAATGACTTGATCGGGAACTTGCAAGTGATGGTGTTCCCATGTATTTGCTGTTCTTGTCCTTCTAACTGGAAGTGGCTGTGAGCTTGGAAGGAGCTGTCTAAGAATATTTGGAAACTTTCTGCAGTGTTTCATGTGGATAGTACACACTACTGCTACTTAGCGTTGGTGGAAGAGTGTCTGAATATTTGTGAATGCAACCTCAATCAAGTGGGCTGCTTTGTCCTAGATGGTGACTAGCTTCTTGACTGTTGTTGGAACTTCACTTATCCAGGCAAGTGAGCCATATTCCATCATACTCTTGATTGTGCTTTATAGATGGTGGACAGGCTTTGGGGAGTTAGGAGGTGAGTAATTCATTGCAGTATTCCTAGCCTCTGAGTGGCTCTTATAGCCACGTTATTTCTGTGGCTAGTCCAGTTGAGTTTCTGGCCAATGGTAACCCCAGGATATTGACAGTGGTGTATTCAGTGATGGTAATGCTATTGAAAGCCAAGGGGCAGTGATCAGGTTGAATGTTATTGGAGATGGTAATTGCCTGGCCTGTGTGTAGTGCGAATGTCACCTCACCTCTGGAATTTAGCTCCTTTGGTCATGTTTGAACATGGGCTGTAATGAGGTCAGGGGCTGAGTTGCTGTTGCAGAGTTCCAAATTGGATGTCAGTAAACAGGTTTTGGGCTGAGCAGGTATTGCATGAGCACTGTTGTTGACACCTCACTGATGATTGAGAGACTGATTAGATGGTAATTGACTAGCTCGGATTTGTCCTGCTTTTTGTGTACAGTATGTGCTTGGCTGATTTTCCATTTTGTTGGATGGATACCAGTATGATAGGTGTGCTGGAACAGCTTGTAAAGGAGTGCAGCTAGTTGTAGAGTGCAAGACTTCAGCACTATTGCTAGAATGTTGTCATGGCCCACAGCCTTTGCAGTATCCAGTGCCTCCAACCATTTCTTGATATCACTTGGAGTGAATTGAAATAGCTGAAGACTAGCATCTGTGATGCTTGTGGCCTCTGATGTGCTGAGCTTTCCCATCATTAAGAATGGGGATGCTTGTGGTGCCTTCCCCTCCAGTGAGTTGTTTAATTGCTCCCCACCATTCAGGACAGGTTATGGCGGGACTGCAGACCTTAGATCTGATCCGTTGGTTGTGGGATCACTTAGATCTGCCTATCATTTGCTGCTTATGCTGTATGGCCTGCATGTAGTCCTGTTTTGTAGCTTCATAAGGATGATATCTAAATTTAATGGCATGTCCTCCTGCATTCTTCATTGAACCAGGATTGATCCTCTGGCTTGATGGTAATGGTTGAGTAGGGGCTATGCCAGGGCATAAGGTTGCAGTTCGTGTTGGAGTACTTTTCTGCTGCTGATGGTTCATCTTGAGTTGCTAGACCTGTTCAAAGTCTATCCCATTTACTACTGTGATAGTGCTACACAACATAATGGAAGGTATTATCAAAGTGAAGATGGCGTCACCTCCACAAGACCTATGAGGTGGTCACTCATCTTGATGGACAGATACATCCGCGGCAGGCAGATTGCAGAAGATGAGGTCAAAAAAGTTGTTTCCTCTTGTTTGTCCCTCACCGCCTGCCGCAGATACAGTCTAGCAGCTATGTACTTTAGGACCTGATCAGCTCGATCTGTAGTGCTTCAAGCCACTCTTGGTGGTGAGCATTGGAATCCCCCACCCACAGTGCATTCTGTTCCCTTCCCCAAGTGTTGTTCAACATGCAGGAACACAGAGTCCTCAGATGAGGGAGGATGGTACATGGTGATTGGCAATTTCGTTGCCCATATTTGACATGATGCCATGAGACTTTATGGGGTCCCAAGTCAATATTGAGGACTCCCATGGCAACTCCCTCCCAAATGTACATCACTGAGCTGCCACCTCTGTTGGGCCTGTCCTGCTGGTGGGACAAGATATATCCAAGGATGTGATGGTATTTGTCTGGGATATTGTCTGTAAGTTATGATTCCATGACTGACTATGCCATGTTATTGCTTGACTACTCAATGAGGTAACTGTGCCAATTTTGGCACTAGTCCCCAGATGTTAGTGAGGATGAATTTGCAGGGCCAACAGTGTTGTCAGTTCTGGTGCATAGATCAATGCCAGCTAGCTAGTCTGGTTTCATTCCTTTTTGAGACTTTCTAGTGATTGATACAACTGATACAACTTGCTAGGTTATCTCAAAGGAGAGTTGGGAGCCAACCTCATTGCTATGGGTCTGGAGTTATACTTAGGCCAAACAGATAAGGATGGCAGATTTACTTCCCTGAAGGACATTTCTGAACCAGATAGGTTTTCTGACAATCAACATTTATTTCATGGTCATAGAATAAAGAACAATAAAGCACCGGAACAAGCCTTTCAGCCCTCTAAGCCTGTACCGACATATTTTGCCCTTTCAAATTAAAACTGTCTTCACTTACAGGATTCGTATCCCTCTATTCCCTTCCTATTCATATTTTTGTCCAGGTGCTTCTTGAATGCTTCTATTGTGTCTGCTTCCACCACCTCCTCTGGCAGCGCGTTCCAGGCACTCACCACCCTTTGTGTGAAAAAATGTGCCCCGCACATCTCTTGTAAACTTTTCCCCTTGAACCTTGAACCTATGTCCCCTAGTAATTGATCCCTCCACCCTAGGCAAAAGCCTTAAACTTGCCACTCTATCCATACCATTCACAATCTCATAAACTATATATCAGGTTGCCCCTCATGCAATGAAAACAAACCCAATATATCCAAATTTTCTTCATAGTTAAAATCCGCCATACCAGGCAACAACCTGGTAAACCTTTTCTCCAAAGCATCCACATCTTTCTAGGAGTGTGGTGACCAGAACTGTAATTAGACTCTCACTCTTGCAGAGATTGAGAAACCTAATGTTGGGCACCTCCCTACTCCCATGTAGGTATTCTGTAATCTGTTATAGACTCTCTTCTATAATGACAGAAAGGGAGGAATTGAGTGAGGTGAATGTGGGTGGCACCGCTGTTAGTCCTGATGCAGATGAATGCAAAGAGGTTAGGTGTTTCTAGGAAATGAATGGGCAGTGGAGAGGGCATGCAGGTTTAGTGGGTGGGATGTTTGTGGAGGGATGAGAGCAAGTGAGAAAAGATGTTACAGACACCAGCAGAGCATGAGCCTTATTGGGAAGTGGGTGCAGTAGCAGAGATAGAGTGAGTGTGAGGTAGCAGGGAGAAGAATGTGGCACTTATCCTGGAATGACAGAGAAGGTAATTGACCTTCTTACAGCATTGCTGGCCATTCCCCTGAATGATTGAAAACCGACATAGGTGGCAATCTCTGAGCAGTCTACCTGGATCTGGTAGCGTGACCTCCTCTGTTGATCCCTCCTGGAATAGGATTCCTATCCTTTGAATTACCCCCTCAACCAAGTCCTCCAGGTCCCTGTCAGAGAATCCCAGTATCATCTTCTCCTTCTAGGATAGAATCCCTACAGTGTGGAAACAGGCCGTTTGGCCCAACAAGTGCACACTGACACTCAGCATTCCACCCAGACCCATCCCCCAACCTACACATCACTGAACACTACAGGCAATTTAGCAATGCCAATCCACCTAGCTTGCATATCTTTGGACTGTGGGAGGAAACTGGAGCACCCAGGGGAAACCCACGCAGACACAGGGAGAGTGTGCAAACTCCACACAGACAGTCGCCCGAGGATGGAATCAAACCTGGGTCCCTGGTGCTGTGAGGCAGCACTGCTAACCGCTGAACCACTGTGCTGCCCAAAAGGTCCTTGACTGAGCAGGGTAGATTCAGAATGTCAATGCATAATGGCCTTTTAAAGGTGGCATGAGCACAAGCACAAAACAAGCACCTTGTTTTGGTGGATTTCTACAGAGTGGCAAGTTTGTGTGGGAATGGTGCGTGATCTCATTTGCAGTTTCTTTGTAAAATGTAAGACAATGTAAGATTTTAAAAAATATTTATTTGAACAATTATTTTTTAATATTAGGCTTCAGAAGGCACACAACTAGATATTCCCAGCTCTTTCTCGCACTGCAGATTTGAATGAAGAAATCAGCTGAACAGCAAGCTATAAAATTTGGGCGTGTTTCCGTCATGATGCCCATTAAATGTTTCGCCCTTCCTTTGAAATGAGTATTTGAATTAATTTTTAAACCATTTTAATTATTTAAGTTAACTTTCTTGTGAAATAAGTTGAACTTTAATTGCAAGCGGTAAGAAAATACACTTTGCATGGACAATTGCAAATGACTTTTCAGTCAGCAGTTTTTGAAATCGAGATTTCCCTAAATTTTATAAGTTTAATACTTATTCACTTACTAAACCAATAAATAAATAGTGTTGAATGAAATGGGCACCATGTTGCTAAATGAAACAATGAATTTTAAATATGTGGAAAGACACTGATTGCAGCAATTTTTCACGTATTCCATTAAACATAATGATCATGCTCTACCACACTTGGCTACCCAATGTGACACACAAAATGGGGTGAATTTGACATAACCAGATATAATAATACATTTGAATAAAGCTGGGAAAGAAAATTAAAATCTGAAAACTGTTAATGCATATTTTTTTTGTTCCCAAAGGGTTGAAAGAGTTCCAAACATCCATAATCCTTTGCAGTGTTATTTCTCTAAAAGGTTACTGACATGCCACAGCATTGCAAAATGTAACTACTCTTGCTTGTCCTCTAACTCTGCTTTGTTATTTTTACTTAGAAGTTTTTGGCTGGAGTTCTTTGATTTCGTGACCTGTGATTTTATTGAAAACTTGATTGATTTTCTAAGAAAGAATTGTTGTGAATGAAATTTATCCAGATATTTTTTGGAGAACTTATTTCTCCTCACAACATCAACATGCCCAGGTACTTTAACTCTCAGCTTTAACTGCTGACTGCCAGTCAGCTGCTTGCCTGAAAAGCTATGGAAAGAGGTCACTGCAGGCAAAAAAAAAGTTGCCAGAAGAAGATAAGCCATTGACAACCAGCTTTGAGGGATAGTAGGAACTGCCGATGCTGGAGAATCTGAGATAACAAGTTGTAGAGCTGGATGAACACAGCAGGCCAAGCAGCATCAGAGGAGCAGGAAAGCTGACGTTTTGGGTA